>NC_088388.1:69132812-69449375 GCF_037993035.2 Macaca fascicularis | reverse complement strand
ACCATTACGACCCTTCCCACTGTGCTTGGTGTTCTCTGGTTTCATGCACGGGAGATCAGCTTTAAAGCTTGCTTCATTCAAATGTTCTTTGTGCATGCCTTCTCTTTGCTGGAGTCCTCGGTGCTGGTAACCATGGCCTTTGACCGCTTCGTGGCTATCTGTAACCCACTGAACTATGCTGCTACCCTCACGGACAGGATGATCCTGGTGATAGGGCTGGTCATCTGCATTAGACCAGTAGTTTTCTTACTTCCCGTTGTTGTAGCCATAAACACTGCATCTTTTCATGGGGGTCATGAGCTTTCCCATCCATTTTGCTACCACCCAGAAGTGATCAAATACACCTATTCCAAACCTTGGATCAGCAGTTTTTGGGGATTGTTTCTTCAGCTATACCTGAACGGCACTGATGTATTGTTTATTCTTTTCTCCTATGTCCTGATCCTCCGTACTGTTCTGAGCATTGTGGCCCGAAAGAAGCAACAAAAAGCTCTCAGCACTTGTGTCTGTCACATCTGTGCGGTCACTGTTTTCTATGTGCCAATGATCAGCCTCTCTTTGGCACACCGCCTCTTCCACTCTACCCCAAGGGTGCTCTGTAGCACTTTGGCCAATATTTATCTGCTCTTACCACCTGTGCTGAACCCTATCATTTACAGCTTGAAGACCAAGACAATCCGCCAGGCTATGTTCCAGCTGCTCCAATCCAAGGGTTCATGGGGTCCTAATGTGAGGGGTCTTAGAGGAAGATGGGATTGAAGGTAGGAAATTGTCAGGACTTGAATTATGCTTAGGAAAGAAAGGGACTTGGGGCAGTCTTATCCATAGGCATTCTGGTTGCTGAGTCAATTCCAATTGAATTTTAGGAGTGGGAAGAAGACAGTAGTTTTCCCCTGAGCTTATCAAAGAATTTTATTTTTTTAATACCATAATTTAAAACCAAATTAATTGAGTATATGTCCCTGAACCATTTTAAACAATGACATGACTCATGTGCATATAAAAGCAAAATAAAGTCACTTTAATATAGTAGAACAATTTAATTATCTCCTTTAAAACAATAGTTTTTAGAACAGAAATAAATTACAATTTTATTTTCACATCCAGCTGAACAATTTTTTTTCCCCTGAGGTGACAGTTCCAGTGAGGCAATAAATGTTGTTACTTGAGCTGGTAAAAGGAGAAGTTACATATGCTCACAAAGACACAGATGTAGAAAGTTATAATTAAAAACTTTAGGAAAATCTTACACATCGGTTTCAGTTCCTGGTGTCACTTCTAGAGAGCGCTGTATTCTTACAAATATACTCTCTATACCTCTATCTTTCTTTAATCCCTCTTCCTCTTAGTAGAAGTGATACTTTTCAATTTTAGTTAGTACTTTGTATACCTCCAATCCATCCAATATATAAAATTACACATTGACTTTCATTATTTTCTCATTGCCTATATATTCTAATATAGTTCTAATCCTGAGTCCATAGTTACTCCGCTGCTGACTCTTAGAGCTGCAGCTTTTTTCTATTTGCTCTTGTTTCTTGGGTTGTTAATTGTCTACCTAGCTATTAACTGCTTCTACCCTCTGGTATACTCATCACTCTAGAATTGCACAGTAGCTTTGATGCTTTTTAATAGGGAATTTCTAGATTGCCTTTATTGATAACATTTGTTTTGTGAAGAAGTAAACTCAGGTGCAGAGTTGTTAAGGAGCTGAAGATAATTCTTCAATTTTTTTTTCTACAGTTTTGACAATTTCATCTGACCTAGGATAACTCACGTCTTAGCATTGTGAACCAAGCAGGTACTCTGATTTGAGCCACCTGTCTCCTCCCTTTATATCACCTTCCTATTCCTTGGCAGATAGGGAACACCAGCCCCAGTCTGGTTTCTTGACCTCAGTTTTCTTTCAAGCTACGTTGTTCAGCTCAAAAGCACTGACAATTTTGTGATTTTGCTTTGCTTGGGCTCCAATTCCCTTTACCAACAATAATCACATATCATTTATAATTAAAATTATTTGCATGAGTTTCCTTTTATGCATTATATTCAGGTAATTGAGATTACATAAAAGCGTGTGGCAGGACTCACACATTTTTTAGGTGAGGAAAAACAAGTGAATGACCATCCTATAAAGTAATGCAATTATAAATAAAATTCAGTTTTTCAAACTCCAAGTCCCTTATTGTAGCTAAAATGTTTCTTGGCCTTGTGCACTCAGAGGGAAGTCTTTGTATTCTATTATACCACAATTCAGTATTTTACCTTTCACGTTTTTGTTCTCACATTGCTGCCAAATAAATGTCTCTTTGGTTCTGTACTCATCAAAACAAAAAAAATACAACTATTATTCAAAAGTGCAAGAACCCAAAGATATATCTAGTTTCTAGATATCTGATGCCATACAATTTCCCTCAGAGAGTATCATACTATGGCAGAGTCTCTGACCCTGAAATTGACTTGTGGCAGAGAAGACATCCAAGAACACACACTAATCTAACCATCCAAACTTTTCTGCGTCAGTTATTTCAGATGTCTCTGGCTTTACAATTGCTTCTTTTGAAGACTTTTCTAAAAGTTTACCCTGGTAGATCAATAATTTTCTATTCGCAATGGAGAAGTTTCGAAACATCTGGAAAAACAGTAATTTTTTTTCTTTCTTACGTTTGGTTTCAATATTTATTGGCTAAAAAACCTAACAGGAACTTGTGTGAACATATTTTTTGGACCATAATTTATTTATTTCACACTTTTCACTTCAGAAATATTGCTATGTTTGAATGCAGGGTAATACCTCAAGTGATATGTGGCTCTTTTAAAGTATACAATATAATTGAATTCCAGAGGTTTTTAGATGAACAATTGTGAAAATGTGTGATTTTCTTCCAGTTTTATGACAGTCATAAAATAGTCTGCTATATGTGTGTTAATCTTCTATTACTCAAAAATGTAGTTTTTATACCTGACTAAAAATGCAACCTTTTCACTCAACACCAAAAAAATTTCATCAATGTACTCCATCCCTATGGTAATTGTCAATAGGCTATGAATTTGTGTTTTGTTATTTTAAGCAATGTATTTTATATATTTGGAGTTTTTCTGATTATGAGTGTCATATATATAATTAAAATGTGTGAATGTATTGAGAAATAGAAAAAAAATATTTAAAATCTAATAACAATTATTTGCAATCCTACGGAGAAATTATATAATATAGTCATGTGCCCTGTAATGACCTTTCAGTCAACAGTGGGCCTCATATGCCACAGCAGTTCCGTAAGATTATAATACCAGTATTTTTGCTGTACCTTGTCTATGTTTAAACAAACATAAATACTTACCATTGTGTTACAGTTACCTCAGTATTTAGTAAAGTAAAATGCTGCACAGTTTTGTAGTCTAGGAGCAATAGGCTATTTCACAGGTAGGTAGTAGGCTATACCCTCTAGGTTTATGTAAATATACTATGTGATAGTCACACAATGATGCATTTCTCAGAAAAAAAAAAAACCCTTATTAAGTGACTCATGACTGTATATAACTTAATCTTTTTTTAATAAACAAACACATGGGCATACATACGAAGATAATGGTTTACATGCAAATGTATGTCTTAAATATTTACTTGCTATTATTCATTATTCTCTATTAAATTATATTTTGTATTAGATTTTACTTCTAGGAAGCTTTGCTTTCATTATCCATCAAAATAGGCCTGTTGCCATTCTTTTACATTTGCTTCCTTAGGTGTATGATTAAAATTACCATATTTTGCTAATTTAATTACTTATTTACTTGTTTTCTTCACCACCTGAACTCCATGATAGTACGCCTGTGTCTTATGTTTAACTTAATCTTTAACAACCAATACAGGGTTTAGCAAACACCACTTAGTTGTTGATGCTGTGTTGCATTGGTGAATAACATGTCATCATCTTTGTATGTGATGGTTTTTGCTACTATTTCCTATTACTTAACACTTCAGTAACCCTGATATATTTTCTTATAAATATATATTGATTCTATCTCTGATTATCTTTATTGATTTCCAGAAATATAAATTATTAAATTTAGAAGGAGGCAAAATAACTGTTGGTCTCCTTGTGTTGGCCAACTGTAGTGGCTGAAGCTGTGGGCTCTGGAATCATACAGACTGGGCTTAGATTTAAGTTTCTAACACTTTATTGCTCTATATTCTTACAAAAGTCATTAAACTTCGTAAGTGTTTAACTTCCTAACCCACAGAAGAAGAGGAAGTAATAAAATCTACCTTTCCAGGTTCTTGCAAAAGTAAATACTGTTAATTCCGGTAAACATATAGCCCAATGCCTAGTACCTGGTCAGCACTAAGTACATTTTATTGTCACTATCTTCTAAATTTTGACCTCCAATGTTATGCAGATAACTAATTGTTTTTCAATAAATACATGTAATGCTGTTTGTTCTCGTATTGCTGCCAAATAAATATATCTTTGGTTCTACCCTCATCAAAGGGAAAAAAAATACAACTATTATTCAAAAGTGCAAGAATTCCAAGATATATCTAGTTTCTAGCATCTGACCCCAAACAAGGATTAAGGTCAAAAGACTTTATTTTAGACAGACAGCCTGTTGGCAAACCCAGAATAAAACCACAACCGTAAGGATTATTTGTAAGAGACTTTGTTGCTTTTTTTCTTTTCACTTTTCCATTGTAGTTACATTGCAGTTATTTAATCAGAAAATTTTTCCCATCCATACATGATTTGTTTGCTTATATTTCAGTAGATTTTAAAATTATCTTTGTACTTAATTCTTAATTTAATTTTTGTGGGTGATAAAAATCACATGCACACAAATACGAAATGTTGTATAGGTTTTCATTTTTCCTCCTTGTGTTATTTGACTACTCAATCAATTTTATATAAAGTTCTGATATTTCTTGATTATAGGTCACATTTTCAGATCTTATATGATATATATTACAGTGTGATTATTCTATTTTTTTGTTCTCATTGATTTGTTGAGTAAACTGCACAATTTTACAGCTGTTTAATAAATCTCACTATTATATTAAGCTTTATTAAAGTTTGTAATGTACTTATTTTTACTGTATGTTCTTCAGTTTACTCTTATATCTCTGTTTTTAGAATTATTTTACTAATTACAAAAGAAATGTTACTGGAAACTTAATTAGAAATGTATTAAACCTGCTGGATAATTGAGAGAAACAGACAATATTTAGCCTACTGACTCTTCTGATCCAGAAATATTTATTGACATTTTATGACTTGAGTCATTTCCATCAAGTACAGATTTGAATTTCTGAGTTTAGGAGAAAAACTAAAAACTTTGTTGTTTATTTCATGAAAATATGTTTCCATTTTCTTGTGGTTGAGCAGAACATGAACTGTTTTTCAGGACAGCTTCATTGACTTGAAATTTATAGTTACTCCCTATTTATTTTGGCAATAGGTTTTCTATCATGTCAGATGTTTGGTGTGCTTGTAATTTATCAACATATTCTGAGTCGTTAAAGACTTTTTGTTGTTGTTTTGGTTTGTTTTTCAAACATTGGGAAATGTGTTAGACTACTAGTCAGATGCAATTTTTTATACATTGTACAAGCACTAGAGACATGCCAATAAATTTGATTAATGCAATTCCTCTGAGGAAACAAAATACAAGTTAAGAGAAACGACATGCAACTAACAATTATGACATAAATGGAGAATGTTTGAAGTCACAGAAAAAGACTTGAATAATGCAGTCTGGGAGGAGATAAGCAAGATTGTCCCTCCCTTCCCCATGAAGCTGTGGAAAATCTAGTCAGGATCAACTATCAAACAATAAGGATTCACCTAAATTCACCTGGGAACATAGAATATATAAGATTATTTTGCCATATGAAATATGTAAGACTACTTGAACCTTCTTCAAAATAGTTCTTTGAAACAGAAATAATAGTAATTACTTGTGGGCTCAACTTAGGTAGTAAAACATTGATATATATTAATAATAGTTTTCTAATAATTCATAGCAGAAAATTGTTAAGGTTTGACTTATTCTAAATTTTATGTTTTATATCTTTGTCTACTACTAACCACAAATAAAAGATAGACAAGAAATGAATTTTACAGAAAATAATTTGAGATATCTAAATAACTTTAGTTGGCTATTGTCTTTTAAAAATATGAAACCATAACCATGCATATTGTGCTATATTGAATATTGTATCTTTATTTTATGCTAACTTAAAATTATTTCTAAGCTTTTAGTGAAATTGAAACATTAGATAGTAATTTAAAATATCAAATGCCTAAACAACCATAAGAACCATTATTTTAGAACATATATTTTAGAACAGCTAATCAAGAATATCAGTATAAAAACACTGTATTTTAAAATATTTTTTCCTATTTCTTACCAAGAGCACAATCATCCTTCTTTTAGTTAACTGTGGCTTATGGAATCTTGCCATAATATAGAAAAAAATTGTTTTTTATTAAGGAATGTTATGAAATAGTTTATTGCTGTAATTCAAGGCTGTGAAAATGATAAGGTAAAATAATTACTGGTTCTACCTATTTCACTGTTAAGGAAGGCACAAAGGGAGAGGATTGCTAACCAACCTGACAATAGACTTCTTTCACTTAAATGGGAAATCAACGATTCACACAAAATTTCACTGAATGCTCCTCAACAAATACCATGTGTCTGAAAGTCACCTGAAAGAAAACCAGCAACTGGATTGGGGTGATATCCTTTAATCTTCAGTGCCTTGGTATTCCTTGTCTGCAAGGGAGTGCAATCCCTGCTTTCACATATACTTATCCTTGTCCTATAAACTGTGAAACTAAAATGCTGTATCAGTGTGTTGAGTCATGATTTCAATAACTTTCTAGAACTGTCAAATACATACTTATCAACATCCATGTCAGTCCTACTCACAGAGCTCTTAAAGAGGTTATACGCTGTACTGACTATAGTCATCCCTTGTTATCCATAGGAAATTGGTTCCAGGACCCCAAGGATGCCAAAATCTGAAGACGTTCAGTCTCATATAAAATGGTGTAGTATATGCATCTTACCTACACACATCCTCCTATATACCTTAAAGTATCTCTAGAATATTTATAATGCCAAATACAACAAAACTACTATGTAAATAGTTGTTATACTGTATTGTTTACAGAATAATAACAAAAAAATTGTCTACATGTTCAGCACAGATGCAATCAATCATACTTTTTTTCTGAATATTTTTTATCTCCACATGTGAAACCTATGGGCAAGAAAGGCCATCTGTATATGAATAATTAAGAAATATAATGGTAAATCATTGATAATACTTTGCTTAGAAAGGTATTTTCTCTCCTGACCCTGGCTGATCTTGTACCATGTTTACTGACACTGTTGTTGTAGACCCAGTTTTTCCAAAACCTTTTCACGAATTTGCTGTGTCTTCACACAGTATACAATGGGGTTCATAAGAGGTGGCACTAGCAAGAAAGCATCAGCAATGAGGATCATGGCCACTGGGGATTCGTGCTTGCCAAAGCAGTGCATGGATGCCAAAGCAATGATGGGTACATAGAAGATAAGCACAGCACAGATATGGGAGACACAGGTGTTGAGGGCCTTGAGCTGCTGCCTATGGGATCCAATTCCCATGACCATCTTCAGGATGAACACATAAGACACAGCAATCAACACACTTTCTGACATCACACAGAGGGCAAGAAAGAAACCATAGAAGAAGTTGACTGTGTTGTCGGAGCAGGCCAGCTTCCTGACATCCTGATGGAGACAATAGGAATGAGAGAGTAGGCTTTTCCTACAGTATGTCAACCTTTTAAGAGTGAAAGGAAATAGGAGTACTAAGAGCATGCTTTTAATGAGAAACACCAGCCCCATTTTGGCAACTCTGGCACTGGTGAGGATAGAGCTGTACCTCAGAGAGTTGCGTATGGCCAAAAAGCGGTCAAAAGACATGACTAGAAGCACTGAGGACTCCATATCTGTGAATCCATGAATAAAGAATTCTTGAGCAAAGCAAGCATTTGGGGAGATTCCCGTGGCATTGAATACAAAGATCGTTAGCATAGTGGGTAGGGAGGAGGAGGACAGGCCCAGGTCAGAGACAGCCAACATGGAAAGGAAATAGTACATGGGTGCATGGAGTGAGGGCTCAGTCCTGATAACAAACAGGATTGTGCAATTGCCTAGGATGGCTACCAAATACATGAGGCAGATGGGGACAGAGATCCATACATGAGCATGCTCCAACCCTGGCATTCCAAACAGAAAGAAGGTGGTAATCTCAATTTCAGAAGAATTGGGAAGGTGCATGATGAGTCCATTGAAAAGTCTTTATTCTCAGGTCTGAAATGCCACTCAATATGGATCTCCTGTGTTCATTTCCTTCCTTTCAGTATGTTTGTCTATGAAATAAAGAAAAAGGAATTGTGAAAGCCTTATTTCAAGAAATAAAAGAGAGATATTACTTCTAAATAGACTATAATAAAGTCAGATCTTAACTGACAAGGGGAACCAGGAACGTGGGTACTTGCATACATCTTTGTTAAATCCTCAGAAAACACACCCACATAAACAGCAGCAACTTTCAAACAAATTCCTCTTGTGTTATTAGGCTTTGCATTACCCCATTTCAATGACAAATTGTATAGAGTCAGAATGGACTGTAGGACCCCCTTCCCTGATCTAGAATGAAACTAGAATAATAATAAAAGGAAAAAGACTGGGAAACTCCAGGAAGTAGATACTAGTTTTGAAGAATGAAGAAAATCAATGGTTTCTCCAATTTCTAGTCATTTGCTGCAAACATTCGTTCAGGTAAGGTGTGATAGGCAAGGTGTTCTTGCATTGCTATAAGAAATGCCTGAAGCTGGGTACCTTACTATTGGGGTCCGTGCTGGGGGTGGTGGAGAATAAACAGACACAAAAGACAAAGACAAACAGAGAACATGGCGGCCGCGCTCAGAGCCTCCACCTCACTTTATTTATACTCCATAAACCCCACGTCAGCAGAAAGAACACAATGCAAAACAAACTTTCTTTACCCAGATGTAACCTTCTACTCAGTTCCTTGTCTCTATGCTCTTCCTTATCTGCCCGCCTTCTTGGCACCTACGGGAGTTCATTAAAAGTTCAATTGGAGATACTGTCCTTGAGCCCTATCTATTCTCAGCATACTGTTTTCAAAGGCCCCTGCACCTTACAAAGAAAAGAGGTTTAATTGGATTGTGGTTCTGCAGGCTCTTAGAGCATGGCACTGGCATCTGGTTGGGCTCTGGGGAGGCCTCAGGGAGCTTTTATTCATGACAGAAGGTGAAGCAGGAACAGGCATGTCACATGGCAAAAACAAAAGTGAGAGAGGGAGGGGAGGTACCACACACTTTTAAATCATCAGATTTTGTGAGATCCCACTCACTCTCAAGAGGACAGTACCAAGCCATAAGAGATCTGTCCCCATGACGTAAATACCTCCCACCAACCCCCATCTCCAATGTTGGAAATTCTATTTCAACATGAGATTTGGGTGGGACAAATATCCACACCATATCACCAGGCTCTGAGCTTCTAAAGCTGTTTTTACTCACAAGTTCTTCAAAGGAAGCAGTCCAAAGTAAGGACATAACAAATGCCATGTATGATTGACTATTAACCCTCTCTTATAGCATAGTGAAAACCCCACCTTTTTGTATGATAGTGGATACGATGTCCTTATGTATGACCAATTCATAATGGTGCTCTCCATCTTTGAGGATGGGAGGAGAGAAGAGATTCTTGGACTTTCTCTAAAGTTCAACACACACTTTCACAACTACAGAGAGGCTCAGTCAACTAAAGTATAGCAATATTGGAGACACAGTATGCCACAGATGAAGTGGGTTGGTACTGCCTGGGCCCATTTTTCCCCCTGGAATTATAAGATAAATAGTTGTTCCATAAATCTAGGGCTTTTTCATAGGCAACTGAATCAACTATGTATATTTGAGAGTTTTCATGTGCTTTATGACATTAAGCACATCAGAGACAATGAGGCTCCAAGATATATAAAGCATATCCAACTCTACTCCTTGGCCTAAAAAAAAAAGTTTTATTGAGAGGCTAGGGCACTGTAAAAGAACTCTTGACAATTAGGAACAAAACCACAAACTTTTCAACTAGTTTATCCTCCAGAATGAGACTCTCGTGAGTCATTAAGGACAAATCCTCTTCTAGAAGACCTAGGCTACCTTCCAAAAAGGATAAATCAGTTGTTTTGTCATGATCTGGATATTAGCCACTCTCTCCCCCCTAAAGTCCACAGGGAAAAAGTGTGCAGAGATTCTTTTGGACAGTGTATCATTAATTCTTTAGCAACTCCAATTAGGTCAGCTCAGAAGTGTCTTGCCCCTTAAAGTCTTCCTTTCTAATCACTCCAAGCAGAGTTCATGTATCCCTACTATAATTTGCATTGCAACTCTGTTACAGTACCTCAATTGTCTTGTGACTTGCTATTTATGTGTCTGTCATCCACAGTGGCCAATAGAATCATTAAAAGCCCAGTTTGTATCAGACCGATCTTGATATTTTCTGCACCAAGCACAGTTCCTGGCAAATAGCACACATCCAATCATTATTAATTAAATCTTATTAAACTGAATTGATTTCCATTTGACTAAACTGATCTTGAGAATTATTTTTGTTCTGTGTGAGTGACTGAAGCTTCTTTCCCTCTTTCAAAGAAAGTGCTATCTATAATTTCTATACGAGGATGTTCTCTGATTTGAGGATATAAGAGTCTTGCTTTGGCATGATCTTTGTCATTTCCCCATAGACCAGAGAGCAGAGTGCATTGATGTATTTGCCTTCTAGTTACTCAACTGTTCAGATCAGTTCCAATGTGAATCTCATGTTGATTCATTATTAATATTAATTTAACATCTATATTAATACATTAGGATTAATTCCTTTCACTCACATAGCATTTTATGTTTTCTTCTGCTAAAATCAATCATTTCCCAGCCTGGATTTAACCATCTAGTTTTGGAAGATTTCGAAGTTCTGCTTGTTTCCTTTCTCTTTCTTCTTGATACCCTGGGCTTTCCTCTCAACTCCATTCTATATGCCATTGTCAAAGTCATGTTTAATGCCCTTCTTTTTCCCCCATCTGTATGCAAGAATGGTCTAGGTAGTATAATATACATACTACATATTATTTTATGTTTTATATAAAATACACTATGGATCAAATAAACTTCTGTTTAGAGGTTTAATTATCAAAATAAAAATAAGTAAATTCATAAATGATAAAACAATGTTTAATTATATAATCCTTTATTCTTCCAATATTTCCCTTTATGTTTACATTAAAATCTATACTTCTTACCATAACTGATAAGGCTCAATAGGAGAAGACCACTAGAAACCTCTTTAGTATACTACAACCACACTCCTTTTAGCAGCTCCTCAAACATTCCAACATCTTTCCCTCTCAGGACCACTATACTGCTTTCTTCTCAACTCAAATGCCCTTTCCACAAATGTTTGGGTCATTGTTCAAAAGTCATGTCCTCAGAAAGGTCTGCTTTGAACACCCTCACTGCCTCAGTCATACTCCTTCCTTTTGTTCCGGTTCATTTCTTTTAAACAGTCTTATCTATTTAAGTGTTTATAATAAGAAGGAAAATCCAATTCTATCACTATATTGTTTTGTGTGCCTCTGCCACATGGTAGACCTTCATTAAATACTTTTAGATAAAAGAGAATGACTAAATAATCTCTATTAAGATAACATTAATATATTTTTGATATAATGAGATCAATTCCGTATTTATAAAATGTATCTTATTAAAAGATCTTGTGGTAAGCATTAGTTTAAATAATGTTATTGACTTGGCACAGTGACTCATACTTGTAATCCCAGTGTTCTGGGAAGCTGAGGCAGGATGATCCCTTGAGTCCAGAGATTTGAGACTAGCCTGGGAAATATAGGGAGACCTTGTCTCTACAAAATTAAAAAAAATTAAAATAAAGTAATACTCTTTATAAAATATTAAAAATATTTCAATGTTAGTGCAATATACAGAATAAATAAAATACAGAAATACAATCAATAAGATTGCTCATTAGCCTTTGCATATGTCGTTATAAAATTAATTAATTAAGTGCTTTGTTTTACCTCCAAATGCTAAGGTGTAGGGAAAGCAGACATAAAAGTAAGTGGGTTAAAAGAGAAAATAGAAAAATAAGAGAGATAGGCATTAATTTTTATTACATTATGCTAGATGTTTTATATCTGCTATTTCATTCAATCCTCACATGGTAGTATTATTCCTGATTTACAAATCTGAAAACTGAAGCATAGAGAGATTAAATTCTCAAAGAACAGATATTATTATGAACACATGCAATTGGAATAGATGTTCTTTGATTCTAAGCTTTTTAAACTATGTCTTGCTTCCTATCTCATGTTAATTAAGTTAAAATGTTTAGAATGCAAAGAAATTGCATTCTAATTGAGGATATGTACAAATTAGGATACAGTGTGCAATATAAATGTTAAGGAAGGCCGAAGCCTTGGCCCTTATTACATGTCAGTTTCATCACCCTGTAGAGTCTCCTCTAGAGCGATTTTAATCAATAAAGGTCATTTCTATCACATTTCTGAAAAAAATACATCAAATAAGAGGAAAAAATGCCCATAATGATTGTTGGTAGCAAAACTCAGCTTATGGAGCCAACTCTGAAACAGAAAGGGCAGTACCTGCTAAGCCAGATCAGGAGGTAAAGAAGGTGAGAGACAGCTGGAGCCTTGTAAAGCTGAGGGGAGAAAGAAGAGAGGGTAGCTAATTTTAAAAGAGGAGTGAGGAGAAAATATTGGGAACTATTACTATGTGCTAGACTAGAGTTTTTGCTAGATTATTTTTATATTCAAATATTTCTACTTTCCAAATCAGTTCACTGCACTTGTTTATACTTGAAAATATATATTTATGTATAGAGCTCTGTAGCATTATTTATGAACAGGAAGTAGTAAAATAGCAAAATTGCTTTGAGAATAAGAGGTAGAGTTGGCAAACCCCTAATCAGTCGAAAACATAATAAACCTCCCATTAGCCATATATATAATTAAAAAGGGACTAATGCATTTTCCCCAAGTACAGTACCTTATGTAGAAAGTTTACTCAAATATTTTTAATTAAATTGATTTTGTAAAGGAATATTCAGATTTTACTACTAACAAGTATTAAAATTCAGCATCATCTAAGGATGCTTTTCTTAGATGATGTCTTAAATTCTTTATACACATCATTACAATTCTTTATATACAATTACAATTCTTTATATACATCAACTCGATTGTTCTCTGGTCCCTGTTCCAAAGTTCTTAGAATTACTTGAAACCATAACGTCATCTCACCTGCTCTTTCTTCCAAAACTAAAGCTCCCACCTCTGATTCCAGTGTAGTGGCTAGAATCCTGTTACCTATGGACTGACTTCCAACCTTGCGAAGTCTGCTTTTCTGTTCTTTGCTGGGGCGGATCATTTGTTCTGCTGTCAGAGTTGTCCTATTTCCCAATCCCTATCCCACAAAGAGTTCTGAGTCTACCCAGCATTTTCTGTAACTGTGAATAAACAATTTCATGATTTCTGAGATGAACAATAGATAGGTGAAGTGACGTGAACAGTGCCAACGTCAAAGGATAATAGTAAGATTTAGTGTCTGGACACAGTGGCTCAGGCCTGTAATTCCAGCCCTTTGGTATCACAAGGTGGGAAGATCACTTGAGGTCAGGCATTTGAGATCAGCCTGGGCAATATAGGGAGACATTATCTCAACAAAAAAATAAAAATAGTTATCCAGGCATGGTGGCACATGACTGACTATAGTCCTAGCTACTCAGGAGGGTCACTTGAGCCTAGTAGTTTTAATCTGGAGGAAGCTATGATTGCACCACTGTACTCCAGGCTGAGCGACACAGTGAGACCCCATCTTGGGGAAAAAGTAAAAGGAGATTAGGTGCCTTTTAAAATTTCCACAACCTCTCCAAATTTTAGTGAAAGTCTCCTCTTGTCTGGCAAAGATAACTCCAAGATAAGCTTCCTGCACTTCCCATTGAAACCATATTGTTTGTTTGATTTTTACCACTAAGTTCCTCCTATGTCAAAATTTTGGAGTTTCTATTACAGCCACCCTCTTTTATGTTCCTTCCAAGTCTCAGTTCTTAGAACACTGATATTTCAGACACACTTGAGGACATAAAGCCATATTACAAGACAATATTATGTTATGGCCCTATTTTACTTACCGTTTAATCACATAGAGAAACAGAAATAAGTTTATTCTAGCGCTTTCTCTGCCTCAGTGGCCCATGTCTGCTTGCCAAGACTTTTATCACACCACTGATTCCTTGATCTGTCTTCTGAGGTTTGCTCTCATGGGACACCAATCCCTCCAGCTCTGCCACCTTCTGTAAACAAATTATTTCCCTGAAACATTTCCTGGAAATTCCCAGAAGAGACCCTGGGTCAGGATCAGATCACAGCTTTTACTCACTGGTTCCCAACAAGGCATTGCTATGGTCAGACTGGGATGGACTAAAAGTTTTGAACTAAACACATTAAAGAGAGTCTATTTAGAGATTAGGAAAAGCAGTTGAGGCTACCAAGAAATCACTTAACCCTAGATTAATCGATATTTTAGGTTCATGTTTCTTTGCTGCTGCTTCTTTTTTCTTGAATCAACGAGGTGTTTTCCCTTTTTTATGAATAAAATATAATTTACACATGGTAAGACGGATAAATACAAAGTGTATAGCTAAATGGATTTTTATCCACTTATGCAAACAAGTAACATTAAAAAAGAGGAGTGCTAAAAACTCAAAATCTGAATATACTTTTTTATTTTTTTATTTTAGTCCTGCTACTTGTTTTGTTGTGTCTTCTTAAACTTTCCTACTACATGTAAATACATTAAGATGGCTGTTTCTTCTTGATGAATTGACCTTTCATCATTGCAAAATGTCTCTTTTTCCCTTGGTAATATGTCTTACTTTAAAGTCCATGTTTGCTAATAATAGTATGGCCACACTAACCATATATATTCATATGCATAATATATCTTTTTATATCCCTTTACTCTTATCCTATCCTTATATTTGAAGTGTATTTTATAATCAGCATGTATGTAAATATGTGTGCTTGTGTGTGTGTGTGTGTATATATATATATATATTTTGTTTGTTTGTTTGTTTGTTTGTTTAGATGGAGTCTCACTCTGTCACCGGGTTGGAGTGCAGTGGCACGATCTCGGCTCATTGCAACCTCCAGCTCTCTGGTTCAAGCAATTCTCCTGTCTCAGCCTCCTGAGTAACTGGGATTACAGACACATGCCACCATGCCCAGCTAATTTTTGTATTTTCAGTAGGGACAGGGTTTTAACATGTTGGCCAGGATGGTCTCGATCTCCTGACCTCATGATCTGCCCACTTCGGCCTCCCAAAGTGTTGGGATTACAGGTGTGAGCCACCACGCCTGGCCTATATTTTTAATCCATTGTGACAAGTGCTATTTTGTAATTGGGGTCATACTATTATATCAAAACATTTATTTTTATGACTATCTTTGTCTTACTTATTTTCTCCATCTTTTTCTTTTCTTTGTTATAGCTTTCTCACTTATTTTGAAACTAAGAATCAAATAAAATCAAGTATGTTTCAATATTTTATTTTATTTCCTCAACTGGCTTTTTAGCTATACTTGGTTGTATTTTTTTTTTTCAAAACAGAGTTGATCCTTAGATTATGAATCCTGAACTTACTAAGATAGTCTACCATAAACAAATATTATATTGTATGATATGTAATGCAAGAAGCCTTTAATAATGTGTTTCCATTTAACTCATATTTATCCTGTATGTAATTATTGTTAAGTACATATTTCTACCTATGTTGCAAACCTCTCTATACATCGTAATTCTTAAATGGTAAATAATTTTCCAAGAATTAAGTAAATATTAAAAAAGTTTCTATTTTCTCACGTATTCACCCCTTTGTCATTTTTTATTCTTTTCTGTTCATTCCAGTTTCCTCTTTGTATTATTTTATTTTGCCTAAAACTTCCCTTTAGCATTTATTGTGTGAAAGTCTTATGGCTATGAATTTTCTTAGGCTTTGTCTCTCTGTAAACATATATATTTTACTGTCCTTTTGAAAAATAATTTTGAGAAATTTTGAATTCCAGGTTGACAAATGTTTTTCTCAGTACTTTCAAAAGATAATTCTATTGTTTTAAGTATGACATTGTTTTTCATGAGACATTGGCTGTCATTCTAACCATTATTTCTCTCCATGTATATCTTTTTCCCCTCTTATTTTAATATTTCTCTGTTTTTCTTTGGTTTTCAGGATTCGACTATAATGTGTCTATGTGTTAATTTCTTTGTGTTTATCCTGTTTGGGGTTGTTTGCTGTGGCTCTCTTCTCAAACATAAAGGGCTCATTCCTCTCAGAGTTTCAGTTTAAATCTTTCTTGTACCTACTCTTCTTTTATTGTCCTGCAGAAAATTGTTCTGTTCAGGACTTTCTCATTGTTTCTATGGGAATTAATGTATTTAATATCTTTCCACATTCTGATAAGGGGTGTTGAATCTCTGGATTATAGTAACAAAAATAATGTTAAAAGAATATTTTTTATTGTTAGTATTATTTATCTTCCTCAAAAATGTCCATGGGTATGTTTTTTAATATACAGGAGACATTTACTTACCTCCTCCATATGAAGAAATCTAAACCTATCTATACCAGAAGTCACTGGATCTACTATTTAAAGTAGAATTTATTAGAAATTTAAGAAATCTCTCTCTCTCTCTTTCTGTGTATGTGTGTGTGTGTGTGTGTGTGTGTGTGTGTGTGTGTGTGTTCCATCAGGAAAAACAACTGTAAGAATGTGAAGGAAGCTTTATTAGTTAGAAAGATAATTTGACAGTCAAGGCAGTAGCAATTGAGGCCTCTGTCAGTGTTACAGAAAAATCTGGAACTGGAATAGCCCTTCAGGATTATCCTAAATTGAAGCAAAGTCTTTGTATCCTTGCATTAACCAGTAACTGAATGTGGCCTGCCCACCAACAAGGGTTATAAACTGGGTGAGGCAAGTTCATTTTGATCAGAATAATTCCAGGAAAGAACTTATCTGTATTCCCATAGCAGCCCCAAATCCAGGAATCTGGGAGCTGATGTCTCAGTTCTGAATTAAGGCTGACAGAGAAATTCACTGCATAATTTATTGCAGTCTAGTCTTATATCACTCAAATTCAACTGTTTCATTTGGGAATAGCTCTTCCTGTGTTTGTGTTGTTTATTTGCCCAAGAAGAAGAGACAATCATGAAAAGTTTGTGAATGAACTACAACATACAGTGATCTGAAGCTGTTCTTGAAACCTCAACTGATCTTATCATCTGCCGTCTCTATAATCCATTCTAAATTCTTCTTTAGTAAAGACTACAACCATTATTACATAGGTTTCTTTCATGGTAGAGTGACCAGATCCTTTTCTCAAAGGGTAAAAATGTCTCTACAGAATGACCTTTTCAGGCTATGGCTATTGCACTTGCTAATTTATCACCAAAATTTGCCAGGATAGTACCAAGAGACAACCAGTCAACTATCTGGGTACTGAACATATTCTTCCATTCCTTCATTGTTTATTAGAAGCCATATCTTTTCTTGATGATCAAGAATTAATTAATTACTCCATCAGGCTAATGACTTCTTTCCTTGCCAGCTTGTTTTAGAGCTTAGAGAAGATCAAAGTTATTAGGCGAGAGCTTAACATAAATTTTATTTATTTTATTTTTAAATTAATTAAAAGATCCTCACAATTTGTCTCCCACTCTGAAAATGAGGATCTTCAGCTCAACAGAACCTAAATTGCAGAAATGGGAAATGAAAATTTCCAAAGTAGGTCACCAGAAATGAAGATAAGTGGGACTACTCTTAATTGCAGCTCTTTTGTTCCCAAATACATTTATTCTAATTATTGCAGTCAGAGCTATATATAATGATTGTTGGTGTGTTGTACATGATGCATCTGGGGTATGCTGTCTCATCCTCACTAATATCACCTCTAAGGTGGAGACTCAACTATACCTGTTCTATTTTTGTGCCAGCTTTTGAGCCCATGATACAAACCTGGTTTTGTGTCTACTGTGGCAAGTATTCTAAAATGTGTCTCTTTTCATAAAGTGATATAACATAATGTCGTATGCTGGTGGATCAAACCCTCTGTAAGCCTTGAGATACTAGGTTTGTCTATGATACTTCAAGAAAATAAAACAAACCTACACCCATCATATGTGTCAATTTCTATCAAGTTCATTTGCTGCCTTTTATAGGGTAGAATAATCTTCCATTAAGTGGCCATTTTCTACTCAAGGAGTGATGCTACTTTGGGCAGTTAACATTGTTTTCTATCATTGCCAGGTTTATGTTTAGTAGAAAGAGAAGTTTTATCAGCCTTGTTGAGTGGGAAGCTACGCTTTGCGTTTATGCAGTTTTCATCCTGCCACTATAGCTACTTCAAATAGGAGCCCATTATGCCACCACTGACGTTGCTTATATCAGAAGCTAGCTAATATAAATTGTCAGATCCACTCAGTGTTCTTTATAGTTTAGGTTCTTTTCCATTATGTATAGACTATGACGAACATTGATCTGTTATATAAAGATCTTCAAACTTTGTTCTAACTTCTAGAACCATCCACATGCCACTTTGTCCCTCTCCCTCTTTGTCACTCGTATTCCAATCTTTCTCCTTCCAACAGCCTGACCAATTAGCCAAGTTACCCATCGTTAACAATAAGTTGAATTTTTGCATATTCTTACATAGAGCCACCTCTTTTTATACAAAGAGGATGAGTAGGTCCATCAGTTGATTTGTCCAGTGAATACTTTTCTCCTAAGGCATATGCTGCCTCCACGGTTTCAGGAGGTCACCACTACATGTGGTACTTTCTTCTTGGTGGTAAAACATTAAAAAACAGCATTAGTTTGTCCATTAATTCAGAGACGCTGTCCCAATTTTTCCTATACCACGGGATCCCTAAAAACTTCTCTAATGTTTAAGATTCCTATATTTTTGTATGGGTGTTTATCTCTATCCTTTCCCACCTAAGGAACACTGTGTTTTGACAAGAATGCCAATATACTTACTTTTCATGCTCATCTACCTGATTAATGTATTGTCATTTATATAGCGATCAAGAAAATGTTATGCAAAATATCCAAAGAAAATAAGCATTTTCAAATTATAGATTTATTATAGAAGATGGAAGAGAATATATTTGCCACATCAAATACCACATACTTGACAATTGAATCCAGCTTAATCTTCCCTGGTTAAAACACTGCACCTTACACAGAACTTTGAATTGGTGTTTCTATTTGGTCGAGATTGGAGTCCACAGTAGTCCTCCATGATGCTTTTCTTTACACACACAAAAATAGCCAGTAAGAGAATCCACTTTACAGAGAATGTTCTATTTATGAAGAAATCTTGTGAGTTATCCTTCCTCTGGGTACTATTAGAGTTCACTTCAGATGAAAATTTTAACAATAACTTGCTACAGCATGTCAAGGACCATCAACATTTCATCTGTAACTAGTGATGTGGTTCTTATTGTGGTGCATACAGCGATGAATCCACCTCCAGAATTTCTTCTTGGCAATCTGTTTTCTAGAATCTTTTATGGCACCAACTGGTTTAGGTTGGGTTATTTGGAAACAGAATCTGTGATGGAGATTTTTGTGAAAATGATCTAATAAAAGGATGCTCTCAAAATAACAGGAGTAAGGAAAGTGCAATAGGACAGTAGATGAGAGATAAGCAATGAAATGTTTTTGCTTTGAGAATGTCAATCTGGTCTCATGAGGAACTCTAAAACATAGGTTGGACCACAGAATTTGTCTAATTTTGAGGCAAGAGGACAGCCTTTTGCATCTCAGATTCAGTAAGTCATTTGCTGCTGGTTCCCCCAAGCTGTGGGACATAACTTTCTAAGTAAGGCAGCTTCCAGTAAGCTCAGGGTAATTCTCATGGGATAGGATAGAAACAGTTTTGAGCCATTATCAGCCAACATTCACAGCATCTGTGGCATTGATGAGTCACTCTAGTGAGGGACATCTGGGCAAGGCACCGACAGCACACACACATGTGACAATGTTAGAAATGTAGGATATTTGAGATACATTTATCTCCTTTTGCCCTTTGTATAATTGTTGGCATGTCTTTTAAACTCTACATATACTTAACATTTATACGACATTACTATTATTAGTTTTGTGATCCTATTTGTTTATATTTTCTTTATTCTCTGAAATTTTGTGTTTCCATTAGTGAATATTTTATTCTGCCTGGACAACCTTCTATTATTGTTAGTAGTAGTAATATTAATATTAAAAATTGCACTATATTTTGTATTTTATGTTGTTAACAAATTATATTTTTGTTTCCAAAAAGTCATGTGACTCTGATGAATGAACATATATATTTATATACCTATCTTTTATTTCTTGGTGTTGTACATCTTGTAGGTTTGGAAAAATTTATAATGCTGCATATCCACTTGTTATAGTTTCATACAGAGTAGTTTCACTGTCCTAAAAATCTTCTGTGCTCTGCCAATTGTACTCCACTCTCATTCTAAACTTCTGAAAACCACTGAAGTTTTTGATGTCTTCATTATTTTTCCTTTTCCAGAATTACATGTACTTGCAATCATATGATATGTAGACTTTTCAGATTAGCTTCTTTCAATTAGTAATATTCACTTAAATTCCCTGGATGTCTATTCATGGGTTGATAGCTAATTTCTTTTTAGCAATTAATGCTATCTCGTTGCCTGGATGTAGCACAATTTATTTATTCATTCATCTGCTGAAGGATATTTTGGATGCTTCCAAATTTTGGCCAGTGTGAATAAAGCTGCTATAAAAGTCTATGTCTAGAGTTTTCTCTAGAAATACATTTTCAGCTCCTTTGGGTGAATATTAAGGAGCAAATTTTCTGAATTGTATGTAAGAACTTGTATAAAGAAACTGCAAAATTGTCTTCTAAAAATGACAGTGACATTTTCCATTCCTGTGATTGATGAATTAGAGTTCTTGTTGCTCCACATCCTCACCAGAATTTGGTATTGTCAACATTCTCAAGTTTGGTCATTCTAATAGGTGTGTAGTGGTATTTTATTATTATTTTTATTTGCATTTCCCTGATACATGATCTGCAACATTCTTTCGTATGTTTATTTTGCCATCTATCTATCTCTCCACTGAGGTTTCTGTTAAAATCTTTGACACACTTTTTTCTTTTCAACTTTTATTTTGCAATCGAAGAGTAGATGTACAGGTTTGTTACAAAGGTATATTGTGTGATGCCGAGGTTTGGAGTACCAATGAATCTGTCACCCAGATGACCATAGCACACAATAGGTAGTTTTTCAATCCTTGTCCCACTGTTCCCTCCCTCCTTATATTCCCCAGTGTCTATCATTCTCATCTTTATGTCCATACATACCTAGTATTTAGCTCCCACTTATAAGTGAGAACACAGTATTTGGTTTTTTGTTGCTGTGTTAATTTGCTTAGGATAATGGCTTCCAGATGCATCCATGTTGCTCCAGAGGACATGATTTTGTTCTTTTTTATGGTTATGTAGTATTCCGTGGTGTACATGTATCACATTTTCTTTATCCAACCTTCTGTTGGCACCTGGGTTGATTTCATGTCTTTGCTATTGTTTGACACACTTTTTAGTTGTGTTGTTTTCTTATTATTGAATTTCAAGAATTCTTGTGCCTTTTACAAATATTTTCTTCCAATCAGCAACCTATAATAAAATGTTAAGTCCCAAGATAATAAGCTGGGTATCAAATACATCTGCTAGAATAGCCCAATGACATTTAACAAGTCAATTTGCTTCAGATAACTCAACCTAACATGAAGACTATTTAATCTCATTTATCTCTTGGGAGTTGATTGTCTTCTCCAGACATGGGAACTAGCAATGAGTAGGCTTATCCCTGCTCATTGTTTTAAATTTGTATTCATTTCTTCCTCACAGATATATGTATTTTGTATTTGAGCCATATTATGTCTTTTATATTATCATTCTATTAAATTGTATTAATTAAAATTATTTTATTATTGTTGTAAGACTTTCCATTATTTTAACCAAAGTTTTTTTAACTTAGAAATATGCTTTAAGAAATACTTAAACAGTTATATATATCTATATCCTTATTTTATACACTTTTTACTTAAATTGTCTTCACATTATTGTTTCATAGCCTTAAATTAAATAATTATTATTTAATTTAAACCACGTTGGAACTGACATATAAAATAGAAATATGTGAATAAAACTCAGGATACCCCTCAGATGATTCTAATGAATGCAATATATAACGTGGGAGCATGTAATTTTGAGACACTGATTTAGAAATCTAACAAAGTATGACAGGCTATATCTATTTCAATGTTAATCTTTTGTCAAAAATGGATCATACAAATAAGTGGAATGACTGGTAAACCATTTTACAGTTTGTAAAGTGCTTTTATAGATATTTGATATTTATATATTACTATTTCTTCCTAAAGTGTTTTGATTATAGATAACATGTTATTTTAAGTATATTTTCCAACCTCTACAAAATCCGTGTATCAAGTTTCTTCAACTTCAACTGTTTACCTTTCAGATGAGTAGTCTCCCTGTAGTTTGTCTTACAATTTGCCTCTAGTTCCTGTTAAGGTAAAAGGATACAAAGTTAATGTACCAGCACCAGGCCTAACCCTTTCTGTGTAAGTTTGATTACTCTCAAGGGTCTAGTCACCTGAGGAAAAGAGAAGTAGGTACCTCTAGATAAAGTGGAGGTGAAAGTAGAGAATTCTTGCTTTTATCCTTCAGGAACTTATTGAGCATCTGGTTCTGGTAAGTTTAAGGAGCTATAAATCCTTTTGGAAACCTAAATCTAAGGTTTGTTAAACTGCTTATATCTTAATACGTGTCTATAGGGAGGAAGAGTAAGTGCCTTCAGTGTGTGTGCATACATGAAGAGTGAATATATTATGGTCTGAGGGTTAAATAGGAAGGTTAAATATTGGGGTGTTTTTCTAATATCCTATTATCAGTAGGGACTTATTTACTTAATAATATGACAAATAAAAGGAAGGCTTATTGTCAATTAAAAAAATACAGACTAATCTTTTGCAATCTAGGACTTGCTGTCTGGAAGGAAAATGGCTAGGGAAATTTTGTCGAAGTAGTTATTCCTCTCTGGTATTTACTGATTATCTTCATTATGTTAGAGACTATCAGACAGTCTAACATAACTCTGAGGTAGGTACCATTGTTTCAACATTTCACAGAAGAGCAAACATCTACTTAGGCAGCTTTCCCAGATTCACACGGGGTAAATTGCCACACTGAGATTTATACCAAGGTGTTCGTGCATTAGCTTGAGAACTGATTTTTACCTCAAAGAATAGCAATTCTAAGTGGTCTGGGAAATATTTTACCTGAGGACTGCCTTCCTTGCAACATTCTCTTCTTTTGGCATCTACTATATTCCACCTCTCCGTATATTCCACCTCTATATATTCCACCTCTCTGAATATTCCTTTGCAAGATCCTCTCAACAATCTTACTGCTCCTCAGAGTTCTATGAGTTTTAAATTTTGTATTATGTACATTTTTACCATATGATTTCATTTACTCTTTGGTTTCAGATACCACCTATCATGTCAGTACTTCTGAATAAACAGCCTTGTTGAGCTATCTCTTCTGAAGTTCATCCACATCCAAATGCATGCTCTGTGTAAGGATGAGTTTACCACTCAAAATATGAGCGAAAGGAGTGGATATCAATGTTCCTTAGTTGTTGCCAGAGAAAAAAAGGGAGAGAGTGCTAAGAAATGATTCTACATATTTTGTGTTTCTTCCATTAACATTCATTCTTTACATATTTGCTGAGAGCCTTTTATATTCCACATCTCATGTTGATGACAGATACATGGGGATAAATAAAATCTTTTTATACCTTTTAACATTGAGTAGTCAATGTACATGGTAGTAATGGAGTTGGGGAGGGTAGGGTTACATGAAAGTAGTATGTTATAAAACACAGCATAATCTTCCATGATAAAAAATGCACTAGAGATGCATTCCCTGAAAGATCGAAGTCAATATCCCTCAGAAAAAGATGATAATAAAAAGGAAAAAGAGTTAAGTGCTTTTTGAGGTGAGAACTTATCTTATGACTACTGAGGAGGGATCAGAATTGAATTTGCTAGGAAAACACAGTCCAACAAATAACAGGAGAATGCTTTTAATGACATCTCACAATTTGCTACTATCTCCACAATATACTTTCCCTGGGTTTTGCATTAGGTTCACTACCATGGTGGGAGATTAATATGTCATGCTCAAACTGTTCAAGACCTTTTTCCATATAGAAGATGCAGATCTATTCGCAAGTTGTCAAAATGACTCTTAGTAGATAGTACCTAGCAAAAGTAAAATATATTGGCCCAAGGTTGCTTGTTATTTACCATATACTTTTTCTAATATCTTCTAAAAAATCACAAAATACAATATGAATTCACAGTTAAGCTTCCCATATAAAGGAGCTCAATCAATTTCCAGTGTCCCCTATGTTTTCCACTGAAGGTTGATGACTTTTTTTCTCCTGCAAATTGAAGTTTAAAAAATTCTGGAGTGAGGATAGCATGTCTTCTTCTCTCTAGCCTTCCATTGACTCTACCTTCATCTTTTGTATTTTTGCTATTTTTGAATAAAATTATTAATTTCATAATTTTTATCTATGCATTTACTTAGAAAGCTTATTAAATATAGGGGGAATTTATGATGATTATCTTAGAGATTTGTGTTTCTCTGATAGTTTTACCAATTTTGAACTGTTTATCTTGAAGGCCAAAAACTTGATGATAAGTTGCAAGACTGCATATTTTACTTCTGAGAGTAAACTTGTATGCTTTTTAAAAGAGACTCTAAAATAAAATCAGGTTCAGTTTATTATGTAGGCAAATTTTTAATGCTTCATTTCAAACAAATTGGGTGATTTGGATTTTTTTCATTTAGCATTTGTTTGACTAATTAAATTTGCATTTATTTGACTAATTTTTATGACTTATTAAATACAGAGATATGAGATAAAATAATCCAATCAAGATGGATAAGATTAATGTGCACACAATACTACTGTACATCTTCAAATTGTTTCTTGAAATAAAATGATAACCTGAAGTGTGAACCATAAATGTTTAAGGTAGAAAGTGTCACATTTAATACATGAATATGTACAGGAAGAAATAAGCATACATAACTCCAAAGTATTTATTCACTGCTCCATTTCGCCAACATGTTCTATTGGAAGCTATTGTGTAATCAATGCTAATATTTGCAGATACTTGTTTGTGGTTTATGAACCTAGATCTCTGTTTGAAACTTCATAAATATCTATAAATATCAAAACCTATCAAGATTGTATTCATTTTACAGATTTAAAATAAGGCCCAAATAAGTTAAAAAACTTAAAATCAAATGAAGGGGCAAATGTGTTTGAACAGAAATCATTATTTATTTTTATATAACACTTGATATAACATGTATAAAATGTGCATAAGTACCTACCTCATAAGTATAAGAGGTAAATTGTCTATAAACGTACTTTATAGCATTTAATGTTTTCCAAATATTTGCAGTGATCTCTGATTATTTTCTTAGACTATTTCTTTCAAACTTTATAAATAAAGCTCAGAGATTTTATTTTAAAGCCAACAGGGGTACTGCTGAAGACTGTATGGAAAAAGGAGTGGAAAAGATTCTAAGTATCTTTTTACTGATTCAAAGCAGCTCCACTTTGATGTGTTTTATATGTTTGGTTGCAAATCTTAAAAAGTAGGGCCAGGTGCAGTGGCTCACATCTGTAATCTCAGCACTTTGGGAGGCCAAGGCGGTGGATCACCTGAGGTCAGGAGTTCAAGACCAGCCTGGCCAACATGGTGAAAACCCATCTCCACTAAGAATACAAAAATTAGCCAGGCGTGGCAGTGCACACCTGTAATCCCAGCTACTCAGGAGGCTGAGGCAGGCGAATTGCTTGAACTCGGGAGGCGGAGATTGTGGCGAACTGAGATTGCACCCTTGCACTCCAGCCTGGGCAAGAACAGCAAAACTCCATCTCAAAACAAAAAAAAAAATTAAAAATTCACCAACTTAGGACAAGTTGTTAGAAGTGAATTTACCATGCTGGAGAATATGAACTTGTTTAAGGACTTCTGGTAAATTTTGAAGAGTGCAGTTGATTAGCAGCCAAATATGCTTTTGAGTATAGTATATGAATTAACCCCTTGTCCCCACAAAACTGAGTTTTAACCAAAAGCATGACTGCTTTTCATTTATATGGTTTCAGATCTGGCTAACGAGCTCATATCTCCCTTATTATGTCTGTTCTCAACGACTCCAAAGTCAAGCTTTTCCTTCTGATTGGGATCCCAGGACTGTAACATGCCCGCATTTGGTTCTCCATCCCCATTTGCCTCATGTACCTGGTTGCCATCATGGGCAACTGCACCATTCTCTTTATCATAAATACAGAGCCCTTGCTTCATGAGCCCATGTATTATTTCCTTACCATGTTGGCTGTCTCTGACATGGGCCTGTCCCTCTCCTCTCTTCCTATCATGTTGAGGATCTTCTTGTTCAATGCCATGGGAATTTCACCTGATGCCTGCTTTGCTCAAGAATTCTTCATTCATGGATTCACTCTCATGGAATCCTCAGTACTTCTAATTATGCCTTTGGACCGCTTTATTGCCATTTACAATCCCTTAAGATACAGTTCTATCCTCACTAGCAACAGGCTTGCTAAAATGGGACTTATTTTAGCCATTAGGAGCATTCTCTTAATGCTTCCATTTCCCTTCACTCTAAGGAGATTAAAATATTGTCAAAAGAATCTTCTTTCTCACTCATACTGTCTTCATCAGGATACCATGAAGCTGGCCTGCTCTGACAACAAGACCAATGTCATCTATGCCTTTTTCGCTGCTCTCTGTACTATGCTGGACTTGGCATTGATTGTTTTGTCTTATGTGCTGATCTTGAAGACTATACTCAGCATTGCATCTTTGGCAGAGAGGCTTAAAGCCCTAAATACCTGTGTCTTCCACATCTGTGCTGTGCTCACCTTCTATGTGCCCATCATCACCCTGGCTGCCATGCATCGCTTTGCCAAGCACAAAAGCCCTCTTGTTGTGATCCTTATTGCAGATATGTTCTTGTTGGTGCCGTCCCTTATGAATCTCATTGTGTACTGTGTAAAGACTTGATAAATCCGGGAGAAGATCTTGGGGAAGTTGCTTAATGTATGTGGGAGACAAGAACCTGAACAATTAGGTAATAAATTATCAACCAGAAGGCATTTACTGTCATTTGCTATGTGTTTAATGCCACAGAAGTCACTAATGAAGGACTGGATGATGGAAGTGAAAAGCTATGTAGTGCAGAATTTATAATAAAGTTGAGAATATAACTGCATAGGATAGAAAAAATAATCAAGAGATATATAAGATATAGAGATTTAATTAACATTTTAAGAGAAGTTGAAGCAAAACACTTATGTGATGGAGCAGCTGGATTTGAGTCAGCCCATAAAGAATGAATAAAATTGGGGCAGACTGAGATTATCATTCAATTAGTATCTATTAAAAATACAAATGATATACCAAGTCTAATCTCATACTATCAAGGAAAGGTAAAATAGCAGAGCACATAGCAGCTATGAAGGATGCTGATCTGATTACAGTAGAAAGTGTAATTTAACAGAGAGCAAGTGATAGTTTTGGATAAAATAAGTGAACCAGTGTTTTGGAGCACCTAAGAAAAGCTTTGAGAAGTTTAAATTCAGGAGGTGGTGGAATGCCAATTTAGTTGCTACATGATAAATTTCATTTTAAGAAGAGTGTGCCTGTATAAGCGTGAGCAAGATGGATTGAATTTGGGAGAAATGAGGAAGGAAGATTAACAGGAGAAAGCACAATAATCCTGCCATGGAGTGATGACTCAGAATAGGCAGGGAGAGAACAAGATCATTTATCTGCTGAGGTTATTTTCCTGTTATAAAACCAACATGTAATTTATGGAAAATTCACAAATTTAACTAAGTGACTAAAAGATAATTTAAAACCCCCCATGATTTTGCTGTTTAGATTTTTTCTGTGATTTAGTCTTTCCCTGCACCTTAAAAAAAATCAGCCCCTCTAACATGTTTTTTTTTTTTTTATTATACTTTAAGTTCTAGGGTACATGTGCACAACGTGCAGGTTTGTTACATATATATACTTGTGCCATGTAGGTGTGCTGCACCCATCAACTTGTCAGCACCCATCAACTTGTCATTTACATCAGGTATAACTCCCAATACCATCCCTCCCCCCTCCCCCTCCCCATAATAGGCCCCAGTGTGTGATGTTCCCCTTCCCGAGTCCAAGTGATCTCATTGTTCAATTCCCACCTATGAGTGAGAACATGCGGTGTTTCGTTTTCTGTTCTTGTGATAGTTTGCTGAGAATGATAGTTTCCAGCTGCATCCATGTCCCTACAAAGGACACAAACTCATCCTTTTTGATGGCTGCATAGTATTCCATGGTGCATATGTGCCACATTTTCTTAATCCGGTCTGTCACTGATGGACATTTGGGTTGATTCCAAGTCTTTGCTATTGTGAATAGTGCCACAATAAACATACATGTGCATGTGTCTTTAAAGCAGCATGATTTATAATCCTTTGGGTATATACCCAGTAATGGGATGGCTGGGTCATATGGTATTTCTAGTTCTAGATCCTTGAGAAATCGCCATACTGTTCCACAATGGTTGAACTAGTTTACAATCCCACCAACAGTGTAAAAGTGTTCCTATTTCTCCACATCCTCTCCAGCACCTGTTGTTTCCTGACTTTTTAATGATTGCCATTCTAACTGGTGTGAGATGGCATCTCATTGTGGTTTTGATTTGCATTTCTCTGATGGCCAGTGATGATGAGCATTTTTTCATGTGTCTGTTGGCTGTATGCATGTTTTCTTTTGAGAAATATCTGTTCATATCCTTTGCCCACTTTTTGATGGGGTTGTTTGGTTTTTTCTTGTAAATTTGTTTGAATATTTAATAAATGGTGCTGGGAAAACTGGCTAGCCATAAGTAGAAAGCTGAAACTGGATCCTTTCCTTACTCCTTATATGAAAATTAATTCAAGATGTATTAGAGACTTAAATGTTAGACCTAATACCATAAAAACCCTAGAAGAAAACCTAGGTAATACCATTCAGGACATAGGCATGGGCAAGGACTTCATGTCTAAAACACCAAAAGCAACGGCAACAAAAGCCAAAATTGACAACTGGGATCTCATTAAACTAAAGAGCTTCTCCACAGCAACAGAAACTACCATCAGAGTGAACAGGCAACCTACAGAATGGGAGAAAATTTTTGCAATCTACTCATCTAACATGTTTTTTAAAATAGATTCCCTCAGGACATGGCATTTGGTACCGCAATATTTGTCACTAAAATTTATATTTTAAACATTTTTTTCTCATGTACAGAGGAAATATTTGATGGAAAAATAAAAAAATTGAGTATACAATTGAAAATACAATTTGAAGGGGGCAAACAATTAAGATTGACATGGCAATCTCTCTGGGGTTCTTAGGTAAGAGTGCTGTAAACAGAAGAGAAAAGCTTTTCAAAGGAACTGGGGGCTTGAATGATGGGTTTGAATTTTGTCTTGAGGATTTGGCTTTGGTGACTGAATATTCAAAAACAGGCAACTACAGAGTATTTGATAAAGGAAACTGGGATGTTGCTTATCTGTCATGACTAGGAAAGGAACCTTGGTTCAACCCTTAGACAATGATACGTGGAAATAAATACATATTTTAAACAGTTTGGTTATCAAACTGTGAAGGTCTTCCCTTGCTAAAGTCTCTCTAATGTGCTTCTTTACCCATGATTTTCCACTGCTGTTATTTTAGTTCACATTTAAAACTTCCCCTGGATTCTCCAGTCATAGCTATTTGAAAGATCTTTCTAAAATATAAATTTAACCACAGTTAAAATGCTTCAGTAGCTGTGCAGTAACTTACAAGATAACAGCAAGATTCTATATATGCACAAGGCCTTTTCCATCATTCAGTACCTGCTTTTCTCTACTGCATTCTTTGTCAACATTCTCTGTCTTACACTTCAACAGAGTAACACAAAGACATTATGTTACTTATATCCAAACCTCTGCTTTTGGTGTATTTTTTTGGTCAGAAATACTACATTCATTTTCTATTTCTGCATAACAAATTACTAAAAACTTAGTGGCTCAAAACAATACAAATGTATTGTTTTATAATTCTGTAAGCTGGAGTTCTGAGATGGGTTTCACTGGGCTAAAATCAAGGTGTTAGCAAGCCTACATTCCTTTCTGGAGACACAGAGGAAAATCTGTTTTCATGCATTTTCTGACTTCTAGAGGTAACCCACAATTCTTGCCTCATAGATCCCCTCCACCTTCAAAGCCAGGAACATTGCATCTTCCTGTGACTTTATTCTGTAGTCGCATCTCTCTCTGACCATGGTCAGTAACGAGTCTCTACTTTTAAGGATTCATATAATTAGATTGGGTTCCCCTGGATAATCTTGGATATTTTACCTATGCTAAGGTTTTGAATGTTAATCAGTCTACATAATATCATTTTCCATGTAAAGTAATATATTTACAAGTTTCAGAGGTTATAATGTTGAAATCATTAGGAGAGGGTGCACTCTGCCTACCATAAATACATTTCCTCAACTTCTCTTTATCTGTTTATTTATTTAGCAGGACATACCTAGATGTACTGTATTCAACTTTGCTGACACCTTTTGGCTCCAATTACAACAAATTTATACCTTAATTTTATTCCCTTTCTTATAAACGGATATCTACACCATAATTTAAAATAAATAAGGGCCTTTAATTGTTCAAAGATTGCTTACATCTCTGCCAAATTGTAAACTCCATAGGATACATATGTCTGCACATCTTAGTTTTTCTGTGCCTGTAGTACTTAGCGCATATTCAGACGAAGAAGGGCCCAATAAATATCTATTGATCAATTTGTAAATGCATGAGTGACCATCACAGAATTAAAAAAAACCTCATTTCCTGAGCTCAAAATCCTGAGCTTTCCCTGAGGACAGAGTCCTAAAATTATAATATGTCAATCATATCCAATTGCAACATATAATCATGCCTTCAGGCAGTTCCTTTCCTCCCACTATAATCATGCCAGGCCTAAAGTAAAAACTGTAGTGTCTTCTGAAACTTAGCTGTCTTCTCTGCTAAAGGCCGGAGGTACTCAATAGATATTGGTTGGATAAATATGAAAGCTACAGTCACTGCAAATTCTGATCTCTGTGTATTACTGACTGCACTTTAAGACACCCTCCTTCTCTCAGTTTACCACTTGAATATTCTTGACAAGAATTATTTATAATGGTCATTGTCATCAAGAAATGACACATAATGATTTCAGCAAATAATGGACTTTGTTATCTCTCAGCTTTTTCTAAGAATATTTGCTTTGCTTAGGATGCTATTTTTCCTTAATTTCACCTGGATACCTTCTGACTGACTTTCAAGAATCAATTAGTAGATCATCTGAAGTTGCAAAATGTGCCAGACACCCCCACTATGCAAATCCTTGAGGGTGGGAAATGTGTCCTGTTCATCAATTTATTCCTATTAATTTTTACAGAAATTTGTCAGTGAGTGTTGAATAATGAATAAATGCATAAATGTCAGCCTTGTCTAGCACCCCTCTCTCTCAACCATCTTCAATTCACCAATTAATGTAGCTTCCAGCTTACTTCGCTCCAGTCACACTGGTCCTCTTGCTATTCCTAGAACACTCAGGTTCATTTCTACCTCAGGACTGCTATACTTGTTCTGAAATTCTGCAATGTTCTTCCCTCAATTTTTATTTTTCGTATATCTAACTCCATCATATTGGTCATAATTTTGTTCAGAAAAACCCCTCTTTATAGAGGCCTTCTCTGCTCACCCATTCAATCACTCTAAACCCATTATCCCACTATGTTTCCTTCAGAGTACTTAGCAGTGTATGATATAGTTAATCATTTACTGTGCTGTTGTCTGTCTCTACCACCAAAATGTAAGTCAAGAGAACAGGTTTTGTTATCCTTTTGCTCACTATTTTCCTATAATGTATGCTTAGAGAGAGGAGAATACTCAACAACTTTTTTTTACCCAACTAACTTCTGCTTATAAGCACTTTAAGCCTTAACTAAGGCAACCCCTCTAGAAAGCCATCTATGGCCCTCTTTCCCCTCAGGTTGGTTTCTGGGATCCCTCACTTATTTACCACACATTCTTCATTGTGTTTTTTTTGTCTGTGTTATTATGTTTATGTTTTATGTTAGGAATTAAAGTAACCAAAGTTGATTGTGAATAAAAGAACATGCTAAGAATTATCTTACAAAGTTTTGCATATATGATATATCTAAATTGCATAGACAGCCTTGTGGGGTAGACATTTTTAGTTCTGTTTAAAAGAAAATTGATCTCAGATAAATAGAATAATTTGTCTAAGTCACACAGAGAGGAAGTAGAACTTTCTATACCTGACCCCCTACTTGCTGCTATATCAGAATAATTTTTAATTTATCATCAGACATAAGAGAACACAACGCCTTTATGGGGACTGAAATTACAAGTACACATCACAGAGAGAATCCAGCCGTGAAGCTGTAAACATGCCTCAAATTTTTCAGTGGTTTAATTTTTTCTTCCGAAGTTTTCCGTATGCACAACCATAAAAGACATACACCACTCACGACACTCACAGACATATTGTATTCAATTTGCTGTGTACAGCTAATCATAGGCCTTTTGCATGTTAATACCCACAATTCACACATACACATTGTAAAAATGAGAAATTCACAATGAACGATGTTGGAATATTGAGCCTTAGAAGAACGTGATTATGGGATCTGAGTTACATAACAGGCAGCTATAACCTAGGCAGCTGTTACCTTTGTTTCTCTTATTGTAAGAGAATACTTTTCTTTAATTACATTGTTTTTAAAAATGTTGTAAAAAACTATAGGATGCTAGAGTTTTCCTTTTATTTAATTACGTTGTTTTTTAAAATGTTGTAAAAAACTATAGGATGCTAGAGAAGACCTTTTCCCACTCCATTGTTGATCTTCATTATAGATTAACTTACATCTTAACTTCTCTTACATGAAAACCTCAGGACTATCACATTGTCTAGACTGGAATGTTAAATATACTCTTTCAAATTGGAAAAGAAAAAAAGCTGTAACTATTCAAATTGCTATAACTCAAAAGTCAGCCTTAGTATGGAAAATGTTGTAGTCCTCTTAAATTTATTTGCTTTCCACGTGCATAAGCAAATCCTTAACTTTTCAGCTTCGGAGCAATGACCCCATTCCTTTGGGGTCTGTTACTCAAATGGTCATTCTCAACTTTGTGACTAAATAAGCTCTTTTAAATTGGGTTCTGATCCTTTTGATTATTTTAGGGTTGATGATATCATTGCAGAAACAGTGTTCTCATGCCAAACAGGATGGGACACTGGTGTTGGGAGCAGGGACAGGCATATCCAATGTTAAATGTCAGGGGTACTAGATTGCCTTGGAAGAGACCAGCCTCAGGTGAGAACTGGCTCCACATACACTTCATAGTAGAAGACATTGTGTTCAGCCACACCCTTTCTTGATCCTGCACTAAAACCATGCAGGAACATGACATTCTCATGCTTCTCTCTAGGTGTTCAAAGCTCCCCTTGGCAATATCATATTCAAGCTTGCTTTCCTCACAGTTACCTCCAAGCCAAAACTGCAAATACTATATTGACATGTATTACTCAAAATATAACTTTTATCTAGAATGTCTTGGGGGTACCATAACAATACAACATATAAAAGGGCATAACAAACTATCCTTGGTTCCTTGGCTTGTAATCTTTCTGATACAGTCAGTACCCCAATCTGTTTCCACTTCACCTCATTTTTCTTAAACCTTTCCAACATTCTAGAGAATAAAAATGGCAACAAAAACAACACTTCAGATAATTCTCAGAATACATTTTCGTCTCTCTCACTTCTGCTTCAGGTTTGCACATGCTGTTCCTTTGGATTGGAGCATATTTTTGTCTCCTTCCTCTTACAGTTTTTGACTGCCTAATGTCTACATTTCCCTTAAGGCTATTACTGTGTCAATTCAGGGACAACTTTTTTGATGCTCCCTTCCCCCAGCTAGGGGAAGATGACTCCCAAACTGACTTCTTTTAACTTTGAAGAATACAATTAACATGTGATTGTGTAATGAATCTTCCCAAAATTTAGCGTCTTAAAAATATTTATTTTGTTTACAAATCTGTAATTTTGGCTGAGTCGGAGAACAATTGATTGCTTTATCAGATGCCAATTGGAGAGGTTGGAAGGTTGCCGAATGGAATAATCTGAGGATTCTCCACCCACTGGTGGTTAACACTGACTCCGCTAAGTTCTCAGCCTTAGCTGAGTGAGACCTTGGTTGAGCCTATTGGATGGAACACCTTACATGGGCCCTCTCCACATTGTCTGGGCTTCCTCTTAGTATAGGGGCTGGGTTTCAAAAACAAGCATTGAGTGAAACAGACAGAAATAGTAGAGGAATTGAGGTGGAACAGAGAGAGAGAGAGAGGAGATACATGGGCTATTTCCACAATATTCAATTCATGAGGCATTTACAAATTCTATCCAGTTACAAGGGGAGAAGAAATAGACTCTATCTCTTTATGAGGAGTAGCAAGTTCCTGGAAGAGAATGTGGGATTAGAATTATTCTTGTGGCTATTTTTAGAAAATAAAATTTACCATATCATATTACATTTTATCCCCCCTTGCCCTTGCCACAAAAGAGTGAGCGTTCTGTAAGGACTGTGACTCATCCCTATACATATTTGTTGAGTAAGTAAATGTCTCTTTTATTTCATGCATGTTAGAAATTATAAAGGATAGGTAAACAAGGGCATGTTTCAGGAGACAGTGGCTCTAACACTAGACACAGTTAGTAACAAAAGGCATGGGTCACTCGATCCCGGATCTGTTTCGTCTTCACACTGTAGACAATGGGATTCATCATGGGAGGAAAGAGAAGATACATGAAACCCATGACCACCTGGACCAGGGTGGGTGCCTGCTTTCCAAAGCGATGGATGACAGAGAGGCCAATCATGGGAGTGTAGAAGAGTAGCACAGCACAGATGTGGGAAACACAGGTGTTAAGAGCCTTGAGTCTCTCAGCCCTGGAGGTGATGGACAGCACGGTGTGCAGGATCAGAGCGTAAGAGAAGAGGATGAGCAGTGAGTCTATACCCACTGTAGAGACGATGACAAACATGCCATAGATGCTGTTGGCCTTCATATTGGCACAGGCCAATTTCATCACTTCTTGGTGGAGACAATAAGAATGTGAGAGAACTGGGGAGCCACAATAGGTGAATCTTTTGAGCATAAAAGGCAATGGAAAAATAAGTGCTACACTACGACCCAGAGAGATCAGGCCAATCCTGCCAATGACTGTGTTGGTGAGAATGGAAGCATAGTGCAAGGGGCAGCAGATAGCCACAAAGCGGTCAAAGGCCATAGACAGTAGCACAGAGGACTCGAGGAAGGATAAGCAGTGAATGAAAAAGAGCTGAGCAAAGCAGGCATCGTGGCTAATTTCTCGTGCCCCAACCCAAAAGATGCTGAGGACTGTAGGGAGAGTGCAAAGGGACAGACCCAGGTCAATCAGAGCCAGCATGGACAAGAAGAGATACATAGGTTCATGGAGTGAGCACTCTGTTTTAATGATGAAAAGAATTGTGCAGTTGCCCAGGATGGAAACCAGGTACATGAAGCACAGTGGGATGGAGATCCAGATGTGCACGTGCTCCAACCCAGGAATGCCACTCAGCAAGAAGGTAGCAGAAACGTGGCTGCTGCCGTTTCCCAGGGATCCCAGGGTCATTGTGTGAGGAGACAAGGGGGAAGGTGGGTGCCCTCCAAAATCCTGAAGTAAATTGAGACAGTAATAGTGATTGCACCTGGTAGAAATTAAAGAAAAAATACTAGAATCAAATATACCTAGAACTGTGCAGCTCCTTCTAGTGGTTATTTCTTTCTGGTCCTTGGCTTCTTCTCAATATCTTTTTGAGGAAATTAGTCTCATAGTTTCAACAAGAAACAAAGACATGGAATTGTGAAGTGATGAGCCAAACTGGGTGAGTTGGAGATTCTAAATGAGTTGTTCCACACTTTTTGCTTTTTTCTGACTTCTGTATCAACCAGGTCTTCTTAGCCACTGGAGTTTTTACTAGTCTCACCCAATGGGATGCACCCAGGGGCCGGGCGCAGTGGCTCACAGCTGTAATCCCAGCACTTTGGGAGGCCGAGGTGGGTAGATCATGAGGTCAGCAGATCGAGACCATCCTGGCTAACACAGTGAAATCCCATCTCTACTAAAAATACAAAAAAAAAAAAAAAAAAAAGGTGTGGAAGGAGGGAGATTTCAGGCTCTCTCTGCCAGCACTATGGGTTGGCAGTGGGTGTGTTGTGCCACTGAAGACCACAGCTGTTGTTGGGGACTTTTCTCTTATAGCAGCATGCTCCTTGAGTTGTAGTCCTTGCTCTCTGCTCCCTTCAGACTAAGAAGTGAGAGTTTCCTCATTATTCTTCTTGGCCATATTTAACTTTGCCTGCCTCTTACCAGTAGATTTTTTCTGGAAAAAAATAAATAAATAAATAAAAGTCCTCACATGCCTTTTTTCTACCAGACCTCTCACTAATATTCCAACTTTCATTTCACCTTGTTTTCTTCTCCCTTATCTTTCTGTGCTTTCTTTGCTGTAGTTTTAGTTTTTTACTTTCTTTCTCTTTTTTGTTTTTGATTAACTTCTCCACGCCCATACAAGCCCTAATTCTAGACACAGACCAACCCTTCACTCACCTTCTCCTCTGGTCTTCCTGACATAGAAGCTTAGTCTTGTCCAAGTAGCTCATAAATGCTGTTCAGCTTACAGAATTCCAAAGAGAGGTGGAGAGCATGTCAATGATGACCTGTGAAGCTATTTCTGACTGCTAGAGTAAGACATCAAAGCCCTGATACTCCTGTCAGTCAGTAACCAAAATTCCCCAGAAGTCCAGGAATCCAACTGCTGTGGACCTAAGTGGCAAAAGAGGCTAAAGCACCATCAACCACGGCCACATCCCCAACTACAAGGTCATGTCCAGGAGAGCCTGCTGAACACGGAGCAGTGATGCTGGAAAGGCCCAGTCTTCTACAGAGGAAGAAATGAAGGCTCAGGAGAGTCTTGTCACTGGGCAGAGGTCATATGCCAATTTAGGCCTCCGACTTCCAGAGCAGGGATCTTTCCACTCTCAATTAACATCACTAGAATATGAGCTCAAAGAGGGTAGGGGCTTTTCTTTGTTTGCCTCTGTCAATCCAGTATTTAGAACATGCCCCAGTACATAGCAGATGCTAAGCATTTTTTTTTTGCATGAATAAGTTATTTTTTATTTAGCTAAGGAATAGTAACTTGGTGCAGGTTTTATCTCCTTAAAAACCCTATGAATATTCTATTGATAACATTATGCTGTAGATAAGAAAACAGAAGCTTAGAGAAAATTATTTACATTTCTAAGATCAGACAAATAGTAAAGACAAAAATAGGATTTGAACGAATATTTGATTTTTCTCTAGACTTCAGGATACAGACAATGATTACTCTTTCTTGTCACATAGATAATAATTCAGTGTCAAGTAGCACAGCTAGCTTAACAGACCTTTAAAAGCATTGCTGATTCTTTAGCTGAATAAATAAATAAGCTAACTGGAGAAACACACATAAAGATATACACGGACACTTTCTCTCTCACTCTAATAACGGTGGCATTAATAGTCCAGGCTATTAGCTCACTGTCCACTTGAAGATCATGTAGCCTCTCACACTGTGTTCCTCAGCTTCTGCTATGGCCATGATCCGTGGTTACCACATTACACAGCAAAGTGAATTCAGAAAAGCTGTGACGAATTCACCTGTCAGGGATAGACAAGCTACATATTGGGTTAACAATGTAATTTTTATGTGTTCTGTAGAATCAGTTTTTATTACATGGATGTAATAGTCTCTAACTGTTCAGTGTTTTAATTGCACGATGAAATTCATTAAAACGTCCATGTTCCATAATTACTCTTGTAAAACATTCAGAGAGCCTGGCAAATAGTAGATACTCTTCAGTAATTCTGTTTCTTCCTTCACCCCTCTATTTCATTTTAACATCAAAATAAACCTAAGGTGGAAATTATTTTTGACATTAAAATGAAATAGGATGTTGAAGAGGGAAAGAAATGGAATTACTGAAGAACAGCTACAATTTGCCAGGCTCTGTATTAGGGACATTCCAAAAATCATCACACCCAGACTTTAGAAGAACTTTTCAAGTTAGTATTATTGTCTCAATTTGCAAATGAGGAAAGAGAGGCTTAGAGAATTTTATAATATCCCTAGAATCATGCAGTCAGTCAGTGCCGGAGTTGGAATTCAGACTTAGATCTCTGTAGTTCCAAGGCACATACTGAAAAGTTGGAAAAATTTTGGTTAACAAACCCCAGCAATTATTTAAGTTAAGGCAGCCTGAAATGGGTGGAGGTTAAATTAGAAAGATATAGAGAAATGTTAAATGTCTGGATCACATCTTTTTTTCCTATAAACTCAAGACAGACTTTCTTTGGGATTGAAACTGGTGCTTCAGATTGTAAGGAGGTAGAGCAGAACAGGAATCAGAGAGAATAATTAGGATAGGTTAGAGGAGGTGACTTGGAAATAAAATAAAATTGAGAATAATGATGCCAGGAGATATCTGCTTGGAAAAGATCACCTTTAGCCTGTTCCCCAGAGAGTTCTTAGTATGATAATTATTCTAAGTGCCTCTCATTTAAAATCCTTGCAGAATCTATTAGCAGGTTTGATAAGGACTTCATTATTCCTGACCAGGATTAAGCAGCTGTCCAGAATATGGTGGGATCAGAAGGATAGACTTAACCCATGGGTTTTCTGCCCGCAAGTTGTTTTGCTTTAAGACTACTTTCTGAAGGGACTTGAGCAAGTCTAATGACCGTTCTAATTCTATTATAATAGACCACACTTTGTGATCACTCAGGGAAATATCATTTTATGTCACAGGAAAACTTTTTCCCAAAGAGTTAGACTACTTCCTGCCCATCTCCTTGTTTCTTGGAAAAAACTCCTGTTCTACTAACTTGTGTCTGAGACTGGGGGTAGATGTTGAACCTTTAACAACTGAGCTCCTTTCATGCCTAAATGTCAATTTTGCCCACCTAACTTGCTTAACTGTCTGGGTCTAATCAATATTCCTGCTGTTACCATAGAGGAGGCAAGTCTCTGGGCAAGAAACCAAGGAAATTGACTAATGTGAGAAAGATGTTGTCTACTTTCTGAGCTGGTGCTAAGATCAGACCTGTGAACCCATGAAGCCAGCAAGATCTGATTGCAACAGTTACCATCTTTAGCAGGTGCCCTCTGCAGCCTCTCGGTAGACAAAGTCCCTTCTATCTTTCTCTCTCCAAAGCTCGGGCTGAGTCTTCTGGGATCTTTTCTTGGCTCTACACTCAGCATCAAACACCTGGTTACTATATAAACTCCTCACATACCAAGGCTAAAAATAAAGGCCATGAACGCTAGAGTGAGTGGAAGATGGATGTTTAAATTCACGACTTTTATGCAACTGCACAAGGTATCCATTGAGACCCTTTCAAGGATCTTTAATCAATTCCCTAGCAGGCCTGGCTCCCTGGACCTCATTACCTCAGACCCTGGAGATAAAAGAAAAAGGGGCGAGGAGACTGGTCTTGTGACATACCGGGATGGGAAGCCCAGAGGATGCCATGCACCAACCATTGGTGAAGAATATGGAAAAAGTTTTGAACCAATTCCACTGCTTTGGGAAAGCAGAGTGGGTGCTATTGATAATGTTTTTTGTGTGATAGGGCATAACTCCAGTTAATGCACACTGGATAATTACATTCACTTTACAATCATAAGTGAATTTAAAAAGGGATTTTTAAATTGAATGCGTACTCCATCACCCAGGGGAGGAAGGAAATCAGGCTAGGTTCTTGGAAACACTGGGATGTTATTGATGATTATTCTGGGTGCTCAGGTAACCCTATATGCTCCTGATTCCTGACTACTCTCAGGGACTTCGTCTCCTCTTCCTGTCTCTGATCCACTCAGAACTCAGTCCTTTGATTCCAGACATCCAGGAGCTAATTGGAGAAACTAATCCATTCTTGTACACTTGGGGGTGAGAAGAGCCCCTGCAAAAGGTAATTAGAACTGAAAAGGAGTTTTTATGTGATTATACAAGGGTATGAAGAGTTAATCATCCATTTTTGGCCTCTGGGAAAGCTGATGAAGAAGGCATTTTAGAGAGAGAAATGAACAGGGCATTTCAGTGTTTTTATTACCCAGATAATTAGTAACCAGCTTACTTGATTTATTTTGGGAGTATAAAGGTGTAAATATTAGGAAACGCCCCCACAGTACCAAACCACTTATTATAGGTTATTTCAATTTGTTGGCCTGGCTGATGCCTTTGGAATGTGGCAAGCTTCCTCTTGTGGCCGCAGTTATCTTTGGTTGAGCATGTTGTATAAACATTTAAGTATCATGAAGCAGTGTTTTTCAACTCACAGTCCCCAGATAATATGGATCAGAAACTCTTACGATACTTGTTAAAATGTAGATTTCTGGTTCTCACCCCTGCAAGACAAAATCAGAAATTTTGACATTTGTAACAGCTACAAAGGTAAAGGAATTTTCACATATCCTTGTCTTTATGACTTTTCAACTCTAATTATAGAATTTTTATCCCCTCTATAATTAATAGTATATCTGTACTTTTAGCATAGAATTTGTTCCAAAATATGGTAACCTATTGTATTAGTTTGCTAGGGATGCTATAACAAAATACCAAACTGAGTAGCTTAACAACAGAAATATTTTTCCTTTTCTTTTTGCAGTTCTGAAGGCCAGCAAAATCTAAAATTAAAGTGTTAACAGATTTGTTTTCTCCTGAGACTTCTCTCCTTGTTTGCACATGTCCACTTTCTCGCTATGTTCTTCAATGCCCTTTTCTCTATGTGTGTGTGCCCCTGTTTTCTTCTTGGGCATCCAAATTTACTCTTCTTACAAGGACACCAGTATATTGAATTAAGGCCCACCGTGTTGGTCAAATTTTAACTTAATTACCCCTTTTATGCCTATATCATACTTTCTGTCACTCATTTATTCATCAATTTAGTAAATATTTTCTAACCAAAGTAATATTTTGCATATAATAAAATCATACATTTTATTTTCTGCCTCTCACATGTAATATTTATTTATAGCCTCTGAGGCAAAGTTCTGGGAGAAGAGAGCTGGTATTAGATGTGTTTTGGCAGAAACTTGATTTGAATGCCAGATATTCGGAAAGAGAGAGAGAAAAAAAAGCTAGAGAAAAAAAAAGCTTGAGAAAGATATTTGATTAATATTTGAAATAGCTTTAATTAGAAAGAGTACAGAGATTCATCAATATTACAGAGAAGATAACCTTATGTGCTTTACATTTCAAACACGAAGTTTCTGTAAGGACAAAACAAGATATGATGTGGGGAAACTAGAATTCAGAAAGTCTAAAGGGCACAATGCCAAAAAGTTCAGTTTTCACGGTAAGATGTGACTCTGAGTCCTCATCCATTAGATATGTGATATTGATTACAGTAATTTATCTCATTGAACCTACTGTATAAAAGTGTTGTGCAAGAATTAAAGAAGAAATTGACTCTTTTATTAAATAGTAAGATAGCACTGAATATAGTTTGAGAAAATTAAAATTTTAACAGCATGTTTGATGTTCAATGTCTTACTAGACAAACATTACAATCATTTAAAAATGTGTGTTAGAAACATACCTTTCAATTAACATTCAGGTGAAAACATACTTAAAATGGAAAAAATCAGAGCCTGTTTAACACAAATTAGCATTTATTATGGTGAAGGCAATCAAGAATAAAGTAGTTTGGGGATGAAAAAAGAGGCTCTCTGATGAGAAAAAGCCATATCTACCGCAAAAACAGTGCAAATAAGAGAAACATAGGTGTCCTGTGTCCCCACACTGCTCCCAGGGAGTGTCATGTAAGACATGGTGTTTAAAATAGGGAGTAGGAGGTGAAAATGAGAACAGTACCCATGACTGAATCTGCACCCGTGCCACTAGGCAATACATGTAGTTTTCAGTTACACCAGAGCAGGCCAGGTTCATGTTACTTTTGTATAGACAGAGGAATAGGTCAGAATGCTCAGTCTGTAAGAAAAGAACTGTCTTAGAAGGACAGGGAGGGAGAAAACAAGGGCCAGGCTCTTGGTCCAAAACCAACCAACCAACCAACAAAACAAAACAAAATAGTCTCTCCTCTTGGACTCTGCAAAGATTGAGCTGTGAAGTGTACTTTAATGGTGAGAAATGACTTCCAAATTATCCAAGGTCATTGTGAGAAAACTTAAGACTCTATGAAGAAGAAAATGTGGATGAAGACCACATCAGTAGTAACCAGCAGTAACCTGGATGTCATTAAACTGGAAGACATCCAGGGCATCAGGAATGGTAGAAAAGGCAAAACCCAAGCCAGAGGCAACCAAGAGAACCAATAATTAATACATGAGCTCACAGAGGCGACAGGCATGTCTAACTATGTGTTCAGTTACCCAGGTGAGAGAGAAGATGGACATGACAAGCCAGGCAGGTACTTTCTCTGGAATGCCCGTTCGAGTAAAGGCTGCAGGTTGGGTGCTGCCATTTATGAAAGATCCCATGCTTTTGTCTCTAGAGAGAAACCTCAATACCATTGGTTCAGCAGAAGGAAGTTTTGTCTGGCTTTTTCCATTGACATATTATAATGAACAAACAGAAAGTTGAATGTGCATGGTAATATGGTCTGGAAGAAAAGTTATATGTTGCCATTATTGTCCTGAACATTAGTATTTTCTTCAGAATATGTATCTTGCCTAATTTTGATCATTTTAATCGCTCCGATCTTTTTCAAATCTTATCATTTCTGATTGTTTATTATTAAGATATTCTTAGTTCTTTTATAGTTCTATAAAGCAGTAATTTGGACTTGTTTTCTGATAGTCGCTTGCTCTACTTCTTGTTTGGCATTGTGGGAATGAGACAAGAATAAAGAGAAGCACATAAAAGGAAGATAAATAATCACTTTTCTCCAGAAAGAAATCTTAGCTAGAAAGATAAGACTATGTTCTCATTTACTTAGTGATTCCTTTATGTGTTAATTTATTCATCACGTATAGGTTAAACTTTGTGTGCAGTTTTCTCCCTTTGCTCTCTCCCCTATCTCTTACTCTTTTCTCTCCCTCCTTCTCTATTTTCTCTGTCTCTTCTCTCTCCATGTCTCTTTAAAAGAACTTAATATAAATATAAAATTAAATTGATAAATTTTATTATATCTTTTTCTAACTTTTCAAACATTTTCTCATGACAATTATAATGAAAATGTAAGTCATTATAATTTTTAGAATTTGAAAATAAGATATATTAATATTTTAATGTACATCACATGTACTCCCACTTGACTGGCATTTCCAGGTCTAGCATGACATTTGATACTCTCAGAAGCCCAATGAAATACGTAGACAATAAACTTCCCTCATTTTATGAATGCCTAGGACAGTGCCAGGCATCACCTGGCTCACAGGATATATTTACTGACTGGTGAAGGAGATCACAGAGCCTTTCCTTGTGTGCATACATTCTCTTCTCTTTCTTGCATTCCTCTCTTCCTGAGTTCTGGTACTAGAATTCAATGTATCATATCTGACCACCGTAGCTGTTCTGTAGCTTCCCAAATCCACTCTCTTAAGTTCCCATTTGGTGAGAATCTGCAAACTGATTAAGCAACATTGTGAAAGAGGAAACTCTTTATAGTGAAATCTGCCTTCTTTCTCCCTCTATTTTTCACCACACTCTTAATTTCCTTATTTTAAAGAAAAACATTCAATTTTCAGATTTATATTTCTCAACACATTCATGAAAAGAGAAACTTTAAGGGTTGGAGTGTGGCTTCCTAATACTTTGTAGAGGACACTTTGCCACTGTGTGCTTAGCATAGGAGCAAGACTGGAAAGAGTTCTGCTCACCACCCGCTCCTACCTCTAGGTCTCCAGTCCCGTGCTTAGGACCTGAATGCATGTCTAGTTTTCTTTCCAAATTACCTATTTGTTTGAAGAAGTTTCACTAGACTGAGGTTTTCTGGGCTTTCCTCCATCACAGATAACTTCCTGCCATATCGCTGCATCTTAATTCTTTCTCTCCTACATCTAAATTTTGTTCTTCAGAAAAGCACAGTAAAATCCACAGCAGGAACAAAGCAAAGCCGCTAGCTTGCCTGTTTTCCTCATGCCTGAGAAGTTACTGGTTTACTTACCTGTACTGAGAAGCACGGCAAGGACAAGTGAATGTGTCTAAAAGGTGATGAGAGGGGCTTGGGTCAGAGATGGAAAAAAAAGGGAGGAAAGAGGCTATTATGTTTTGCTGATACCTAGATTTCTGTCTTTATGGGACCTTTTTGTAAGTGCTCTTTGTGGTCTTTTAAAGAAACCTAAGCCTTCTTCTCTTGGCTTCTAACATTATTCAGAGACCTTTGCCAGCCCTGAGTTTAATCCTTCCTTAATGTAAGTAGCTAGTAGAACCAAGAGTAGGCCATCTAAAACTAGCTTGTGTAAGTGCTCTTTTGCTTGCTGTACCTTCCTTCCACATTGTTTCCACAATGCACTTCTACTCCTCTTATTGAGCTCTGACTATTTCTACAAGTTCCAGCTTAATTTCTTCCAACATAGTTCCATTCTAGCCACTGACATTTGGAGATTGGGCTTTACACCAAACTCATTATGACACAGAAAGGAAACCTCCATACTCTGACATGAGGCCCCAGATGTAAGAGGTGCTCAGAATATTATGGAGAATCACGGTCATAATGATAATAGCAAAGACCATATAATTAAATGCAAAGCAAGCACAGAACAATTAAATATAATTCCTTCAGTATGGTTTCAGGTAGTGTTGTGTGCAGTTCTGTCAAGGACTTTGGTTTCATTTCTCAGCCCCAAATGGGGAGAGAAATTGTATTATAAAAATCCTTTGGGTTTCATTCAAATTTTACCTATATTTAAGGTTTACCATCATATGTTGATTCTCTATAAAATATCCAAAATGAGAAGGGTAATCTTTTCTCTAATATCCTACCTAAAAAGTATACTTTAATTCAGAAAATAAAATGCTTCTAGTAGTAAATAAAAGCAGTCATTACTGGTAGGTATCAGATGTCGTCTTTCAGTGTTTACTTAGACATAACACTATAGGAACAAGTGAATATTTATTGAATTCTGTGAGTGTAGAGACAGCTAATCTTTTACGTCAAACCACTGGAGATTATTTAGATTCTGTCCTGATTTCCAAACAATATTCCATGAGCTGAGTAACACGTTGGTATTGAAGGGATAACTGACAAATGGCAGAAAACACAGGCACAGCTTGTAGGACTTTTATATTCTTACGACAAGTGGATGAAGTACCTATCTTATTTGAAAACTCTTCTTTTCCCTAGGCTCACAATTTAGATGTCATCCAAAGAGCTCTGCTATAACCAAGTTGTCCCAAATCCTGCCTTGGGGCCTCAGTCTAGCAAAGAGAGAAGGATACTGACTTTCCCAAAAGAAGCCCAGTATGAGTAAGTGGACTAGGTTGTAAACATGGATAAAGTACAATAAAACACAATAAAATAAAATAAATGACAGTGACAGATCAGTGAGGGATTCCAGTCATGCACTGGCCAAAGGCTCATGACTTCATCCAGTATGGAAACACTGTACTAAGAAAAAATGTAGTTACAGAAGGTTTCTAATTTGGGACACATATGCATGCATGTGCATATCTACATGGTTTCACTTGTGTGAGCATGTAAGCACTGTCATGCAGTGCATGTGTCTTATCAAAAACTCGGTATTTCATTAGGATGTATATTTGTATGAATCTACATATTTAAAATACCTGAGCTATTGTGTACCTTTGTATGTATTCACGATCATATGCACTTATTTAAAGTTATGCAAAAGTGGTTATGTCTACAGTTGTTTTCTTTGGTGTTTTATTCACAGGGAAAGAAGAAACTCTAAAAAGATCTTTTTTAATTTTAAAAAAGTTTTATTAAATGTTATTGCTTTTAAAAATTTTGTATAATTTTAAAGGGTACTAGTGTAGTTTTGTTACATAGATATATTGCATAGTGGTGAAGTCTGGGCTTTTAGTGTAACTATCACTCAAGTAATGTGTATTGTATCCATTAAGTAATTTCCCATGCCTTACTGCCATCCCATTCTCCCACATTTCTGAGTCACTAGTGTTTATTATTTCAAACACTATGTCCAGGTGTAAACATTATTTAGCTTTCACTTATAAGGGAGAACATGTAGTATTTGACTTTCTGTTTCCGAGATGTTTCACTTAAGATAATGGCCAACAAGCATAAGAAAAAATGATCAACTTCATTGATAATTTTTTAGTGTAGGTAACTTGCTTCTAGCTCTACTAGTTAAATTTACTTCTTCTTCATGGTGAATTTCACATTTTTATGTTTTCCTTCTGGAGACTTTCCTTTTTGGCATCTAGAGTCAAGCCAAGGTAACTAGAAAGAGAAGCAATTGCTGAGTCAAAATCCTCTCCTTCTCATGACTCCACATAAAGTCATGGCAGAGAATACCTCTACCTACACGAATATATAAAGAGTTACTAAGTTCACTCCCTATGTGTCTAGATATATGTGATAATGCACAGAAATGAATTCACACAAACTGGCCAACTAGGACATATGTACCAACACAAACAAGCATGACACAACAGATATATATGCTGAGAAATATCAAAATACACCAAGAAAGAAAAGCAGCAGTATTTGTATCTTCATGCAGACTTTGACATGGCTAGATACAGAGATGAGAGAAACATCTTACAAATAAGCGTAAAATAACACATACTTTTCTTTTACCTTTTTACTCTTTTACCATCATAAATAAAGGAAGAAATCAAGCCTTTTCCCTAGTCACACAGATAGTGAGTGATAATCCTCAATCTCAATTACATCTTTTGAGGATTATCCATGAACAATTTTGTGTTGTTTCAATTTGATAACTTCCCTTAAACTCCCAGGGCGTCTTCTCCTTTTCTCAATTTTGTGGGCATATGCTTAGTAAAGACTGTCATGAAAAGTCATTACCTGGGGTGTGGATATAGATATGTACAAATATGTTTTAAATGAATAAAATTTGTCATTATGATAAAGTAACGTAAAAATAAATAAATAAAAATATGTTTAAACAGTTAATCTTCAATGAAATTAACTGGCCAGAGAACTGAATGATGAAACTTTTGTACTGTCTTATATTTTGTCCATTCATAATGGTTAATATTTGTTGAGAATTGCATATTTTCCAGATACTGTGTTAGAACACTACATAAATTATTTAATCTTTACAACATCCCTATGAGGAAGTAAGGTATTATAATTATTTCCTTGCTCATTCTGTAGTTGAGGAAACTGGAGAACAGAGAGGTAAGTAACATTCACCTGGTCACACTGCCTTATGTTGCACAGCCAATTGCCTTTTTGTTGACAGTCAACAGTTTATTATTTTGCCACAGCATAGCTGAAAACAAACAAACAGAAACCTGTGGGCTTTATGTCCAAAACTTCCTCTCTTCACTCTAACTTAATCCTTCCAAAAACACCTAAGTGACTTTATAAACTGAAACTTCTTAATGATGCACTGGCGAATTTGCTTGGTCTTGATGCTGTAGACAATGGGGTTCATGAGGGGTGGTACCAGCAGATACACATAGGACATGAGGAGGTGTACAACGCGGGGCAGATGTTCACCAAAACAATGCACAAGAGATAAGCCAATCATGGGGATGTAGAAGAGCAGTACAGCACAGATATGAGAGATACAGGTGTTGAGGGCTCAGAGTCGCTCCTGGCAGGATGTGAAGCTGAGCACGGTGTGAAGGATGGCGGCGTATGAGAGAAACATGAGCAGGGAGTCCATACCCACAGTGCAGGCCACAACAAAGAGCCCGTAGATGTGATTGACAGTGATGCCAGAGCAGGCCAGCTTCATGATCTCCAGGAGAAGACAGTAAGCATGAGCCATCACATGGGAGCAGCAATACTGGAAGCGCTTCAGGAGGAATGGCAAGGGGAGGATGAGGAGGGCACTTCTAAGCACTGAGCTTAGCCCCATCTTGACAATATGTACAGGGATCAGGATGGTGGAGTAACGCAGTGGGTTGCAGATGGCCATGTAGCGGTCAATGGACATGGATAACAGAACTGATGACTCCACTAGAGACAAGGTGTGAATGAAGAAGAGCTGAGTGAAACAGGCAGGGATGCCAATCTCTCTGGCATCAAACCAGAAAATGCCCAGGACAGTGGGCTGTGTGGAAAGGCAAAGGCCTAAGTCTGTGAGAGCTAGCATGCCCAAGAAATAGTACATGGGTTCATGGAGAGTAGCATCAGTACGGATGACGTGGAGAATGGTGAGGTTCCCCAAGATAACTGTCAGGTAGATGAAGCAGAAGGGAATAGAGATCCAGCCATGGAGACCTTCTAGACCTTGGAAGCCCATCAGGAAGAAAGCGGCTCTTTGGAGGTTGCTATTATAAAGAATTGCCATAACTTTACAATCTTGGATTCAGAAACCTGCAATATAGAATGAGATTCCTGGAAAGTGACAAGGCTGAATTCTCACCCATCTAAATGTCCCAAGATCAGCCAGTAAGGAAGCATCTGCAGATGGCATAGGGGAGAACTGGGTGGGAGCTGATCTATTAGCCTTTTCTACTGGGTCTAGGAAGGAGACTTTTGATGGATGAAGAGGCAAATAGTAGTAGGCAAATCTGAAGCCTGGAACGAAGGAACATCTTGGAAGAATCTTGGACTTCAGAAAACATTTCTAGAAAAGGGGAGTTTTGGATTTCGTTCTGAGAGATATGAAGAGAGATGTGTGTCTTTAATAGCAGGGCAATTAAGCCAGGACTGGATCTAGAGATAGAGAGGCAGAAGAGATTTACACTAGGTTTGAAGCACAAGGAGCAAAGGAGAAAAATCTGAAATCACCAGGAAAAGCCTGAAGTCTTTGGTTTAGAATGAGGAAACTAAATCAGAAGGCACTCAGAGTGAGTTTTGCCTGTGGGGCTGGGATTGATATGACATCTAGGTATCCAGGTCTATTCCTGTAACATCTGAACCGAGTTCTCCTTTGTTCTGCCTTCATAAATTTTATTCAATTGCATTGAAAAATGCTCTACTGAGTTATATATATACATAAGTGTAGTGTGACTAGTACATTGTTTGTCACATGCATTAAAATAATAAAAGATAACATTTCTTAAATACATTACAAGCCTGTTACTTTTGTAAGTGCCTAATGTGTATTACATCATTCAACTCTGACACCAATTCTAACTTAATTCTAAAATTAAATTTAAAATCCCATGGGTTTCCTATCTTGGAAAAGTCTATGAATAGACATTTCCATTACGTAAATACCATTTGATAAGTCAAGATGGATGACAACAGAAGACACATGTGTTAGAGACCAAGTCCAGTTTGGGATGTGCTGAATTTAAAGATAAATTTCTGGTGAGAGGGTCTAGAGGATATTAAATGTAGTGATTGTGGTGTGATTGAGGGCTTGAGTTACAGGTATGCACCATGGGTATGGAGAAAATTCCTAGGAGATACAAGGTAAAAAGGAAAGACGGGGGTTCAGTTCATAAAACTAGTAACTTTTAAATGAGAGCAGGTCACAATGTTAAAACTACAAAGGAGACAGAGAATGGAGAATCAAAGAAATAGGATGAAAGTAATAGTACATAATGTCAATAAAATCAAGCCACCACTGTTGACTACAAAAAAAAAAAAAAAGATGAAGTAGGAAAAGGTTTCTTTTTTTTGACATTTTACTTACAATGGCTAAGTCATTGTTAATTTTGTTGATTTTTCAGAGACTGTTTTAATAGACTGGAAAAGCATTATAAGGGCTTACCTTATTAGTGGGGTAAGGAGGATTAAGTAAAAAGTTTATATTCTGTGCCATTTCCCTCTGAGAGAAAATCTACAGATGGGTGAGAATATTAGGATTTTGTAGGAAAGAAAGATAGGAAGTTGAGGATATTCTTTCAAAAAGCTTCCTTTTTTTTTCCTGGTAAAGTCGAAGCACATTGAAGGGTCTCTACTGAAGAAAGAATATCATCCCTCTAGCTTTTGCCACTCACATTTCAAATCCAAATGAATAACAATAAAATAACATAATAATTAGTATAAGAATAAAACCATTCTTGTTTTATGATTTCAAATGAGAAGCAATAAAAGGATACAAAGAGGGATGACAAGGAAAGAGGAAGAAATAAAGGAAAGAAGTAGAGACTTGGAGGGGAACTGGGCTGTGAAGGAAAAAGAAGATATGGAAGGATTTGCAGAGTTTGCTGTGAGCAGCTTAAGCAGTGATGCAAGCCCTTATGGGATTGAGAGCATTGATTAAGTGAGAAAATGGCAACATCTTTTAATAAGAAATGACAATAAAGAAGAGAAAATTTTCCATCAATAAAAGAGAGATTCAAATAAAAGTGTAAATATATGTATGACTTTTCAGCCAGCAGAGACACAGTGAGGCTGGTTTCATTCTATCCTACTCTGAGCCATTTCAGAGTATGAGAAATACCAGAAACATTTGGAGGTCATCTATTATCACATTTATGTCTCCAGACAGAGAAGAGTCATTCTACCTACCTAGTGAGAGGCTGCAATCATAGTATTCCATCCTATTTATTTTCTCACTTTCAAAATATATTCCTTGTATATTATATTTTGGATATGGGTAAGAGGCAAGTGTACAAGGTATGAGGAAAAATAAATAAATAAAAGCACATCCTGACTCACACCCAAGAAATGGAATTGCTGCATCATCAGAGCTCACAAGCCTAGCACAGATTTGGAACTTAATAAAGTCTGCTCAATACATGTGGAATAAATGTATGAGTGACTGGATAAAAAGAGATGAAATGCAGTAGGGATTACACAGAATCCTATTGTCCATTTTCTTCTCAATGGCACTTACCTCCAGAGCAGTGGATCAGAGAAGTGTCATCTGGTTTCCTCCACTAGACTGCATGACACACCACTTTCCTTTCAGCTCTAATTTATTGAAATAAAGGAATGTCATCCTAGGGTTTATGACAGACAGAAAAGAGGTGAGCCAGGCAATGATCCTGATGAGACTCTGACTCCCTCTGGCTCGTATTCCTTATATGATTGCATACAAAGTTGTTAACTATTATCAGCATCTGTCTTTATGATCAGTCTCCAAAGTATCTTCGAAGTACAATCATGACTTTATCTTAGTATAGCGCTTAATTGTTACAAAGTGCTGTCAAATCCACTCTAATTGTCATGATACAATTTAAGGTGAGGAATGTAGAAAAACTAGTGCTTTGAATGATGAGAAAAGAGATGACAGGCAGCAAGGTTTAAACAAAATGATAAACATGACTTTTACAAGATCACACAGAATGACAAAGCTAGGACTAGAACCACAGGTCAATCTTGAGTCCATCTGCCCCTCAAAACTGCCTTGACTGACATGATGAGGGGATTCAGCAAATAGCTAAGACTGAGAGCTCAGTGTGTGGCTCAGGTTCCCTGTGCCTAGTAATCTCTGTGTTCTGACCGTTGTCTATGTGCTTCTGCTTGCAATGTATACCTGAGTCCTGACAGTTGGAGAGAAAAGGGTTTGGAGAACATACTTCCATTCAGAGCTCAGGTTTGATGGTAGCTCAGCTACAAGACTATTCCCTGTTTAGAATCAAGGCCTTTTCCAAGAGCCCAAAAGCTTCTCTTCAGGGGCCTTTCCCGAGTCTAAGAATTCCCTGATGAGTTCTCATGGCTTTTTCTGAGGATAGAGGTCACAAGAGGCTGGGAAATCCCAATTCTTGAGTAATGAGATAATAAAATCAAGTGTTAAGAGGGGAATCTATCATCTGTCATGCCTGATCTGTGGGCAAGGGATACTAAATGATACTTTCAAGATATTAGGATGCTTCTAGTTGTGCATTTCAAGTTGTAAAATTGGTTGGGAAAGACCTAGCCAGGCCTGAAGGTATTGCGGGATGGGGATGGGGGTGGGGTGGTGGGGGAGGGGAGACAGAGAGAGAGAGAGAGAGAGAGAGAGAATTTACTCAGATTCCAGCACTTTCTAGTCATGTGACTATATGACCTTGGACAAATTACTTAATCTTTCTGAGATTATTTTCTTAGGTTTTAAAAAAGGAATTTTTCCTCTATTTTTTTTTTTTTTTACACACAATCTAGTACACTATCAGACATTCTTCCTGTTTCAGAGTTTACTGCTAGTATTGTAGCAGGACAAGCGGCAGACAAAACTCCTCAGACACCTTGTTATAGAAGGAAGGGATTTATTTGGCCGGGGGCATCGGCAAGACTTCAGTCTCAAGAGCCAAGCTCCCCGAGTGGGCAATTCCTGTCCCTTTTAAGGGCTCACAACTCTAAGGGGGTGCGTGTGAGAGGGTCATGACTGATTGAGCAAGCAGGGAGTACGTGACTGGGGGCTGCATGCACCGGTAATTAGATCAGAACAAAACAAGATAGGGGTTTTCACAGTGCATTCCTATACAATGTCTGTAATCTATAGATAACAGAACCAATTAGGTCAGGGGTCAATCTTTAACCACCAGGCCCAGGGTGTGGCACTGGGCTGTCTGCCTGTGGATTTCATTTCTGCCTTTTAGTTTTTACTTCTTCTTTCTTTGGAGGCAGAAATTGGGCATAAGACAATATGAGGGGTGGTCTCCCTTAGTATAATTTGGTTTGAGTTTAGGGAGAAGGAGAGCTCTCCTCAGCCTTCCATCTAAAACCACAGGTTTCTTAATGACCACTGGCCATTCTTTGTGTTTTCTCCACAGTACACACGTAGTTTGAGTTATAATTCAGAAATTTATACTCTAAATGTCAATTTCATATCTTCAGATGGTTCACCAACCTATTTTAACTACCAACATCTATATCAAGTGTTTTTCCAAAATCAATGTAAACAGTTGGAATAAACATCTGAACAGAAGAGCTGAAACGTAATGGATTTTAAGTAACACAATTATTTAAATAATTAGTAGAGAGAGCATAATCTTCAGTTGCCAGGATTGGAATTAATTTATACTTGTTGTCTTGGTTTCCCAACCAGTTTTAGATCTGTCTCAGATTTTTAAAATTTTCTTTTTTTTTCACATAAGCCTTAGATAATAGCAGTAAATCGAGCTGGGATAGGTTGCTGGATATCCTCTTTGTACTTCAAAGTTCTGTTGCAGCTTCATCTAGACATATGGGATACATGTGCAGTGCACACAGTTCTCACTTTAACACATTAGTAAATCTGAAAAATGACCAGTGAGATCCCGTCTCTCTTTTCTTGACCATTTGCAGTGGAATATTAAAGCTAAAAAGACAGCAGGCAGGGATCTCACTGATAAAATGAAATGTAATGGAACACAAGAATGCAAATGTAGCTAACTTTTTCCATGTCCAATTGTTGGCAGGCAATGTATTTGTCAATGCTGGCCCTTCTAGATACTTTTTTTTTTTTTAAATCAAACACTTTGGTTACTTCTTCTGCCAAAGCTTGTTAAGTGAATGAAACTACTAACTACAAGTAGTCTGGAGTCAAAAAGAAATTATTTGATTAAGTAAACCCAAAAATATGTGCAGGAGAGAAAAACCAATGTGTTTAGTGTTTATCATTTATTTGAATGGTATGACTTATTTCACTATTTGAGAACATTATTTTGTAATAAACTCATTAGCTGCAAAGAGTTTGGCAAATGAAAGTTCATGCTTCAAATTTACTCTATTTCTGTTTCTCAGAAAAAAATGATAATGAATTCAAACTTTGTACAAAATGTTTGATAGCATGTAGTATGGTGTCAAACTGTGGTGGCCAAATTGACATAATCAATCACATGACAATAAGAAGAAAAAAAATAGCATCAAGGTCAAAAGTTTGTGGATTTTCTTCAGAACATTGTATATAAAGGTGCTTATCCACAGCTACTGAAGGTCGATTCACATGTTATGCTATAAATTCATAACTTTTCAATTAGATTGAATAACTGTTCATTCAAATTAATTTTACTCCCTTTGTTTTGCAGTTTTTCTAGTCATTGTGAAATAGAAGGGATAGCTGTTGTGAGGTTGGCTCCAGTAGCAAAAGCTAGATTATGTTAATTCTGACTCAGTATTTAGATGCTTTAGATAGAAAAATCAGTTAATTTTATGTTTAATTATGTTATTCTAATTCATTATGCAAAGTATAGTTTTTGAGCATTTTTTCTGTCCAAGTTTTATTCTGTAAAACACTTAACCTTATTGTGAATGCTATTTTTAATTTGATTAAGAAGTTCAGCATTAAAGATACAGATTTTCATGTAGCAATAGTACAAATGCATATTTTGTTTTTAGAGGACAGCAATATGATAAAAACAATCAATGCTCTTGTAAAATTGAGAAACATTTTGTTCAAAAATGTACTTGGAATAATCTTGGTGTGAACATAATTTATCACTGTATACAGACAATTCTTTCAATTTCTTTGATTTATATATACATTTATAGTAACCAAATTAGGACATTTTGTGGCAAATATTATATTAATTTAAAAAATAAAAACGTCAGCATTAAATTACAGGTTTTTTGTTGTTGTTATTGATCATCTTCAATCAGATTCTAAAGATAATCGAGTCTCTGGAGTACTACTTGGTAAATCAGTCTAATTTGGTGTAATAGATGTAAAGATGTGCTTCTCAGTTCCCACTTGAAGAAACCATTTGTTGCCTAGCTCTAAAGAGTGTGGGTGGCTAATGAATGCTTCAAGGTATACCTCGGATACCCGGCTGAAGCCACACTCTTCTTGGGATGACCTAATAGTAAAAGAACAAAGTGAAGTGTCAGTGCTGGCCCCTTTCTTGCCAATGGGGGAAACTCCTTTTTTGAGCCATCTTTGCTCATAAGCTCCCATTTGGGCTGACAGAAACTTTACCATCTCCGAATCATGGTCTAATGGCTCCACCTACCCAATCCTCATTCTGCCCCTTCTACTTCACACATATAAAGACTTTGCCTTACTATGCCTTTGCTCAAAACAAAATAGACGTCTTTATTCAAAGTATTGAAGAGTTGGATTACCCCCAAATTTAGATTTAATACTGTTAGCAAACTGAAATTATTTGCTAATTCAAGGCTTGTTTACTAAACTTGTACATGGTTATAGATTGCTTAAGTCTTAGAGGAGATTTTTACACTCAAAAATAGTTTTTGATTAAAACTATTTTACTGGTTAACATTTCTCAATTAATAAATACTATATAAATAATATTTACATATATACTTTTATTTCTTTTTGCAGCCTTGTTTATTCTCAAATGTGTCTAATTGTTAATTTTAAATCATTTTAATTATTAAAGAGTAGTTGAAGTATTTTAAGAAATTAGGAAAACTCTAAGTATAGATATAGCTAAAGATAACTTATAAGGCTAAAGGTGAAATTAGCACTATTGTAAAAACTCATAGTAGAAAGATAGATAGATATATATTTGTAAGAGAGGGAGAGAGAGAGAGACAGAGAATATTGCAAGCTTGAATTTTTTGAGGAAGATAAATGTTCAATATCAGAAATTCCATCAACTAATATGATATTCTGTGACTGGATGAGTATGAAGAGCAATGTGAGGCAGGTTCTGGAAGGGTTATCAATGGGGAGTTATGTAAAATCCTTTTGCAGATTACCTGGGTGATCTATCAGCATTTAGTTTCTGAATTGGTAAACATCCCACTTAGTATTGTCCTGCCTCATATGCAGGTAGTGTCTCTTTTTTAAGGCAGGAAGATATGAAATTTAGTTTTGGGTAACTTGCATTAAGTTTTGATAGAGAGAAATGGCATTTTTCTTAGAAATGAGAATGCAGTAGGTCGGTAGCATACATATAGAAGGCTTTATGTCAGGTGGCAAATAATAGGAATAATTCTCATTTTACTATCTTTTAAGGAGGAAGCATGAGGATTGGGAGTATATAGGGAGACTAAAGAAGCTGGCACATGTTCAGTTCTTTTCTACTCCCTATCATCCTGCTTTCTTGGTTCGGGAGAAAAATGAACGTAGCAGCTCAACAAGAATGCAAAGTAACCATATTTTAAGTCATATTTGATGATCAGCTGAAATAGCAGTTATTATGAACAGCCCCTGGATGGAGCTGTTCCATTTTGAACAACTTCTGGATGGTCTCCATCAGTGCTCAGCAACAGGTAGGCACAGACACACAGGTGGAGGTCTACACTGATTCGTCATTTGCAGTTCGTGAAACTGACTATGAAACTAAATAAACAATCATTCTGTTCTGTGTTGGAGAAACGGCAGCTCCAAATTATGTATCACGTCCCCCATCAAGAGATGGAATGTATTTCTCTTCCTTTGAATCTGAGCTTGTTCCATTCATGTATAACTAACAGATGCAGTGGAAATGACCCTTTATTTGTTGCAGCTATAGTCCTTAACAAGACTAGAAGTTTCTATCCTGTTTCCTGGTATATTCTCTTTTGTTCTTGAAAGCAGTTTTTCTTGGAAACCAGCTAACATGCTCATAGAAGCCTAAGCTACTTGGAGTGGCATATGTAGGAGCTTAGCTGAACTCAGCAAGCATCAGCTGCCAGCTTTGGGAATGAACCACATTCAAAGTGTATCCTCTGTCCCATTGAAGGTGTCCAGTTGGTACTATGTGGAGAATAGACAAGATATCCCTGCTGAGCTCTGCACAAATTACACAGCTTTGGTCAAATACATAATTGTTGTTGTTTTGGGTCACTTAGCTTTGGAGTGGTTTGCTATCCAGCTATTTCTGAACATGGTTCCTGGTCAAGAAACCTAATTTTCTTTGTAGTCAAATCAAGTCCCTAAAGTCACTGTCTCAGTTTCTCTGACCTTTTGGCTTTACTTACTACTCTCCTCTGTCAAAATACACATCATTTTCACTAGTTTCTCTCAAGATCTTTATTAAGTGTATTTATTCACGGCATTATAAAAATAAAATTTGGCCGGGCGCGGTGGCTCAAGCCTGTAATCCCAGCACTTTGGGAGGCCGAGACCGGCGGATCACGAGGTCAGGAGATCGAGACCATCCTGGTTAACATGGTGAAACCCCGTCTCTACTAAAAAATACAAAAAACTAGCCGGGCGAGGCGGCGGGCGCCTGTAGTCCCAGCTACTCGGGAGGCTGAGGCAGGAGAATGGCGTGAACCCGGGAGGCGGAGCTTGCAGTGAGCTGAGATCCGGCCACTGCACTCCAGCCTGGGCGACAGACCGAGACTCCGTCTCAAAAAAAAATAAAAAAATAAAAAAAAATAAAAAAATAATAAAAAATAAAATTTAATAGCCTTGTTTACAATCTAAGACAAACATTGGCATTGAAGCATGTGTTGGACACAGATAAAACAAACAATGACATGAATAAGTTATGAGAAAACCTTATTTTTCTATGATGTTAAATTGTATGTATGGTTTTCTAAAAGTGTTACAGAAAGCTGAAAATATCTCTGTAGAATATCGTAGGAAAATATTTAAAAGTATTGGGAGAATAATAAAATTTGGAGTAATTATTATAAACTGAGGATTAAAGATGACAATATGTGTGTATTTGTGTGTGTGGTTTTTGTGACTCTATATATGTTATCTCAATGTTTGCTAAGTGTTCACTCATTTATTTATTCAAAATTATTTGTGTTCATACCGTGGGCTACTCAATGTGCTCACAACCGGTATGAAGTAGTAAAAAGGCAGACAATAACTAGTCTCCTGGGATTCACATTCTAATATCAAATAATTGTTTAAGGTCCTATAAACACAGGTTATATATGCAAAAACAACACCTATGACTCTAGGATTACAAGGCAATTTACATGGTATGTAAAATGATTAATAAAGATGGAAAGATTGATATTTAAGAGAAATTTAAAAGTCTGTTTAGGCTGGAAACGGTCAGGGAAGGTTTCAAAGTGAAAATGCAGTCTTACTTAGAAAAAAGATTGAGGAAAATAGTTATATCTTCACCAATTATTTTTAAATTATAAAAGAGATAATCTCTAGAGAGTGGGTATAATTAGCTAATTCTAAGAGCTGGGAGTAAAATATATATGCAGAAAAGGTTTAAAAAGCAATAGCCAGAGCTAAGAATGTACCCATGAGAAGATAAAGTATTTTTCTGTAATATGCGCCACCAAAATAAACAATTGAGATATGGTCATTTGGGGTTCTTTAAAAAAATACCCTTTGTAATAATGTAATTGACTAGTATGACTCCAGAATAATAGCTTTTGTAGTTTGAATTTACATCCATCCAAATATGCAGTTAATATACATATTTTTAAAATTTTTAAGTCTGTGCAAGGTGACCTCGAATTAGGTCAAACATTGCATCATCAACAAAACTTGAAGAAATAATTTAGCTCTTCTCATAATAGGCATTTGTTTGCTACGAATATAAAAAAAAGTAGGAGAATACATTTTTATAGGTATTTTTTCATATTATTTTATTGGCATGTACTTTAAGAAGCAGGAAGCAGATGCTTCCAGTCTTCCTTTAAGGCTTAAATTATTGGATGTACAATCTTAGAATCAGAGAGCTGAAGTAATTTTCACAAACTCACAGGGGCATAAGGGCACTTAGGGTACTGAATATCAAAAGTCATTCATTCTATGAACTCTATCTGACTATAAAATACAAGACCATAAATACATGACTATAAAATAAAATATAATATACTCTAGTATATTATACTTTCTTCCAGTGAAACATTCAACATCTATTTAGTTGCCACTTTAGATTCATTCCCTTTCTCATTCTTTTGGTCAACTTCTTTTTGGACAAAGTTTCCCCACAACCTTTTCTCGGATTTGATGGGTCTTCACACAGTACACAATGGGATTCAACAGGGGTGGAACCAGCAGAAAAATATCAGCCATGAGGACATGGATCATAGGAGACACATCCCTGGCACACCAGTGGAGCATGGCAGTACTCAGCATGGGCACATAGAAGATAAGCACAGCACAGATGTGAGAGATGCACATGTTGAGGGCCTTGCTGTCTGGGGGTAGCAATTCCCAGTACAGCCCTTAAAATCATAATGTAGGAGAAGATAGTAAACACCAAGTCCAGCATAGTAGAAAGTGCTGCACAGAGTCCATAGACAACATTGACTCTGTTGTCAGAACACGCCAGCTTCACGACATCCTGGTGGAGACAATAAGAGCGGGAGAGCAGGTTTCGATGACAGTATCCCAGCCTTTGCAAGAGAAAGGGCAGTGGAAGGATCAAAAGAACATTCTTGGAGGTCAGAAAAAAACCGTTTTGATGACTCTGGGACTAGTTAAGATAGTGTTGTATCTCAAAGGATTGTGGATTGCCACATACCGGTCAAATGCCATTACAGACAGTACAGAGGCTTCAGCGACTATAGACAGATGGATAAAAAATTCCTGGGCAAAGCATGAAGCTGCATGAATTTCACGGACATCAAATAGGAATAGTCCCAAAGTGGTGGGTAAGGAAGAGAGAGACAGCCCTAGGTCAGAGATGGAGAGCATAGAAAGCAAATAGTATGTAGGTTCATGGAGGCTTTGCTCTGTCTTGATAAAAAAGAGGATGGTAAAATTACCCATCAAAGAAAGAAGGTACATGGATAAGAAAGGAATGGATATTCAGATGTGACTTTTCTCCAGTCCAGGGATCCCAATAAGGAGGAACCTAAGGACTTCCATTTTTGTGTCATTAAGAGGAGACATGACACATAGGAAGATGCTTTACTAGGTGCTTACCTCAGTGCAGTTGGAAATTTCTTAAACGAAGTTATGGTAGAAGATATTGCTTTCTGTCACATTATAGATACTAAGAGTAGACAATTCTTAATGTCAAACATTTATATTTCTACTGTCAGTTCAGACTGAAAAAAAAAAAAAAAAAAAGAAAAGAAAAAGAAAGCCAAACATAAAAGCACATGGGAAGAATATGAGTTACTTCCTCACCCAGGAGTTTGTTGGAATTTGTTAAATTATCAAACAACTTAGGCTTTGCACACTTAACAATTCCAGACAATCCTTTGACTACATGAAAATACTCATGTCTCAATCTCATGAAACCAGTTATCTTATTTCAATTTTATAAAAACATCTTATTTCAATTTTATAAAAACTTCTTGAGCAAGGAAAGCAAAATTTTGAAGGAAACAGCACAGTTTACCCTGGATTAGGAGGGAAATTAACAAATTATCCCAAACCTATAATCATACCAACGTATATGTATAGGATGAACATTTCAAGTAATAGCAGAACTGGAAGTTCATAATTACATGATCTTGGGGTTAAAAAAAAAAAAACCTTTAGAAAATATGTAGTCTGACCCTCCTTCCTATACAGAAGGTAGTCTAAATCATGTTGAATGGGTAGTGATCCTCCAATACATCCTAACTTCTCCCCAGTATTAGCATATTAACTAATACCTAAAGCCTTCTACTTCATGGTTGAATACTCAGATTAGTTTTCTTCCTTGAATTGAGTTGATACATGTTTCTTAAATTTGTTTATCTTATTTTCTCTTCAGGTACGTAATCTAGTCCCATTTACACAAAATAGCTTCCTTATTATTTTCCTGATTTATTATTTGACGTCTGTCTTCTCCCTTAACTAGAATATAAGGGGAGAGAATCATGTTTACACTGTTCACTGTTCCATTTCTAACACCTTGCATAGTAAATGGAAATTAGTTGTAGCTCCAAAATTATTTATTTAATGGAATATCATTTACCAAAGTTAAAGATGGTAATAATTTCCCCCATTCTTCAGGCTACATTTCACTTATTTAATCAAATAAAATGTGTCTGATTTTTACCTCTTGGTTTGTGTTATTTTAGAGTCCTCATTTAGTGCTTCTCAGACAGCAAAATGTATTAGCTCTTCTTAACATCTCAGAATACAGTTCATTGGCTGTTTTCCTAAAAGAGTGGCTATCTTTTCCAAAGTTGTTATCTGCATAGATTGTATTTTCCATTATTATGATCATTTAGGAATTATTAACTCTCTATTTAAACAGGCAATTTCCCTCATTTTTAATTACCTGTCAATGTTGGATTCAGACTTTTCTAAGGATATTGACAGTATGGGAAAACCTTGGCTCCAAGGAAAGTATAATTTCTTGGTGCTTATGGGGTTATTGGCTGCTTTGTTGGGAGACTTTTTCCTTCTTCATAACCTCTCAATGTGCCCAAAGTTCTATCCCAGGACCTTGTTTCCTTGGATATCCATAGCTTACTAAGAGTAAATATTTGGAACTTAAGAGAAAGGCCAAGCCACAGATCATGACATAATATACGTCACTTACACATTTACACATCCTCTGAAACTTCTTATCTAAGCCACATAACTTGCTTTCTTTACTGTACTATCTAAAATAATCTTATGTCAATAAACTGTGGCCATTTGTGTTCTGGCATTTGTCTCACCATTGTCTTAAAGATTGCATGCATTATTCTTTAGCGGTAGTCACTATTGAGATTTAATTCAAATATATAGAACAAACACCCAAAAATGCAATTATTGTACTATATATTATATTTTAACTTGTAGATAGTAATATGCTATTTTGATTAATGATATATAGGTTTTCTCACTTAGATTATTATTTTGTCCATTTTATATATTAAAAACCCCACAAAATCTTAGAGAGGTACAGTGACTTAAGGTAGAATCAAGTGATAATATAGATATACATCCTTCTCACACATATCATACAGACTGGGCATGCCTGGATGGACATTCCTAATACTTCCCCAGACACATAATCCCACCAAAGTGTACACTCTGTCTCTCCTTGAAAATTCTGCAATATGCTTAATCTCCACGACACGTAATTTCCTCTTCTTTTTTTTTTTTTTTTTTTTTTTTTTTTTTTTTTTTGAGACGGAGTCTCGCTGTGTCTCCCAGGCTGGAGTGCAGTGGCGTGATCTCCGCTCACTGCAAGCTCCGCCTCCCGGGTTCATGCCATTCTCCCGCCTCAGCCTCCCAAGTAGCTGAGACTACAGGCGCCCGCCAACACGCCCGGCTAGTTTTTTGTATTTTTAGTAGAGACGGGGTTTCACCATGTTAGCCAGGATAGTCTCGATCTCCTGACCTCGTGATCCACCCGCCTCGGCCTCCCAAAGTGCTGGGATTACAGGCTTGAGCCACCGCGCCCAGCCGTAATTTCCTCTTCTTAATTTGACATTTAGTCCATCCTTTCAGAATCCAAACAGAAGATGTAACACAAATTATTTCAGATATTTTGAAAAAGTAGAATTTTGTCTTAGCATTTTAAAAGCAGTGTGATACTTTGCTATGAAGTCAGTGATAAGAAAGTGATCAGAAATAGGAAAGAATCTTTTAAGCTCCTCTTTTATGCTAATAGGCACTGTTTTATGAAGCTCTAAGAGCCCCTTGGGATGCCTACGAGCAGGGGCTGTTTGAAAGAATAACACAATACTTTATAGAAAATCTTCTAAAGATTAACTCAAGGAACACAAATCTAGGGCTGAACTCATAATGCAGGCTTTGGCTAAGAAAACTGCATGTGATCAGAAGTTGGAGGTCATATTCAAACCCAGCCCCTGTTCATTAGCTCTTGACCTTGCTCATTTTCCCCTCGCTATAATTAGCCAGGGGATGCTAATCAGCTAGTTGTTTTAGAGTCCCAAGTTCTAAAAGAGATCAGATCATTAATAGTGCACGCTCATTTCCCTCCAATTAGAAATTACAATCCCCTGTCTATATGCTTATTGACCATTTACATCTCCTCTTTTGAAGTATCTGTTCAAGGCTTTTGTTCTTTTTCTGTTGGATTATATACCTTTTCCACATTTATTTAAATAAAGAATGATTTTTTATATATGCAGGATATGCCATTTGCTAGCTAAGCATAGCATATTTATTATTTATTCTCTCACTCTATCACTTGCCTCTTTAGTCCCTTAGTCAATCCTGTTTATCCAATCAGTAGAATCAGTCATGATATTTTATGTAGATTTACACTACCTTTACTTTGTAGGCAGAAGATTTTCTTTGTAACAAGAATGAACAAGCCATGGGCAAGCAACCACATATAGCCAGCCTGTCTTTTCAGTGTAAATCATATCCAATTTACCTACTGTAATGCACTTATATTCTAATTAGACATGTGGAAATTAGAAAGAGACAAATTCATTATGGATTTTCACTTTCCACCTGAAATCTTTGTAAGTATTCCTACCCTCTGTAAATACACAAACACATACAAGTTCTTATACACTTGGTGATAATGAATTGCTTTAGTACCATGTTTCTTAAACTTTAATGTGCAAAGAAATTATCCGAAGAGTTTATTAAAATGAATATTTTGATTGAGTAGGTTTTGAATGGGATGTAAGTTACTATATTTGTAATAAGTTCCAAGGTGATGCTTATGCTGGTCATCCAAGACCGCCATGCTTGAGGTATGCTGCTTGACTACCATGCTACATTTTCTGTTAGATGGAAGCAAATCTGTCAATAATGTTTAATCTGCTTGGGAGGTTATTCATTTTTTATAAAAAGAAAAAAAAAATAGAAATAAACAAGCAAACTGTTTGCTGCAAGTTCGTTTTTTTTAAGAGTAAAACCTGCTGGATGTGGTGGCTCACGCCCGTAATCCCTGCACTTTGGGAAGCCGAGGCGGGCACATCACGAGGTCAGGAGATTGAGACCATCCTGGCTAACATGGTGAAATCCCGTCTCTACTAAAAATACAAAAAATTAGCTGGGTGTGGTGGCGGGCACCTTTAGTCCCAGCTACTCAGGAGGCTGAGGCAGGAGAATCACTTGAACCCGGGAGGCAGAGGTTGCAGTGAGCCGAGATCGTGCCGCTGCACTCCAGCCTGGACGACAGAATGAGACTCCATCTCAAATTAAAAGAAAAAGTAAAACCCTACTCAGACTGCTGCCAAGAAGAAGAACATGCCTGATAAAAATTGTCTTTCCTAAATTAAGTTGACTAAGGACTGCTTCTGTTGTGTCAAAATGACAATGTAGTGAGTCTTATATTAAAAAAAAAAGTTTTAATTTTCTTTTTTCAATTATACTACATTTGTTTGTTTGTTTATTATTTATTTATTTATATCCTGGATTCTCTTCAGGAGTTCTTGGATGTCTCTTTATCTTCTATTCTTGTTGCTTTATCTCCTATCTTAATGGGCCAGTTAGACCTGAATCAAAATTATAGGAGAGTGGTAATGTAGGGTATCTTTCTTTGTCTTGAATTTTGAGAGAGTGTTTTAATATTTTATCATTGACCTTTAGGCTTACTACTTTTTATTGAGAAAGGGGTTTAAGTTTTACTTTCTAAAATTAGAGTAGCTATCTTCTATTAGTTGGTTTCTAAAAATCTTTTAAAATAATGATTGGCTATTATATTTTATTGAACTATTTTTGCTTTTGTTGGGATAAAATATTTTCATCTTGCTCTTGTTGTATTTAAATGTATTTTTAAGTTCTGATTATTTTAAGAATGTTAATGATCTCACAAATAACAAAAAGAGAAAATTTTCTGGCTTATTTACATGAAAAACATTCAGATATGGGCAAACCAATAGGTACAAACACACGTAGACCCACACAACTATATTATACCTTTTTAATGTGACATGTATGGGGACTCAAATTCTCAAGCAAGAATAATGCATTCAATTAATGGATTGAGTTGATTGTACACAATTAATTCAACATATTAAATAATATTTTTTTCATGGTATCAAAACTTTGTTGGCCCTGGAAAAACTAAGATGTTTAGGTTGTACAGACAAGTAGTTGCCTACTTTAAAAATTACAGTATTGTTCTCGTGTAACTCGTGTATCATACAGGCATATTTTCTCCATCTAATTCACATATTCTCTATATGGACTAAGTGATGCTGTCCTTCGTCCCTTATAATTTTTTAGTGTTCCATCCCTTACAATGTTTTCCTGTAAACTTCTCACAAATGACCAATGTCCAATAGAAACAAAACAAAACAGAACACAACAAAACAATAACAACAAGACTTACTAGAATTTTTTTTAAAAGTATTTGAACTTGCCTTTTGGTGAGGTTTACATCCTTTGCATTAGTTTTTGCACATTTTCATTTTTTATTAATCGGTCTTTTAACATCTCTCAAAGACTTCATTGTCTTTCAATTTTCTCAAAGTTTTTCACTGTTTCCTTTCTCAGGAGCTTCTCTGGTATCAGATTGCCCCTAGGTGCTGTGTAGTTGAGCTCAAGGTAATTTGTGTAACCATGGAGCTTAATCATTTATTATTTGATAGTTACATTTCGACTAGGGCTTTTTGTATCCTTGGCACCACTGACATTTTGTGCTGGATCATTCTTTTGGGTAAGGGCTATCCTGTGCATTAAAGAATGGTTAGTAGCACCTCCAGCCTCTAACCAGTGGAAGTCAGTGACACACCCATGCCCCCAGGTTGCAACAACCAAAGGTGTCCTCAGACATTGCCAAACGTCTCTTGGAGGCAACATTGCTGCAGTTGAGAGCCACTGTTTAAAGAGCCCCAGAGTTGAGCTTTTAATCCTCCAAAAACTATATTAGTCATTTCAGGAATATGTGAAAATCATTATGCTGACCATAAATCTTCACCTCCCCCATTGAGATTTATGTATCTTTATTTTATTTTTCATTTCATTTTATTAAGACTGTCAAAAACCCTTAAAGTACAGATTATCTTTGAGACTCTTCTATGTGACATCTATGTACAATATCCTGAAAGAATAAGATGCCTATTAAAGCCACCTAATTGCACCTCATCTTTTTAGTGGAAAAGAAGTCTTCATATTGGGCTGCCTAATATCACACTAGGAGAATATGAGCTTCTATTTCTTTCAATTAATAAAATATGTCAACTACTACTTTGTTGTACTACAACCCCAAACCCATATCTGTATTTGTAAGGTTTTGGAAAAGGCAGATAGATATAGTTTTGCACCTCAAACATAGAAACAGTTCTTGCCCTGATCAGATGATAGGATTTTCTATACTAAGATAGGTTTGTGAAAACATATGTAGCCCTGAATTTAAAAACTAAAATGTACTCAAGATAATACTATCCCGGAGTATCAGAGATTAGGTTTGAACCCCAGCTTTTGAATTCCTCTCTGTGTGAATTTCATTAAATCAAAATCTCAGAGCCACAATCTCTTCAGCTAAAATAAACAGGCAAAAAACTTTTATAAAAAGCTGGGTCATTGTTGAAAACAAATTTTTAAAATGCCTAAAAATATCTGGAAGCCTATCCTGCATAAATTAGAGGTTTAAAACAATGCTGGTATCTATAAAAACTTTCCATTAATTGTGAAGTGTGGTCAGCTGTGGTCTGATTATCATTTTTTTAAGCATTTGACACTCCTGGAAGGTGTTTCTTGATTCATCTGAGGATAAAAGTGTAGGAGACTTGAACTGACGTGGTTGATAAAAATGACTTGATTCAATGAGTAGGTAAAATGAAAAGGCTAAAATAGTTTTCACAATATGCAAGATTTTGAGGTCATATTAGGAAGGAAAGTTGGACAATTTTTCAGACACAATTTCAAGGCAATAAAATTGTCTTTAACAGCATATCTTCTTTTTCCTGTTTTAAAAGTCATTAGCATCAATGATATGCCTATATTTGAAATAGATGACTTAAAAACTTGTATCCTACCTTGAAATGTTACTGAACTCTTCAGCAAACATCTTTGTTAACAAACATGGTCTTCTTTTTAAATTCATTCATTAGCAATTATTTATTAAAATCTACTCTGCATCAGAAGTGTCCTAGACATTAGGTAGGAAAAAATAAAGAAAATAGATAGGTCTCTTCAATCACTTAGTGTACACTTTATTCAAAAAGTAGAAAGAAATGAAATAAGCATAAAATGTTTCTATGATTGCAAATATTAAGTATAATAAAGAATAAAGAATAAACCAGCAATGAAAGAGATAAAAGAGAAGGTCATAATACAAACTAGGGCTAGGTAATCTATGAGGAAATTAAGCCAACTTTAAAGAAAAATAGAAATGCATTATACAAAATTGGAGTCAAGAGCATTTTAACAAAAGAGATCTGATGTGAAAACTCACAGAAAACAAAGAGCTCCATAAATTCAAAAACTGTTCAGTAAGTCGATGTGGCTGGAGATTAATGAGTATCTGATGATGTTGAGTAAGTATAAACAGTCCAGCCCATGTAGGGTCTTAGAATATGTTCCTTATTGATTTAACTGTGTATCTAATGAAGTAAGAGTTCAAATTTTAAAAAGACACTTACACATTCACTTTGCCTATTGATTGCTCTTGCATTTCATTGTGAATCAATTATAAGGCAGGGAACTTAGCAATATTTTACTGAAGAAATGCTGGTGACTACAGACTACTGGTGGGGGGAAAGTTAAGCAGGCAGGATTGGACTGAGAAACTATCTACTGGGTACTATGCTCACTACCTAGGTCCCATATATCCATGTAAAAATCCAGCACATGTACCCCCATATCATATATAAATGATTAAATTTAAAAAAACAATGGTGGTATACTAAGATGATTAAAATGGATAAAGTGACAGAGTTAATTTAGGTCTAGCATTAAAAGAACTTGGTATAAGAGATTGAATGTAGATAATGAGAAATTCAACTTCTGTCAGAACTGTAAAAATTGTCATTTTTCTGTCTTGGTTGTAATTTGTTGCTTGTATCAGAGACACTATCATAAGACATTTATTTTTATTCTGGTTAACTGAAATGGGGACCTCAGGTAATGTACTTCCTGTTTATAGTTCTATTCTCATTCACAGTGTCAAGAGTGAATAAAATAAATCTATGATAACAACAAAAATATGTGTCGATAATTCTTTGTGTCAAATATTAGGTTTCTCAAATTGACCTTAAATATCTTACCAGACATTTCCAGGTTTTCTATCACATATGCCTGTTAAATCTTCCGTTGACACAATTTTGCTACAACTCTCACTCTAATCTGTTTAGTTTTTACACAATAAACAATTGGGTTCATTAGTGGAGGTACAAGTAAGAGAACATTTGCCATAAGAACATTAATGATGGGAGAGACAGGCCAGGCAAAGTGGTAGACAATGGCCAGGTTGATGATGGGCAGGTAGAAGATGATCACTGCACAGATGAAACACAAGTATTGAGAGCCTTAAGCTGCTCCTTTTTGGATGCAATTCCCAGTACAGTCTTGAGGATCAGTACGTAAGACACGGCAATGAGAATAAAAATCCACCATAAGGCAGAGTGCTCCAAAAAAGTTGTAGATGACATCAATTCGGTTGTCAGAGCAGGCCAACTTCATGACATCCTGGTGGAGATAGTAGGAGTGGGATAATTGGTTTTTCTTACAATATCTCAAGCTTCTTAAAGGGAAAGGGAAAGGAAGAACCAGGAACATGCTCTTGAAGGAGAATACTATTCCTACTTGGGCAACTCTGACAGTTGTCAGAATTGAGGTGTATCTCAGAGGGTTGTGGATGGCTAGGAATCTATCAAATGACATGATCAGGAGGACTGAGGACTCCAGTACTGAGAATCCATGAATGAAGGATTCCTGGGCAAAGCAGACATTGGATGAAATTTCAGGAGCATTGAACAGGAAGATGCTTAACATAGTGGGCAGAGTTGATAAAGACAAACCCAAGTCAGACATAGCCAACGTGGAAAGAAAATAGTACATGGGCTCATGCAAGGAGGGCTCTGTCTTGATGATAAAAAGGATGGTGCAATTTCCTAGAATTGCAATAAGATCCATGCTGCAGATGGGGATAGAGATCCAGATGTGTGCATATTCTAGCCCTGGCAACCCAACCAAGAAGGTGGTGATGTCAACATATGATGTGTTGATAATGGACATGATTCATTCATAGGGCTCTGCAATGAAACATACAGATGCTTGTGTTGGTAAACTGGGAATATCTGAAAATTTAGTAGAAAAAAAGCAGTGTTAAAATTTGTGGCTTCTTTCAGCTTTCTTTTGAGAGAACAAAACATTTATGTGGCTATCATAATGAAGAGAGATGGCTGCTACTTTAGACTAGAAGCTGTCTATAAAATACTTTGAAAAAATTATTTCTGGACATGTTATTTCTATAGAGAATCCAGATTTAAATTTTGCATTTAGTTATGCATCTGATCTCATTTTTTCCTGTAAAATATTAGTAAATGCTGGTCAATTAACTGGAATCTTCTACTATTTCTTGCTTTCAGATCTATGTTCTGACCTTCAGTTCTATGTGATTAATTGCCAGAAATAGAAGTCAAATGAAATCCAAATAAATGAGAACATCTGGTTACTTAGCAGTGAGTGGATATGCTGGTAGGCACTTTTGATAAAAGCTAAATAATTCGGATATACAAACCCAAGGAATTGTTGAATTTATCCACCACAAAAGACTTCTCTTATATATACCTCTTATATATAAGGACTTGTCTTATCCTTTTTACCTAACCACTGGCTCTGGGATTACTGATTCTCTGGGGATTGCAGCAAGGCTAGATCTTTTCTGACAATAAGAATAAACATTTTCAGAAACAGTAAATCAGCAGAGTTAGTTGATACCAAGGAAACAAATAAACATCTAGATCTGTAATAAGGAAAAATTTTGTTGGAGAATTCTTTAATTGCAGGTATTAGAGAGACACAGTAAATTCTCTGCAAAACTAGGATACTTCTGATGGATATTTGGCCTGTCAATTACTTCTCTGCACAAGGTCAAGTCTAAACAGAGATGCTATGAGTTGATTCTGCATTCAAGGAAGTGTTGCAGGACAAACCTCCCAGGACACAATGTGTCATCCTAGATTTTATTTCTGAATCCTGGATCCATCTGCCCAGACCCGTTAGACATCACTAATTAAGTATCCCTTAAAACCAACTTGTCCAACTTAGACGAGTTTTTCTCCCTTCCCAAACCTGCCCCGTTTGAGGGACCTACTTCGGTAATAAGCCTTTATGTTTAAGAAACAACAAGCCAAAAATCTGAGCTTCTTTGTCTTACATTTTGTACACAATAATGACCAATATTTCTTAGAAAATTAAATAGTTTTACTTACTGAGTTCTATTACCAGATGATGATTTGGAATCTTGAAATTTTTTGAATAATATTATCAAGCTATATCATTATCTTCATTTTACTGATGAAGAAATTTTTTCTCAAGATCAAATCATCTGTTTACGATTATAGAAATGTTGTAGGGTAGAGGTAAGAGAGCAACTCAGGTCTGTTATATTACTGATAATTAAGTATATAGCACGCTATCAGGATTGCCAAGCAATATTTAAGGTGTTATAAACTGAATGTACAGCTGGAATTGTGTATTATTTTTAGCATTTTAAACTGACTACCAAATGATTGTAGGGGATAAGATGAAACATTTTGTCCTACAGTTGCAAATCTTTGCAACAGTGAAAATCATGCTAGTATAGAGATCCTAAGGAAAAGGCTCTCGAGGAGAAAAAAACTATATACTCACTCCTATTAGTAAATAGTCATTGGAAGGATTTCAATATTTAGTTGACTAAAGTGTGGAAATAAAAGAATGTATTACCATAACCTTCCCATAAACTCTTTTAAACTATGTAATGATTACTTCATAATTGGAAATTGCCTACTGCTTGCTTCCCCAATGAAAATAAGTCTCACTTGGTTATGTTGTCAAGAATTCTCTCCTTCCACTGTTGCTTTATCTCTTAGCTTTCTCCAGGTACTTCTTATTAAAGAGATAGTAGAAAGTTTGTGTGTGTGTGTGTGTGTGTGTATGTGTATATGAAAATTGCCTTGGCAAGGACATGTATTAATTGGTTTAATGTTCATGTGTTAATTGGCTCAATGTTCAACTTTGTGGACCAAATCCATTTGTTTTATGACAATTTAAAGTAAGCTACAGTAAGACAGGTGGTGCATTAGTATCATGGTGGATGGCATATACTAGCTTATTAAATATTTGTTGAATGAATAAATGATTGTATTTTTTAAACTGGCATCTTTTTTATCTTTATTATTATCTTTCCCATTTTGCTATGCTTGCTATGAAATAAAAATATGGGTTTTAGCAACTGTAAAAGCTATTCATAAGGATTTTTACATCATAATCTTGTATTGATTTTCAACTTAATTTACATAATGTTTTAAAAGTGTTATTTGTATACCGAGAATATTAATATAAAATTATAACTATAATAATAAAATGAGGCATGTATATGTAATTATTAATATTTCATTCTAGCAATTTGATGTCTTTTTCTTGTAAAAAATAAAATGTTGCAAATCAGTTGAGGTTTCTGTTGGTTCCATATACTGAAATAATAGTGAAGGGAGGTAAATCATACAGATGAGATATGGCTAAAGCAGTACCTATACAGAAAATTATAGGTTAAATTTATTTATTAGGAAATAACAGTTGAAAAATCAAAAAATATAACTTCCATTTCAAGAAGATAGTGAAGGAATAACAACCTAATCTCCAAGAAAAACAAAGAAAATAAATTGGTAAAATCAGAAATGAATAAAATAGAAATATGATATAAAATAATGTCACCAAAGCAGAAATTTGATTCCTTCACAAGTTTTAAAGAATCAATAAATAATTTAACAAAACTGAAAGAATAAAAAGAGAAAACACTAATTTTATTTTAATAATAAAATCAGAGAACGTAAGTACAAATCTATAGACATACAGATAGTAAGTAGATATAATAACTATAATAAATAACTTTTTTCAGTAAAGTAAATCATTAGATAAAATGGTGAAATACTTAAAAAAATACTAGACTCCAGAATTTAAACAGGAAAAAAGGGAAAGATGAACATGTTGTATCTCTTAGCAAGTCTATAGACATACAGATAGTAAGTAGATATAATAACTATAATAAATAACTTTTTTCAGTAAAGTAAATCATTAGATAAAATGGTGAAATACTTAAAAAAATACTAGACTCCAGAATTTAAACAGGAAAAAAGGGAAAGATGAACATGTTGTATCTCTTAGCAAAATTTAGTACATAGCTTAGAAAAAAGCTCTGAAAGAAAACTTCAAGTCAATTGGGATTTGTATATTACTTATTATGTATACTTAAAGAAAAGATACCAATATTATATATAAATACCTTTCCAGAGAATAGAAAACTTCCCAACTTGTTTTGGAAGTAATATCAACCAATTAGATTAAAACAGCTAATTATGCTATAAGAAAAGTTAATTAATGGTAAATATACCTTATGACCATAGATCTAAACATTTTAAAAATGGTGACAAAGTACAATGACCTATAAATAGGATAATATATCATGACCAAGTCACTTTATCTCAGGAATATGGGATCAATTTTCAGGAGGAGTCATAAATGTACTACTCTACACTGATAGAAAAATCGATAAAACCATATGATTTTATTCAATTATTTTTATCATGAAATATCTGAGAAAATCAGAAATAGAAAGGTGTTACTTTGATTTGGTAAAGACAAATATAAAAATACTGCATGTAACTTTATTTTAATGAGAAAATATTGAACAAGCTCCCCATGATGTGTGGAAAAGTCTAGGATATTCCCATCAGTGCTTACATTCAAAATTATACTAGATTTTCAAGGCAGTATAATGTAGACACAAAAAAGACAGGAAACGTATAAAATTTGAAAGGATAAAGCAAATATGCCCCTACTTGCAAATGATATGAATGTTTATGTAAAAATTATAAACATTAAATTATGAACATTATAAACATTAAGGTGAGTGAATTCAGAAAAGCTGGCTGGATATAAGGACAATTTACAAAATCGAAATCTAGCACATTGAAAAACAATCTGATATTATATCCTAAAATGTCATTTGTAACAGGATCAGAAACATTAAATATATAAAAATAAATGAGATAGAATGCTTTCAGGATATGTAAGCTGAAAACTTAAACTTTGCCAAAAGCTTTAAGAAGACCTAAATAAAAAACATAGACATGCCATGTTTACTGACTGGAAAGCTCTATATTTTTAAGATGTTAATTCTTCCCAAAATAATGTATTTAATAAACACAATTCTAGTCAAATTACACTAGGTTTTATTGTTAAAATTGACAAGTTGATTTAAAAAATTATATGGAAATGCAAAAGACCTATAATAGGTAACAGAAGTAAAAAAATGGGTGTATTACACCATTAGATTTCAAGTCTAACTCTAAAGCTACATTTGATAAGCTGTGTTATATTGACACAAGAAGAGATAAATAGATTAATGGAATATAACATATTTCAGACTTTTATACATACATATAGGTCCTTTTGATTTATGACAGTGACAAATTCAATAAGGAATAGATGGCATTTACAATAGAGAGCAATTTAAATGCAAATAGAAGAAAGAAATCTTGAGTTTTATCAAAACATTAATTTGAGTTGGACAATAGGCCTGAGTATTCTAGGTAAAACAAAAAATCTTGTAGAGAATCTATAGTAATATTTTCATGATCTTGGGATAACCATGGACACAATCCAGGAAGAAAGAATTCCATAGTCAGAATTAATTAACAGAAAGCATTTCTATGGAAAGACCAATCACTCATTGGGAATAAATAATAACATCATATGGAATAGTATTCAGCCTCCAAAAAGGAAGAAATTCTGTCATTTGCTACAACATAGATGGAACTGGAGAATACTATGTTAAATAAAATAAACCAGGCATAGAAAGACAAACACTGCATGTTCTCACATACATGTGGAATCTGAAACAATTGAACTCATTGAAGCATAAAGTAGCATGATGAATACCAGATATTGGGGGATGGGCTTAGTCTGGAGATGATAGTCAAAAGGTAAAGAGATAGGAAGATTAAATTTGGTTTCTTTAGAACAATAGCACAGCATGCTGAGCATAGCTAATAACTGAGTACTCTGTATTTCAATATTATTAAGTTTCTAGTGTTCCATCAAAAAATATGATATATATATCTGCCAGATGATATGTAAAGAGCTACAAATGAGTAAGTAAAAATCAGTAAAAAATAGGCAATGCACTTGACTGCCATTGTTTAATTTGCATTTGAGAAAATGTAAATTAATATGACAATGAGGTGTTATATGATACCCATTAGAATGACTAACATTAAAAAGGTTAACAATCCCAAAGTTTGGTGAACATGTGGAGCATTAGAATGCTTACGCTTTCCTATTAGATGTGTAAATCAGTGCAAGTTCTTTGGTGACAAAGTTTAGCATTATCTTCCATAGGTAAATAAATACCTACTTTATGACTTAAAATACCGTTTCTAGAAAAGTTAGTTCTTGTTTCAAGCAAACGCATTCTAAGAATGTCTACAGGAACTTTATCATATTAACCAACATTTGAAAATGACTAATATTCATCAACATGTGAATGGGTAAAATTGAATTAGGTATTCTGATTTAATTGACTATGATGTTAACCTGAATATCTCAACTTTTGAGAGCTCCCTGGGTGATTCTAATGCCTTACCAAGATTAAAATGTAAAATTTTCATGACTCCTGAATAAGTGCCATTAGTTCAAATGGCATATTTCTGGGTACCTGTCTGTCTTTGATGGCTTGATTTCTCCATAAGTCACAATTACTGCTAGGTACATTGGTACTTAATCACTGGTATAGTACAATAATGTATGCTTTTTAAAGTGCTACCAATGAAATCTCTCCAGGCTGTTACATAAACTGATTTCTTAGATATCATTTAGTGATCATTTTTTGTAAATAGCATTTTTGTTATTATTGTTTCTCACTGAAGTCATTCTGCCATTATTTGTTGTTCTAGTAGATAAATACTGGGTTGTTAGGTTTTTTTTAAATTAATTTTTGTGTTGTTTATTCCTGTGTGATATCATTTCTCCAAATTTTCTGGAAAGAGAATGGCCATTTTAATATATCACAGTCACAGTGATGGGGTTGTGGCACAGGGATTGGCATACGAACCAATTGTGTCAGTCACATTAAGTTTTTGTCCTTGGTATACTGATCACTTCTGCTTAGAATATTAAGGTAGCTATTAAACATTTTTCTTTCAAGTGGGTCTGAGAGTGACAGTTCTCTTAAGCTCTTTTTGTTGAGAGATAAAAAGTGCTCTACTGCCTATTTGTCCACCCACCGTTTAGCAAACTACATGGGTTTGCTTTGTTCAAAATACGTATAGAAACAAAATAGAGAGCTGAAGCACATAAGTTAGCAGTGATAACAACTTCTTTCCAGCACTTAGGTGTGCCGTAGCTCCCAAGGTTCCTACAACTTTCAATTCATGTCTGTTAGCCATTATGATATTTTACCTCAGAATGTTTACATTTCTTTAGGATAAAATTGGGTTTGCTGTTGTTTGCTACGTTCTTCATTTCAGGAACATGTGCAAATCATTATGTTGACCATAAATCATCACCTACCCCACAGGCATTCATGTATCTTTATTTTATTTTTCATTTTATTTTATTAAGAGTGCTCAAAACCCCCAAAATACAGATTATCTTTGAGACTCTTGTATGAGACATCTATGTACAGTATCCTGAAAGAATAAGATGCCTATTAAAGCCACCCAATTGTTACTCATCTTGTTAGTGGAAATGAAGTCTTCATATTGGGCTGCCTGTCCTCACACTGGGAGAATAGGAGTTTCTGTTTCTTTCAATTAATAAAGCATGTCAACTACTGCTTTGTTGTACTACAACCCCAAACCCATGTCTGTGTTTTTAAGACTTTGGAAAAGGCAGATGGATATAGTTACGCACCTCGAACACAGAAGCAGTTCTTGCCCTGATCTGATGATAGGATTTTCTATACTAGGATAGGTTTGTGAAAACATATGTAGCTCTGAATTTAAAAACTAAAATGTACTCAAGATAATACTATCCTGGAGTATCAGAGATTAGGTTTGAATCCCAGCTTTTGACTTCCTCTCTGTGTGAATTTCACAAAATCAAACTCTCAGAGCCTGAATCTCTTCAACTAAAATAAATAGGAAAAAACCCTTTATAAAAAGCTGGGTCATTGTGAAAAACAACTTTTTTAAATGCGTAAAAATACCTGGAAGCACATCGTGCATATATTAGAGGTTTAAAAGTAATGCTTGTATCTGTTAAAATTTTCCATTAATTGGGAAGTACTGTCAGCTGTGGGCTGATTATTATATTTTAAGCATTTGACACTCCTGGAAGGTGTTTCTTGATTTACCTGAGAATGAAGTGTAGGAGACTTGAACTGACGTGATTGACAGAAAGGACTTGATTGAAGGAGTGGGTAAAATAAAAAGGCTAAAGTGGTTTTTACAATATGCAAGATTTTGAGGTCATAATGGGAAGGAAAGTTGGACTATTTGTCAGCCACAAATCTAAAGCAATAAATTTCTCTTTATACCATATCTTTTTTCCTGTTTTAAAAATCTTTACCATCAATGATATGCCTACATTTGAAATACACAATTTAAGAAAGTTGTATCCTACTGTGAATAAATATTACTGAACTCTTCAGCGAACTACTTTTTCTACAAACATGGTCTTATTTTTAAAATCATTCATTAGCATTTATTTATTGAAATCTACTCTTCCTCAGAAATGTGCTAGACATTACATAGGAAAAAATAAAGAAATTATATAGGTTTCTTCAATCGCTCATAATACACTTTATTCAAGAAGTAGAAAGAAATGAAATAAGCATAAAAGGTATCTATAATTGCAAATATTAAGTATAACAAAGAATAAAGAATAAACCAGGAATAAAAAAGATAAAAGAGAGGGTCATCATACAAACTCAGGCTAGGTAATTTATGTTGAAATTAAGCCAAAATTTAAAGAAAAAAAATGGGAATGTGTTATACAAAATTGGTGTCAAGAGAATTTTAACAAAACAGTTCTGATGTGAAAACTCACAGAAAACAAAGAGCTCTGTAAATTCAAAAACAATTCAGTAGGTCAATATGGCTGGAGTTTAATAACAAATCTGATGATATAGAAGAAGTAGAAAAGGTCCAGCCCATGTAGGGTCTTAGAATATTGTTATTTGGCTTGGCGTGTTGGCTCACGTCTGTAATCCCAGTATTTTGGGAGGCCAAAGCGGGTGGATCACTTGGGGTCAGGAGTTTGAGACCAGCCTGGCCAACATGGTGAAACCCTGTCTCTACAAAAAATACAAAAATTAGCTGGGGGTGGTGATACGTGCCTGTAATCCTAGATACTCTGGAGGCTGAGAGGCAAGAGAATAGCTTGAACCTGGGAGGCAGAGATTGCAGTGAGCAGAGATTGTGCTACTGCACTCCACCCTGGGCTACAGAGTCAGATTTCATCTCAAAAAAAAAAAAAAAAAAAAAAAAGAAAAGAAAAAAGAAAGAAAGAAAGAGAAGAAAATATATATATATATATTGATTGATTGATTTAATTGTATTTCTAAAGAAGTAAGAATTCAAATTTATAAAAGGCACTCATACATTCACTTTGCCTTTTCAATTACTCTTGCCTTGCATAGCGAATCTATTATAAGGCAGGGAACTTACCAATATTTTGCTGAAGAAATGCTTGGTGACTGCAGACTACCAGGGTGGGGAAGTGACAGGGCCAGGACTGGACTGAAAAACTATCTGTTGGGTATTATGCTCACTACCTGGGTCCAATACAGCCATGTAAGAATCCAACCCATATCAAATATAAAAGCTAGAATTTAAAAAAGATGGTGACATATTAACATGATTAAAATGGATAAAGAGACAGATATAATATAAAATTTAGGTCTAGCAGTAAAAGAACCTGGTATAGAAAGACTAAATGCAAACAACGAGGAATCCAACTTCTGTCAGACTGTAAAATATATCATTTTTCTGTCTTGGTTGTAATTTGTTGTTTGTGTCAGAGGTACCATCATAAGACACTTATTTTTATTCTGGTTAACTGAAATGGGGACCTCAGGCAATGTACTTCCTGTTTACAGCTTTAATCCCATTCTCAGTATCCAGAGTGAATAAAATAAATCTATGATAACAACAAAAATATGTGTTGATAATTCTTTGTGTCAAATATTAGGTTTTCTCAAATTGACCTTAAATATCTTATCAGACATTTCCAGGTTTTCTGTCACATATGCCTGTTAAATCTTCTGTTGACACAATTTTGCTACAACTCTCACTCTAATCTGTTTAGTTTTTATACAATAAACAATTGGGTTCATTAGTGGAGGTACAAGTAAGAGAACATTTGCCATAAGAACATTAATGATGGGAGAGACGTGTCGGGCAAAGCGGTGGACAACGGCCAGGTTAATGATGGGCAGGTAGAAGATGATCACTGCACAGATGTGTGAAACACAAGTATTGAGAGCCTTAAGCTGCTCTTTTTTGGATGCAATTCCCAGTAAAGTCTTGAGGATCAGGATGTAAGACACGGCAATGAGAATAAAATCTACCATCAGGCAGAGTGCTCCAAAAAAGCCATAGATGACATCAATTCGGTTGTCAGAGCAGGCCAACTTCATGACTGGTGGAGACAGTAGGAGTGGGAGACAGTAGGAGTTTTTCTTACAATATCTCAAGCTTCTTAAAGGGAAAGGGAAAGGAAGAACCAGGAGCATGCTCTTAAAGGAGAATACTATTCCTATTTGGGCAACTCTGACAGTTGTCAGAATTGAGGTGTATCTCAGAGGGTTGTGGATGGCTAGGAATCTATCAAATGACATGATCAGGAGGACTGAGGACTCCAGTACTGAGAATCCATGAATGAAGAATTCCTGGGCAAAGCAGGCATTGGATGAAATTTCAGGAGCATCGAACAGGAAAATTCTTAACATAGTGGGCAGAGTTGATAAAGACAAACCCAAGTCAGACATAGCCAACGTGGAAAGAAAATAGTACATGGGCTCATGCAAGGAGGGCTCTGTCTTGATGATAAAAAGGATGGTGCAATTTCCTAGAACAGCAATAAGATCCATGCTGCAGATGGGGATAGAGATCCAGATGTGTGCATATTCTAGCCCTGGCAACCCAACCAAGAAGAAGGTGGTGATGTCAACATATGATGTGTTGATAATGGACACGATTCATTCATAGGGCTCTGCAATGAAACATATAGATGCTTGTGTTGGTAAAATAGGAATATCTGAAAATTTAGTAGAAAAAGAGCAGTGTTAAATTTGTGGCTTCTTTCAACTTTCTTTTGAGAGAACAGAGCATTTATGTCGCGATCATAATGAAGAGAGATGGAAAATACTTTACACTAGAGTCTGTCTATGCAATGCCCTGAGAAAATTATTTCTGCACGTGTTATTTCTATAGAGAATTCAGATTTAAACTTTGCATTTAGTTATGCATCTGATTTTATTTTTCCTGTAAAATATTAGTAAACCCTAGTGAATTAACTGGAACGTTATACTAATTCTTTCTTTCAGATGTATGTTGTGATCTTCAGTTCTATGTGATCAATTGCCAAAAAAAGAAGACAAGTGAAAGCCAAATAAATGAGAATATCTGGGCACTTACCAGAGAGTGGATATTTTGGTGGGCAATTTTGATAAAAACTAAAGAATCCTGATGTACAAACCCAAGGTATTGCTGAATTTATCTGTTACAAAAGACTCCTCTTATTCCTTTTTACCTAACCAGTGGCTCTGGGATCACAGAGTTCTCTGGGGATTGCAGACAGGGTGGATCTTTTCTGAAAATTGCAATAAACATTTACAGATACAGTAAATCTACAGAGATAGGTGTTACCAAGGAAACTAAAACGACATCTAGTAACACCTGTAATAAGGGGCCATTTGTTTGGAGAGAGGTCCTTAATTGTCATGTATTAGAGAGACATGGTAAATTCTCTGCAAAAGATTGGATATTTCTGATGGATAGTTGGCTTGTGTATTACTCCTCTGCACAAGGTCAAGACTAAGCAGAGATGCTATGAGTTGATTCTGCATTCAAGGAAGTGTTGCAGGACAAACACCCTAGGACACAATGTGTTATCCTAGATTTTATTGCTGAATCCTGAATCCGTCTCCCTAGACCCATTAGATATTGCTAACTAAACATCCCTAAAACCAACTTGTCCAACTTAGACAAGTTTTTCTCCCTTCCCAAATCTGCCCCATTTAAGGGACCTATTTTGGTAATAAGCCTTTAAGAATTTGCAAGCCAAAAATCTGAGCTTCTTTGTCTTACATTTTGTACACAATAATGACCAATATTTCTTAGAAAATTAAATAGTTTTACTTACTGAGTTCCATTACTAGATGACGATTTGGAATCTTGAAAGTTTTTGAATAATATTATCAAGTTATATCATTATCTTCATTTTACTGATTAAGAAAATTTTTCTCAAGATCAAGTCGCCTATTCACAATCACAGAAGTGTTGTAGGGTAGAGGTAAGACAGCAACTCAGGTCTGTTATGTTACTGATAATTAAGTGTATACCACACTATCAGGATGGTCAAGCAATATTTAAGGAGTTACAGACTGAATGTAGCTAGTGAGGAGTAAAAGGGAGTTTTTAAATTAAGATACACACATTTAAATACAAACAATGCCTGCCTGCTGTTTTACGCTGGCATAAAAGCAATTTTTTTTAAAAGAAAACGTGTTTACATCATTGTAAAAACATAAACATTCCAACGAGTTAAAGAATATATTGCAAATAAAAGTAAAGTTAATCCATATCTTTTGCTTTTACACTAACTTGCAGGAAATTGGCATCATTCTACAAAGGGCATCCAGGTCAATTGCTCATCATAATGCATTATTGTTTTTTCCTCTTTCTTTGTCCTCTTGTAATTAGGCAGCATAGCTTCAAACTTGTTTTAAAACTTATTTTTTATTCCTTTCCTCCTTTACCCCGTTGAGAAAAACTGCAGATGTTTTTGTCTTATCTTGAAATACAGCCTAAGAATAAGCTATAAAACTCTAACTTATCCTCCCACACCTTATGCACATTTGTTTTTCTGGATGCTTGTTAAACTTACACTATGCTCATTTATTTTATATATATATATATAGTTTTTTTTGTTTTTTTTTTTTTTTGAGATAGAGTCTCACTCTGTCGCCCAGGTTGGAGTGCAGTGAATCTTGCCTCACTGCAACCTCCATCTCCTAGGTTCAAACAATTCTCCTGCCTCAACCTCCCAAGTAACTGGGACTACAGGTGTGAGCCACCACACCCAGCCAATTTTTTTGTATTTTTAGTAGAGATGTGGTTTTGCCATGTTGGCCAGGCAGGTCTCGAACTCCTGACCTCAGGTGATCTGCTTGCTTCAGCCTCCCAGCATATATTTCCTTAGAAGCTTCAGAGGCTTAATTCTGACACAACCAGGCACCTCCAGAATTGTCTTCCCAGCAGAAAATGACTCCAAGGCCAGAATTCACTCTTGACAAGAGTTTAACTGCGAGATTGACTGAAATTAATTTGTAATCTGGTTGGGCCCATGATGGTGCCAGCTCCTTCACTAGATGGAACAATAATTCAAGATAAGACATTGGAGCAAGTCACAGCACCTGGTACTTCCTATCCCCCCTTCCCCTTGTGCATTCCAACCCCTTCTTCTTAAAGACCTTGTACCCTCTCCAGAATTTGGAAAAGTGACCATTTTTGGAAATAATTCCTGCCATTTTTACCTCCTGCTTGCATGAACAATAAAGCTCACTCTTTTTCTATCATATCTAACTCTTTTTACTTTTGCTTCTTTCTAGAAGCAGTGAGTAGCTGCACCCTTTTGCTGGTTACAATCTCATGTGATGCAAGAGTCTTATTGATTTATTTTCTATAAAACAAGTTCAGATTTTTCTATTGTTGATTCTTTCCTAATATTCTTAAAATCTTTTAATGCCATACTCTGTTTCTCTCTTTTCATGTCTATCTATCTATCTATCTATCTATCTATCTATCTATCTATCTATCTATCATCTATCTTCTCTATCATCCATCTATCATCTATATCCATCTATCATCTATCTGTATCTATCTAGTTTGTTAATTTGTAATTTTCTTTCTCCTATGTCTTTTCTCTTTTCTCTAACTTACCATCCATAAACACAATATGTGCCTGCTGTGTTTCTGAAATGTTATTCCTGTAGTTACTCCTCTTGAGCTTTTGAATTGTTTTCCTTGAATTAAATTACATTTCCTTAGGCTGAATCCCTTGCTTAGTTTGATTTCTGTCTCTAAGTTGCTTATCAGAGGGTTACTAATAAACATACCTGCAACAAAATAAAGTTTTGCGGGAGATGAACAAGAAATAATAGGATAGCTAGCAGAGAGTACAGAGGAATTTCTAGATCCAATTAACAAAAAGAGAAGACAAAAATCTTACAAGATTTCACTGAATTTCTTTTTTTTTTTTTTTTTTTTTTTGAGACGGAGTCTCGCTCTGTCGCCCAGGCTGGAGTGCAGTGGCCTGATCTCAGCTCACTGCAAGCTCCGCCTCCCGGGTTCACGCCATTCTCCTGCCTCAGCCTCCCGAGTAGCTGGGACCACAGGCGCCCGCCAGCTCGCCCGGCTAGTTTTTTGTATTTTTTAGTAGAGACGGGGTTTCACTGTGTTAGCCAGGATGGTCTCGATCTCCTGACCTTGTGATCCACCCGTCTCGGCCTCCCAAAGTGCTGGGATTACAGGCTTGAGCCACCGCGCCCGGCCTGAATTTCTAATAAATTGAAATTTGGAAGGTACTTACCACGCATATCAAAGGAGGCCATTATGTCCACAGCTGTTACAAAATGCCTTTGTGCTGGGTGTAAGATGTGTCTTCCTCAAATATGAATTTGACCATTCTGTCTTCTCTTAAGAAAAGTCAGAAAAATCTTCCACATCAACTCTCTTGATTGAAAGACAATCCCTGCCCTCTCTTCTGCTAGACTATATACACTTTAGCTTCTAGAATGTCATCACTCCCTGTACTTAAGTCCTCTGTTCCATGGGTCTATTTTCCCCTGAACACACCAGAAAGCATCTTGCTTCCATACCATTGCTTCAGAAGATGATGTGAAATAAAGTGTGCAGGGAATTCATATTATCTCTTTAAGAGGTATCTAGTTCAATCATTTATTGTGTTGCTTTATTTTCTTTTCCTGTCCTCTATTGCCCTCACATATGTTGCAAGACTCTTAGCGGTTTATTTTGCATATAATCAGCCCTAACTCGTTTATTGTTGACTCTGTTTTCTAAATATGTTTATACTCTCACAATACTTTTCTCCATTCCTCTTTTTCTTGAACATATTTTTGCCTGTGTGAGTGTGTATGTGTATTCATTTTTCTCCGGTATCTTTTTTCGCACTTTTAGACTCACAATTCATAAATCACAACATACGCCTGCTGTGTTTTTGAGCTGTTACTCTTGTGACCACTTCTCTTGAACTTTTGAACTTTTTTCACTGAATTTCATTTCAGCTCCCAGGAAGAATGCCTTGCTGAGTTTAACTTCTGTCTCCAAGTTGGCTATTAGTAATTTAATAATAAATATGTTCTCAGCAAAACAAAATTTTGAAGCAAATGGACATGGCATAATGGGTTAAAAATAGTGTTTAACAGAAAGAAAATTCTAGGTGCAATTAGTATATAGGAAGAAAATTAAAATCCTAAAAGTAATTGATTGAATGGTGACTACATTCATGTTTTTGGATAGTACTTACTAGTTTTGATACTATACTTACTAGTATCAAAGGAGCTCAAAAATGCCTATGTGCTATGTGTCTGATTTTTTTTTTTTTCTGTAATGTTAGTTTGATTATTCTCTCTTAAAAAAGGTCATAATGCCCCACTCCTCCTTGACTGTCAAATATCTTTACTGACATGCAAAGCCCTGCTCTCTGACCAGTCAGGCTACAAACATTCAGCCTTTGTAATATCATTCCCACTCCCCACCCACTTAAGTTTTCTTAAGTTGCTACTACATGGGTCTGTTATCTACTAAACATATATACCATAAAACTTCCTTTTTCCATACTATGGCTTCAGAGGATGATCTGGAATGGGATCTGATCATAATTCGGAAAGAAACAATCCTGATTGCTGAAATCTCAAAATATCAAAATCTCCAAAGTCTAAAACTCCAAAAATTACAATCCCAAAGGGTGAAAATCCAGAAAATATAATTCTGAAAAAAAAATTTTAAATATATTTACAGTTTAAAAAGGAGATTTATTTGAGAAATGTAAAAAGCATAGCAGAACCTTTCATAAGCCACTTTACACAATAAAATATATAATAATAACATACATATTTTTGCAAGCATAAATGCTCAGGTATATACTGACAACAATCACAGGGGTATAATAGTTACTGAGCCAATGAACAGTATACATAAAAAGGTAAGTCAAAAAAGGAAATGTATAATGCATAAAACTATAGTCAGTAATTGTATGCACTCAGCTTTATAAATCGATCATCTGAAATACCGATTTGAGCAACTTAAGTCTTTTGATGAGATCAGTCAAATACTGTGATGAGTCATTATGACATATGTAGTCACGTAAAGAGCTGAGAACTCAATAAATTTTGTCTTCACAACTGCAGATGTATCTAAAGGATATTTCTTCATTTTCCGAGGAAGTTTCAGTGTTTCTACATATACGCATATGTTTACACACACAGTCAATTTTGTGATAATGCATTTTCATGGAGTTAAATTTCTGATGTCCAAGGCAGCAATAGAAAAGTCTGTCCTAGCTTTCAGTAAAAGACTAATTTGGCTTCTGTATTTGTTTCCTCTGGGCCCCTGGCTGATTTGATGGTGCCTAGCAACATTGAAGGTAGATATTTCCCACCCAGTCCTCTTACATGCACACACCAATCTCCTCTGGAAATACCCTCACAGACACATCCAAAATAATATTTTACCAGGTTTCTAGCTATTCCTTAATCCAGTCAAGTCGACACCTAAAATTAAGTTCACAAGTTCATCCCTTGTCAACTTAGTAACCATAAGCATCTCCTTAAACTATACTTAATTTCCAAATAAAGACAATAACAAAGTAATAGTTTCATCTAACATGATGCAACCATCCTGCAGACAGGCGAAAATGTGCTAATCTATTCCTCAGAATTTGGCTTTCATAATTTCAACACTTGGGATTTTAATTTTTGGGAGACTGCATTTTTGAGGTTTTAGATTTGAGGGATATGAACTTTAAGAATTTTTAACTTTTGGGATTTCAGCATTCTGAATTATGGTATTTGGGATTGCATCTTTTGAGATTCTGACCCAAATTCATCTGAAATGAAGTGTGCAGTAATCAATGAAAAACAGTAATTTGTTTCAAGGATACCTGTCTGTAAATACTACTATAAATCATTTTCCTTTAATATAAAAATACATAGAACAGAATTGATATTTTCAACGTTATAAAACTGGAGCCAACACCTGTTTTTTTCCTGATGTTTGGCATGCTGTGTTTTTTGTTTTTTGTTGTCTCTTTTGTATATTCGTTCCTATCCTATCTGCAGGTAAGCACAAATTAATCCTCAAATCCTTGGTCAAGTTCTAACTCAGTAGTGGAAACAGCAGCAACTCAGTGTGTAGTGTGCTCCTTGATAACATTGCTGTTTTGTCTCTTCCCTCTAAAGTCTCAGAATCACATATAAGCAGATATCATTTTACTTAGACTAAAATACACTGAATGAATTAAAAGTCACAGTCTCAATTTGGAGACCTCTGTATTTAAATTGAAAGATGAAATGAAATGTATATAAATCCCACTCTCACATTACTTAGAACTTAAGAAATTATAGATTTTTATGAGAGTCGTAAGGTTGCTTTCTTATTTATCAATAGAAAAATAAATATAAAGCTAATATTTAAACCTGATTAGAAGCATGCTGGGTTAGGACAGATGATAGAGACAGAAACTCCTAGTGGTCACTGTTGCTTTCTCACAGATGCCCACTGCAAACTCAGTGTTTCACATATCTCTACCTCCAAACAACTTATTTCAACATGTAAGGCAGTAATTCTATAATTCAGGAACATGTTACCTAAAAACCAGATCCAGGTACAGGATTTTAATTTTTTTCTATGTTGAAATAGTAATTTTGGTTTAGCACTTTGCTGATTTCCATAAGTCGGCAGAACTCTGGACTTCTACCCTGCATTTACATACACTGTTGGACTTTTTGACGAATCAGAGTACTGGCATCCATTTTAATCACTTGGAGAACAGAGTTATACAAAAAGCATGTGAATTACTGGGTTGAGCTGGTGCAAAGGCAAGTAGTAACTGTGACATTAGTAAGCTTACCAGAAAGTTGATAAATATTTGAGCCCACATGTCAAAGTACAGGGGAAATAGAGACAGAACACAGTTACCAGAGTTTTGCTGCTGTGTAAATTTAGCAATTTATCCTCATCTGCCAAGTCTCATCCTGCCTAACAGATGCTTTCCCATTAGCCAACAAAGCTCTGGGGATTCCAACTCAGAAGAATGTACTTAAATTCCTACCCACCAATAATAGACAAACAGAGAGCCAAATCATGAGTGAAATCCCATTCACAATTGCTACAAAAAGAACAAAATACATAAGGATACAACTTACAAGGGATGTGAAGGACCTCTTGAAGGAGAGCTACAAACCACTGGTCAAGGAAATAAGAAGGGACACAAACAAATGGAAAAACACTCCATGCTTATGGATAGGAAGAATCAATATCATGAAAATGGCCATAATGCTCAAAGTAATTTATAGATTCAATGCTATCCCCATCAAGCTACCATTGACTTTCTTCACAGTTAGAAAAAAACTACTTTACCTTTCATATGGAGCCAAAATAGAGCTCATATAGCCAAGAAAATCCTAAGCAAAAAGAACAAAGCTGGAGGCATCACACTACCTGAGTTCAAACTGTACTACAAAGCTACAGTAACCAAAACAGCATGGTACTGGTACCAAAACAGATATATAGACCAACAGAACAGAACAGAGACCCCAGAAGTAATGCCACACACCTACAACCCTCTGATCTTTGACAAACCTGACAAAAACAAGCAATGGGGAAAGGATTCTCTAGTTATTAAATGGTGTTGGGAAAACTGGCTAGCCATATGTGGAAAACTGGCTAGCCATATGCAGAAAACTGAAACTGGACCCCTTTTTTACACCTTATACAAAAATTAACTCAAGATGGATTAAAGACTTAAACGTAAGACCTAAAATCATAAAATCCCTAGAAGAAAACCTAGGCAATACAATTCAGGACATAGGCAGGGGAAAAGAATTCATGACTAAAACACCAAAAGCAATGGCAACAAAAAGCCAAAAATTGGCAAATGAGATCTAATTAAATTAAAGAACTTCTGCACAGCAAAGGAAACTGTCGTCAGAGTGAACAGGCAACTTACAGAATGGGAGAAAATTTTTGCAACCTATCCATCTGACAAAGAGCTAATACCCAGAACCTACAAAGAACTTAAACAAATGTATAAGAAAAAAAAAATCAAAAAGCTGGCAAAAGATATGAACAGACACTTCTCCAAGGAAGACATTTATGTGGCCAGAAAACATATGAAAAAAAGCTCATCATCACTGATCATTAGAGAAACTCAAATCAAAACTACGATGAGATACCATCTCATGCCAGTTAGAATGGCAATCATTAAAAAGTCAGGAAATCACAGATGCTGGAGAGGATGTGTAGAAATTGGAATGCTTTTACACTGTTGGTGGGGGTATAATCAATTCAACCATTGTGGAAGATGGTGTGGCGATTCCTCTAAGATCTAGAACAAGAAATACCATTTGACCCAGCAATTGCATTACTGGATATATATACAAAGGATTATAAATCATTCTACTATAAAGACACAAGCACATGTATGCTTATTGCAGCTGTATTCACAATAGCAAAGACTTGGAACCAACTCAAATGCCCATCAATGATAGACTGGATAAAGAAAATGTGGCATGTATACACCATGGAATACTATGCAGCCATAAAATAGGATGAGTTCATGTCCTTTGCAGGAACATGGATGAAGCTGGAAACCATCATTCTCAGTAAACTAACACAGGAACAGAAAACCAATCACCACATGTTCTCACTCATAAGTGGGAGTTGAACAATGAGAACACATGGACACAGGGAGGGGAACATTACACACCAGGGCCTGTCAGAGGGTGGTGGACCAGGGGAGGGACAGCATTAGGAGAAATACATAATGTAGATGACGGGTTGATGGGTGCAGCAAACCACCGCGGCACGTGTATACCTATGTAACAAACCTGCACGTTCTGCATACATATACCAGAACTTAAAGTATAATGAAAACAAAAGAGTTCCAGCAGGTGAACTCTCAACTGACCCTGGAACCGAGGAGAGTCATACAGTGCCCCTTAAATAGCAATAGTCAACAATTTGTGAACAATACCTTTTAAGCTTCCTTGGCTCTCTCTGAGAGAATTATGATTATCTCTTCCGTGATTTCAGCACACCATATAAAAAATCTTAGAGCAGTTTCACAGTGTAGGATAACTAGGCCTTTATGTGTCTACTTCTTCCACCTGATTTAACTTTCTTGAAATTACAGGTTTTTCACTTTATAAATTGAGAAGGCTTTAAAAATTTAATTTGAATCTAGCATCTTCAATGCCAATAGTTTTCAACTGGAGGGATATATCATACTTTAGTATAGAGTTTTAGAAAATTACCAATGCCTAAGCCTTATTTCAAATTCATTGTCTCTCTTTACTTAATATGCCATGTATTTTATTGATATTTTGTTGACATATTATTTATATTATTTCTCATGATATATATTGTTTTCACTGTAAAAATATGTTTGTTTCACTGTAAAAATTGTTTTCACTGTAAAAATATGCTTATTCCCTTTTAAATATCAGACATAACATTCGCTGTCCTTGAACAAAGTTTTTATGATGATTCTTAGAGATATTTTGTTTAAAACTTCTTTTTTTGTAATATTTTTATAATCTTCTTTTACACATCACAGAAGCAACTAATTTTTTGTCAATTTTATTATTTTCATTATCAACTATAATCAAAAATTTTACATTTAAAATGTATTAGTAATAAATTATTCATGGCCTTTTAAAGATGGACTTTCTAAAGTTAGCTTAATTATCTTAAAACTGTGGGTAATTTTTTTTTCACTTTGATGCATTTCTGGAAGTTCTGTAATTAGTAACAGACCAGAATTTTATGTTTTTCAGGGCCCATGAAAAAGGACTCTATTAGGTACTTCAAAATTTTTTAAAATAGCATCTTAGGTTACCTATAGACCATTCTCTGGCCTGAGTTATGATTTCCAGGACTCTTTTTAGTCAAGAGGAGGACAGCTCCACTAGACCACTAACCCACAATTCAGCAGCACAAGAATTAATTTTACAGGGCTAAATCAACTGATAAGGAACAATATATATGTGTTATGCTCTATTGTCTTTATATATAATAGGCTTCTCTCTTCTAAGCTACCAGAAATCCATAATAATCTAGTAAATTCTGCTCGTTAAAAATTGAAATTAAATAGTTCGAAAGTGTAGTCAATTTTCATTAAATTCTCAGAGTTCAGAAGTTCTCATTGCGTGTCCTTGCTTTTTATGACGTGTTATTTACAGAGGTTCAGTAAGAACCTGCCTTCTTTTGAAGCATGATACAATTTGAAAAATTGATTACATTGTCTTCCACAATAGTTGAACTAATTTACACTCTCACCAATAGTGTAAAAGCATTCCTTTTTCTCCACAACCTCACCAGCATCTACTGGTTTTTAATATTTTAATTATAGCAATTCTGACTGGTGTGAGATGGCATCTCATTGTGGTTTTGATGTGCATTTCTCTAATGAACAGTGAGGTTGAGTTTTTTTCGTGTTTGTTGGCTGCATGTATGTCTTCTTTTGAAAAGTGTCTATTCATGTCCTTTGCCCACTTTTTAATGGGGTTGTGTTTCTTCTTGTAAGTTTGTTTAAGTTCCTATAGATGTTGGATATTAGATTTTTGCCAGATGGATAGATTGCAAAAAATTTCTCCCATTATGTTATTATCTCTCTGTTTACTCTGTTGGTAGTTTCTTTTGCTGTGCAAAAGCTCTTTAGTTTAGTTAGATCCCATTTGTCGATTTTTGGTTTTGTTGCAATCGCTTTTGGTATCTCTGTCGTGAAATCTTTGCCCATGCCTATGCCCTTAATGGTATTGCCTAGGATTCCTTCTAAGGTTTTTATAGTTTTGAGTTTTACAGGTAAGTCTTTAATCCATCTTGAGTTAATTTTTATATATGATGTAAGGGGGACTTCCAGTTTCAATTTTCTGCATATGGCTAACCAGTTTTCCCAGCAGTATTTATTAAATAAGGAATCCTTTCCCCAATGCTTATTTTTGTCAGATTTGTTGAAGATCAGATGGTGGTAGGTGTATGGTCTTATTTCTGGACTCTCTATTCCATTCCATTGGTTTATGTGTCTATTCTTGTACCAGTATTATGGAAGACAGTGTGGTGATTCCTCAAAGACCTAGAGGCAAAAATATCATTTGACCCAGCAATCCAGTTACTTTGGTATATACCTAAAGGAATATAAATTATTCTATTATAAATATACATGCACACATATGTTCATTGCAGTACTATTCATAATAGTAAAAACATGGAATCAACCTAAATGCCCAACAATGATAGACTGGATAAAGAAACTGTAGTACATATACACCATGGAATACTATGCAGCTATAAAATGAATGAAATCATGTCCTTTTCAGGGACAAGGATGGAGCTAGAGACCATTATCGTTAGCAAATTATCACAGGAACAGAAAACCAAATACTTTATGTTCTCACTTATAAGTGGAGGCTGAATTATGAGAACACATGGACACATGCATGGGAACAACACCTACTGGGACCTGCTGGAGAGTGGCGGGGTGAGAGGAGGGAAAGAATTATGAAGAATAGCTAATGGATGTTGGGCTTAACACTTAGGTGATGGAATGATCTGTGTAGCAAACCACCGTGGTACACATGTATCTGCGTAACAAACCTGTCCACATACTGCAAATATACCGCTGAATTGAAAATTAAAGTTGATTACCCAACAAAGGCCTTACCTGGAGTATCACATCCTGGAGAATGTTTAATCAGGTATGACCAGCCTCTTTTAAGGAACTATAGTTGACTTTATGGATCCAATGCTGACAAAGCTCTCCCAAGTAAACTGGCCTCTTATCTGGCCTATGTGGTCTAGCCCTTAGAAGTGCTAAGAAAGATCACATCCTAGTAGGCCAAGATCCTTGGGGTATTTTGTGGACTTTGAGAAAAGAAAATATTACACTAAATTATAGTTACCTAAAGGAGTAATTTGATGAAAAGAGTTCTTGAACTAGGATTTCTAGACTAGGTACAGGATATAAAAGTAGCTTTTAAATGTCCAATTTTAGATTCCTTATTACAATTTATAAGAAGGAAAAATTAGCATTTTTCCTTTCCTTACATAGATAATGAGGCCAAGGTTAATGAAAGTATTGTTTTGTGCTCGAGATTAATCTTTCTTTGAGATGATTTTTTAAATAATAACTAGAGACTACAGGGAAAAAGTTGTGTTTTGATGGAAAAGTATGCATTGTTTAAAGCACAACCTTCTGGGTTATCCGATTCCAAATAGATGGGGAATTTGTTCTTTCATTGCCTTTGAGATATTTTACAACTCTGTAAATTTTATTGATTAACAGAAACCAAAGTAATTCATGTATGGAGACATGCAAATAAATTCTGTCTCATACAGGTTCAATGGACTTCCTTCTACTGTGGAAGCATCCATTCCTATACTTAATGTGCAAACTCACGTCAACATTCCTCCTATGACTATGTCTGTTCTGTGAATTCTCCTTCTAAGTAGTTGTAGCATTTGCCACATTCCTCACTTAAAAATAAATTAAATGAGAACACCTTTAATGGATGTTTATTTTATACCTGTGTGAGCACCATGATTTTGCTTTTTTGTAAAAATTAAAGGATTTACATTCTTGAATGGGAGAGAGAAAACAATATGTACAGTATAATGACTTATGCATTAGTGTTAAAAATTATTTATGACACTTTTTAGGAAACCTTAAGGAAGACTTTATTCATAGAGACTATGACAATAGCTATGGGGGTGACTACCACAATGTGCTGTTACAATAGGGAAAAGAGATTAGTCTCAACAAATACAGAAGGAAAGGTAGGAATTTATAGCCAAAAACAGAGCAGTGATGGGCAGGAGGAGTTGGTGGGTGGAATATTACTAATAGGAAACATCAGGGGTATGGGTGTACTCTGGCCACACTGCCCTAAGAGCTTGCCACTGCCATCCTCACTCCACTATCCACCAGGGTGATTACACATCATCAGGGGAATGGTAGAGGATGAGGTACCTGATTCAGTATCTCAGGTGATTAGATATGGAGGGTGAACTGTTCAGGTTAAACTGATTTAGCAAGATTCTTGCTAAATTGAACAATACAGAGATAAACACAGAAACCCTAAAGTTGAGGCTAGCTAAGAAGAGAGTTCAGAGATGGCTGAGTAGAGCTTGGTCAAGGTGAGAATCTCTGTCATCAACCCTCTTGTTCAAGGAAATGAAAGAGTTTCTTCTTTAGTGTGAACAATGTTAGTTCGTTTTCTTATTCAGTCATCTTTTTTTCATCAAGGAAAACCTGTCTTATCCGTTACAATGTTAGTCCATTTTATTCATTAGGGACAAGCTGTCTTATCTGTTGAGACTTTGTAGTCAAGGATATTTGCTCAGGCCTTTAATGAAGGGAATTGTTGTGAAAGTTTTTTAAAGAGATCGATAGTTGAAAACCTAGCATCTGAGTTCAGAGGGCAGCTAGTGGGATTCTACCTGTTGAGCTCAAAGTAACTTTAGATGATGGAGTGAGGATGGCAGTGGCAATATGACTAAAGGTTTTGTTTGCAGTTTGAAGGCCTCTAGTGATAGAGTCAGGTGATTCGGTAAATTTCTGAGTGGTTCACACACCAGCAGGCAAGAAGATAAAATTTGAAGTTTATAACAAGTTTTCCAACTTCAGCTTAAAAGGTTTGGTGAAAGGATAGTTTCATTCTCAGTAATGCCAAGTCAGAAGGGTAGAAGAAAAATTGGAAATATTGATTGGAAGAGTTGTAGTCAGATTTTAAAAGAAAGTAAAAGTGGTACTCAATAAGGGTGTACTGTACTTTTCCAGTGAAACAAAATTACTCTTTATATTCAGCTCTCTTTCTTAATTACCAAAAAAGTCTGGTCTCATTAGCTTTGGCTTAATTATTTATGTAAGTGCAGCAAGAATGGCAATTAACTGCAAAGACCTTACAGGTTTCCTTTGCTGCAACTTTTCATAAGAATCTGAAATTTGATTTTAAATACTCTTTCAAGGTCAAACAGTCAAGCCAAGAACTTACCACCAAAGTTCATTTGCAATACCTAGAGATTTGTGTGAATTTATTCTCTTCTTGAGGTCTCAAAGATATTCTGAGGTTCCTGCACCCATCAGAAAGTGAACTTGTTTACCTGCATTTAAAACTGGGATGTTTTTTTCCTAGAAGGCTTTATGAAGCTTTGGCTTCATAAAGTCAACCTTGCTTCCTTAAATTTGATTCTAAGCACATCATTCTCAAACATAATATTATAACCAAAACTTCAGTAATAAAATCAGTGTTTTCAATTGTGTCCTGTTACAGATTCTTTTTGAACTTATCTGATAACTATTTTACACAGATATAAGAATATTCAATAAAAGTTTCAAAATTCTGAAGGGATAAGGTAGGGAGAAAAGAAAAATGTTTCATATTTGTTTACAGCATATAATCTACTAAATTTCTGTAACTTACATATTGCTTGAGACAAAAGGGAAAGGGGCTTCTTTTATTCAGAAAATACGACATTGAAGAATCAACAGTGTTTCAAAACAAAACCCATTCTTTATGAATTCATTCAGTCCCATGGAATATATTTTGTTTTGCTTGGTTTTATGTTAGCAGTTTCATGAACCCATTCAGTTCTAAAGATCCAATAAGAGTTAATTTGACAAGATATTTGGTTGCTTCTGTGACACTCAACAAAAATAATAACTGGAATTACTGCTGATAGCATTATATTAGGGCATATCGTAAATAGAAAAATAATTCATAAATTTCTATTTACATGATTTCAGAAATAATAACATTTTGACAATACAAATATAACCTAGGAAAGATTAATTATCTTTTTTATTTGACAATGTTTCCATGAAATTTAGCAAGTAAAATAAACCAAATTGTTTTTTAACTTTTCTCTTTCCATGGTGAAAGAACAAATCTTTTGAGAGTTTTCAGAGGCCCTCTGGGAAATCTCAAGATCAATTCAAGAACAGGAAGATTTCATTTAGGATTTGATTTTGGAAAGGCAACATTTTCAAAAATTTTTTTTAAAAAAAGCTCTTTTAAAAATGAGAAGTCTTGATTCTCTTAAATAATTATTTTCTTAAAATAATCTCTTAAAGAGTATCATAGCATAAATATTAGGATAAAATGCAGCAAACTATTCTGATAAGACATAGAACTTTGGTTTTCTAGTAGATTACTAAAATGGTACAGAAAAACACTTTTACAATTTTTTATTAACAGCAGACAAATAATCCATAAAACTTTGTCATTTTTGTTTTGCATCTGTATTAAAGATAATTAAAGACATTAAAGATAATTAATAAAAATAGATCCACTTACATATTTAGTCAACTTGACCACACATAAAATTCCTGTTTACAAACAATCTATACTCTTAAAAAATATCCATGTGAGTTTTCCTTTTCTCATTCAGGAATACTTGGTCATACTTTAGAATGAAATTACTTTAGGATAAAATTGCCTTTTTTTCCCCTAAACAACATCATATCTTTCATACTTCATACTTTTTCTTCTTGAAAACACACTGGACTTTCCTTAAATTTTTTTAAATGAGTTTTTTCCTTATTATTTTTAGTAGTTTTGTCCACATACATTGATTATAACATTTAACCATCAGTTTCTTTCTTTACAGAGAAAACTATAATAAGAAATAGAAAAATATGAATTGTCATAAGCCCAGATTTGGTAATAGGATTGCAAATTTATTAATACACAATTTCACAATTTCTAGAGGCATATACTTACTCATAGATCAATTTTTCAATGTGGCAAAAACATGTTTACTAACGAATTCAAATATATGTAACTTCTATAAAACATATAAAAATAGGATGCCAAAAGAGTGTAAACTTAAACTTATGCTTAGTAATGAATATTGTACTAGTTCATCTTATTAGAAATGACTTAGATACTTAACAAATATCTATTATTAATGAAGCAGCCTAACATTAAGGTTGCAAGTTACTAAAATATTCTGGAAATTGTTTCAAGGTAGACATAACACCGAACAAAGCCAGCCATTATCTCATATCTCAAGTAATTTACCTGTTAACTTTTTTTTATGTGGCAGGCATGTTAGGTAAACATTACAAAAGTAGAAACCTAAAGAGTTAGATACATTTTCGTTTGTTTTACTGCTGTGGTTGACACACATAAAATATTTATATTAAACAATTAATTTTAATTGCATCTTTACTCATGTTCCTAAGTTGAATGATTTTCATAATCTTAAACATCCAGTAGATATACTATTACCTTACTCAGCTTTTAAACCCAAGTAAAGTGAAATGTATGCTTTTTATTATGCTTAATGCTGATAACTCAGAAGATATAAGGGTTTTCATTAAGCAAACATTATTAAAATAGGCTCACTTACCACATATTTGCCTATGTCAAGCAAATTTGAAAATAATTTTATTTAGGTTTTTTTCTGGAAATTTTAGGAATATTTAATTTATAGGCACTCACTAATCTGGATGCCAATTTGAATAAAGTTCCTTTAAGGTATTTTATAAACTAATTCGGTAATACTACCCAGAAGTAGAAAAATATTACATCTACATAACATGTTTACATGAATGCATATACATTTGATTTTAAAATTCTTAGCTACGAGTTAGTAAAGCATAGTAATACAAAACTGACTGGTCTATATAAAGTAGTTCTTATCTTTAATACACTTTATATTTCTGTCCAAATAGTATTTTTGACAAAAATTGAATAAATTGAAGTTACTGACTCAATAAGGTCTAAATCTTTTTTTAAACCAATATTTATGGGGAATTTTTATGATTTTCTTTTGTCCTGATAGGTAACCTGACAGAAGTTGTGGGCTACCTTTTAGGCAAGTGTCTGAGGAAACATCAAGCAGTCATCTGGCTGTTTCCAAAGCTCCTCTGAATGGATAAAGTATCCAGTCTATTTTCAGTTAGCCCTTTCCCTGTCTTTCTGCCTCAGATGATTGCTGTTTGGGGTTCCCGAGTGCCTTGAAAGCTCTTGATGTGTATAGGGAGTTCAAGTGAGTATAGAGAAGTGAGCTGCTTAAGCTGAGGTTTATTGTGGAGGCTGCGGTGAGGCTGTTCTGGGGATGGAGGTGCCAGGTGGGCCAGTCATCAGTCTCCTCAGGGGAAAGTGCTGGTGCACAGTGGTTCCTTCTTGGTATTAAGTGAGGTCATCTTCAGTGATAGTGATGAGACCAAACAGGTCGGTCCTTGGGCCCTTGGAAGTGCATTTATGGTGGTGGCTTTGGCACTGGCAGACCCAGGAAAGATTGTCCTCAGGTCATCAGGCATTGTGCACAGGTACCAGTGGTGGTGATATCAGCGATGGCCCTAGATGGGCTGATTCTCGGGCCCCTCAGGGGCTTATGGTGCTGGTGCCACCCTGCTCTCAAAATGGTGCCCTGATGCAACAGCGTGTGTCCTGGGGTGAAGGGAGTGAATAGACTTGGTGGTACATACAGTCAGCAAATATTCAAGAAGGGAATTTCAATTGACTGAGAAATTCTCATTAGGAAAAGAAGAATCAAATGGAAGTAATAAAACATTCTCACACACCGTCATGAAAAAAATTCCAGCCCACAAATCAGGAAATAAATTTTAATCAAAATTAGGATCCAGGAAGAACATATACCCCAAAAGTTGAGGAATAATCCCTACTCAAGACAGAGCCAGGAAGAAAGACTTCCAGCCTACCAGTTACCTGTCAAACAGAGAAGCCTGAACCTGGGCCTCTAACTCAGTTCCTGCTTACCTGGGATTGTAGCACAGCTTCTTGAGTACACACAAAACCTTAAGAATCAAATCTGTCCTTACGATTGTTCAATGGGCTGTCAAAAGTGTGTACATACGGTCCTGAGTGAAAAGTCTGGGGGTCCAATGATTAATGTGATCCTGAATCATGGCACCTCAGTTACTTTTGATGCTTAAAGAACAGTAAGAAAAACTTTATTAACAGAGAGTAACATGATATGTACAGAGGTTTGTTGTAGGGGAGAGAGATTGGGCTCAACTCTAAATAAACAGTGAAAAGCAAGAATTTATGGATAAGGAGTAAGGTTGGGGCATAGGTTACTAAGTGGAAAATTATTAAAAGGAAACATCAAGAGTAGGGAAGACTCTGGCTCACCTGACATTCCTAGTGTTTTGTGTTGCTGTAAAGGAAAATATCTCAGTCTGTGTACTTTATAGCAAAATGGGTTTATTTGGCTCACAGTTCTGCAGACTGTACAAGAAGCATGATACCAATATCTGGTTCTGGCGAGATCCTCAGAAAGTCTCTACTCATTGGTAGAAGGGGAAAGGGAGAAGGTATCACATGGCAAGAGGAAGGAAGCAAGATAAAACGAAAGAGGAAGAAGTAGCCAAGCTCTTTTGTTAACAGCCAGATCTCACAGGAACGTAGAGTGAGAACTCACTCAGTCCTGCAAGAATGGTACCATGCCCTTCATGAGGGATTCACCCATGTGACACAAACAACTCCACACTAGGGCCCATCTCCAACACTGGGGATTAAATTTTAACATGAGATTTGCAGGGGACAAATGTCCAAAGCATATAGTTGACCTAACAGGATTCTTGCTAACAGCAAGCCAGAATTGTCATACATCAAGTGGGGAATGGTAGAATATGAGGAAATCAATTAAACATCTAGAGTAATCAGATATGGAAGGGAAGGGGCTTTGGTTAAACTGACCTAGGATGACTCTTGCTAAAATTGAACAATATGGAGATGAATATGAAAATCAAGGCCAAGTTGAGAAGTAGAGGAGTGAGTCTTTGTCATTATGTAGAATTCCCATTGAAATGTCAAAGACAGGAATCTGTCACCTTAGAAGATGACATTTGATGCTCAGGAAGGAAATATTACAGTAAATAAAATGAGTAAATAAAGCCAATGTTTATTTTATTTTTATAAATTTTTCTTGTATGCATGTTAGTTTGTTTGAATAGTTTCATGTGCAAGAGTGTTAGTTATTGCCTATCTCAATTTCAGTTCCTGAGAACAAGCACATATCTCAAAAATGTCAAAAGTATGTGTTGAAAATAAGTACTTCAAATAAAGAGGTAGTCTTTGGTCACCTCTGATCACTGTCCAGTTGTTATGCAAGTGTATACCATTAATTTTCAAATTAACATATAGAATAGTCTTTTAATCATTATGAAAATGACAAGAATGCATTGTGTTCATAGGAGTGGTAAGGGAAGCTGCGTAAGAGTGAAACCTGGGAATACATTTTGTTTACATCAGAGCCCCAAGCCTAAATACTGAACCAACAGGTTTTCAAGTTTGATTCTTTAATCCTAATAAACAGATTGAGAAACTATATTGTAACATGATTAACATAGTATGTTTTCTTATTGATCTATTCTGCTTGTTTTCTCGACATTGAGTTAAGCATCATGTGGTTAAGCATCCCCTTCAGCTTTGCTTCTGGCACAGTTTTTTTAAGACGAGATTTCTTATCTGCTGGCTCTTCACACAGTATACAATGGGGTTCATCAGTGAAGGCACAAGCAGAAAAACATCAACTATGAGGATCCTAGTGATTGGGAAACTATGTTTGGCAAATCGGTAGATGACAGCTAGGGAGATAATGGGCACATAGAAGATGAGCACAGCACAGATGTGGGAAACACATGTATTGAGGACCTTGAGCCTTTCCTTTTGTGATGCTGTGCTCAACACTGCTTTCAGTATCGACATGTAGGACATGAAAATAAATGTCAAGTCTATGATGCCTGTGAGAGCCACAAATAAGCCATAGATGATGTTGACCTTGCTGTCAGAGCAGGCCAGTTTCATGACATCTTGATGGAGGCAGTAGGATTGGGACAGGAGGTTCTTCTTACAGTATTTTAGATGTTTTAGAGTGAAAGGAAATGGGAGGATCAACAAAACATTTTTGAGAGAAAAAGCAAGCCCAATTTGAATGACTCTGGCACTGGTGAGGATGGAAGTGTATCTCAGGGGGTTGCAGATGGCAATAAAGCGATCAAAGGACGTTATAAGAAGTATAGATGACTCCATAGCTGAGAATCTATGGATGAGAAACTCTTGAGCAATACAGGCATCGGGGGAAATTCCTGGAGCATTGAACAGGAAAATCCTTAACATGGTAGGGAGAGAGGAGAGGGATAGTCCCAGGTCAGAGAGAGCCAACATGGAGAGAAAATAGTATATGGGCTCATGCAAAGAAGGCTCTGTTTTTATGAAAAATAGAATGGTACAATTCCCCAGGATAGCAACAGTGTACATGATACATATGGTGAGAGAGATCCAAATGTTGGCATGTTCCATATCTGGGATCCCAACCAAGTAGAAAACAGAGATTTCCATTTCAGAGGTATTGAGAGTGGACGTCCCAGTATTTAAGAGCAAAGATGAGAAGCTCATAAGATGTTTTCTGTAGAGGTATAAGTAGATTGGCTCAAATGCTCTATCCTATTGAACTCATTGAGGTCTTATGACACCAGGTATATAGACAATTTTTAGACACAAACCTAAAGGGAGAAATAGATAGGTAGACTCAACTAAAAAGAAAAAACTGAGAGAAAAATGATGCAAATTGATATCAAAATCTAATCTTAAAATAGATACAGATTATAATAGATACAAGTCCTATACGAGGACTACTGATCAACTGAGATAATTATACAGGCAAATATTATCCAACTCAAAGACTTGAGACTTTTGCTTTTTAATATAAATGTTGCAATATTTGTACTGTTTACGAATTTGTTTAAAATTTCTGTCATAAAAATTCAGCTGTAAAAAAAGTTGTTTAAAATTTTGTTAAAAATTTATAATTTTTTAAAAAAGTTCAAAGCATTTACATAAAATTCAGAAAAAGAAACATACATGTATATAGTGGCTTCAGTGTAAACATGGATTTTCTTTTCCTTTCCTCAAATCTTCTTTTATATCTCTCAAAAATATGTTGTCGTTTTTTATAGAGGATTTTGCAAAATTTATTTTTAGATCATTACGATTTTATTGCTATTCTTTGCAGAATCATTCATCCTCTATTATTTTCTATTTTTGTTACTGATTACTGATTGTGTAGAGAAACAATATAAAATTTTGTTGTCAAAATCTATCATCCCACGCTGTTCTTTCTCTTTTCGTCTCTTTCTTCACTACCATAGATTTCTGAGTGCCTTTGCATCATCTTCTTAACTCCGTATACACCTTTGTAAAGAAATCCTAGGAAGGATTTGTATGTGGTACATGTACATCATGGAATATTATACAGCCATAAACGGAATGAGATCATTTCCTTTGCAGGGACATGGATGGAACTGGAAGCTATTATCGTCAGCAAACTAATGCAGGAACAGAAAACCAAACACCTCATGTTCTCACTTATAAGTCAGAGCTGAATGAACAGAACAAGAACACATGGACACAGAGAGAGGAACCACACACACTGGGGCCTGTCAGGGGTTGAGGTGGGGGGAGGAAGAGTATTAGGAAAAATAGCGAATGCATGCTGGGCTTAATACCTAGGTGATGGGTTGATGGGTGCAGCAAACCACCGTGGCACATGTTTACCTATGTAACAAACCTGCATGTCCTGCACATGTACCCCAGAACTTAAAATAAAATAACATTTTTTAAAAATACCTAGGAAGTTCTGGATTGAATAAGAAATTACATGCAAAAAAGCAAACAAAACACAAGAAAAAATAAGGCAAGTGTTAAGATAATATTTGCCTAGAGTTTAGAAGATCCTTATACAAAATCAGAGGAGGGCAATGTATAAATTTTTATTACTTTGGCTAATACCAGTATGATGGCTGTCTGTCTTAAACACTAACCCAGTTGTGTCAAGTGGCCCAACTACCAACTGAGGGCTCTTTGTATCTGTTAGGCCTAGTGTCCTCCAATTCCCAAGTCTTGCTTCTGATATTAATCTGAAAAGAGTGAGATTAAGTCTTCAACGGAAAACTGAAGATTTATTGTAACAGGGCTTTTAAGATTGTTATTTGCTTATTTATTCCATATGGTTGAATAGAGTTATAGGAAGTTCTTTCCCTCCAAGATAGAGGTTCAAAGTGTATTTAATGTTAAAATTGTTTAGGTAAGTGACTCGTTTGAGAAGAATGTGCACCTTTTGCTGCTTGAGATCCTTCTGTATGGCTTTTGTATGAAATATAGCCAGTTCCGGCTTCACTGCCTCAAACTTCTCTGTCACTGACTTCATCTCCCCTCCATGCTGTTCCGTCCTGTGCATATATGGAGACACCGTTCCTCTTTTGATTTCCTCCCAATTGTTCTCTAGGGAACATCCTCCCAAAACTTTGGGTTGCCAAGGTGTTAGTATTGTTTTTGACATATAGTAACTGCTTTAACAGCTCTGCATCGTTTAATCAATGTACACTTTTTAAAATCTGAGCTTTAAATCCCTCCACGTTCAACCCAGCTAATAACTTTGAGCTCATACCAGCCCTCTTAATAGGATAAAAATTACTTCGCAATCAGTGAGGAAAAGTGGGTATAAAAATCTTTCTTTAGAAAATGCTGCGCCCTTCTTGAAGAAAATTATTTTATTTTGCTTTAAAAGATGTTGCTTTTAGAGAATCTAGAGGAAAATAGAACATTGCACAGATAGGATTGTCCAGTATTCTGTCTTCAGCTCAGAAATGCCTACTCAACTAAATTGTCTTGTTTATAAAAATGCAAAAAAGTTGAAGTAACAGATACAGAATGTCTTTTTAAAATGAAGTTAAAATAAAGTTTAGTATTTACATGAAAGTTGTTAAATAAGGTTATCATCTTCTTTATATTAATAGTATAATGATCTTTGTATAATAATGTCAGGATGGTGTTATGCAGATTGTGTCAAATCTTGAGTATATGTTGTCATGGAAGCAAGTATTAAATGGTAAAATCATAGCAGCTTATTAAGGATAAAATACCCATCTTAATGCTCTTGATTAATGAGACTTGCAATTGGAACATCAGAGTTTTCAGGTACTTACCAAGATCATGCTTGGTCTATACTTCAAGGTAAGAAGGAGCTGAGCCCAGGATAAAGCCACTCCAATCCCAGTTATTAGGCACATGTATTGATCTTGATGGTCTTACTCCAGCCCTTCTACCCTGGTGCCTTTTTCGTGGAACAAAGGCCTCTGAGGATGACAACTCAAGAAGCAAGTCCCAGAGGGATTAAAAAGCCCACAGGTCTTTTTTTACACAGGTGAGTCCTTAAATAAAAGTAGACTCAAACAGAATCAGCTGAATTGCTATACTGCATATAAGTTAGCCAGTGAAGATTAATATCCTATGTGACCTATTCTGCTTTATTCAACAGAATTGATTGCTCTTTCATCTGCAGTTATAGGTTCTTCTGGAGAAGTGTTCACAATTTATTTTCCTAGGTCATTATGTCTGTGCCATTATAATTGAGTTTTCCCAGTCGCTTTTGCTACTTGCTTATACATGCAATTTTTATCTTATTAAATGGAAGTTTTAATTCTTCTCATGTTTAAGAGCACCTGAATTTATTTTTAGAGGCCAGTCTATGTATACCCTTTGTTCATTTTTTAAAATTTTTATCTATTAGTCTGAGTACTTCCTATATTAAATAAATGTATTTTTACTGTTACATAAAGTAAAGATTTCTTGCTCTTGTGTTACTCATATTTGTCTTTGATAATGATGTTGTTGCAGGTTGAAATCCCTTTGAAATAAACATTGAGCTAAACATTTGTGTGCAGAAGTTTATTGGGAGTGTTTCTATGTTAAACAGCTATCAGGGAAAAAAGGGAAATAGAACTAGTGGAAAGAGAAATTAAGTTCCATTCAATTGTTAGAAAAGCTGCATTAAATCTTGAAGAGATCTCTAAGGCTAAAATGATCCCACTTCGAAATTGTCCTGAATTGGAGGAAAGGCCTGAGCCTTTTTAACAGTCTATTGATGGGCCATTGGATGTGGTCTTTAAATGGGAGGAGTCATGACTTTGGATAAAGTGGCTCCATTTAGAAGAAAGAAATTCTCAAGAAGGACTCGAATGAGACCTGTTAGCTCTAACACTCTCATTAGAGGAATGAGTGCTTCAGGTCTGGCAGAATAAGAACATCCAGGTGATTCACTGAGCATCAACTTCAGTTCAACCATTGCTCACTTTCACCTAAAAACTTCAGAAATAAATTCCGGAAGCAGCTTTTTCAGAATTAGTATAGGACTTTTTGTCCATTCAGAAGCGACAGGTGAACTGTTAGTGGGATGATTCAAAATCCCCTATACTGCAGCTGTCCTGAGGCTCCAACTGTAATATACTATCCCTCTTCTCTAGTATCCAGCTCAGATTTCTGTACCCTTAGCTAGAACTTAATCCTTGGCCACCATAAACGTCTTAAGCTGTGGCTTTTGCATTTGTCTATTGATACGGTAGGCTTTGTGTCCCCACCCAAATCTCATTTTAAATTGAAGTGTCCAGGTGTCCAAGTGTCCAGGGAAAGACCTGTTGGGAGGTGATTGGATCATAGGGATGGTTTCCCCCATGCTGTTTTTATGATAGTGAGTTCTTACGAGATCTGATCTCATGGTTTTATAAGGAGCTCTTCCCCCATCACTTTCTTCACTTACTCTTGCCTGCCACCATGTAGGATGTGCCTTTGCTTCTCTGTTGCCTTCTGACCTTATTATAAGTTCCCTGAGGCCTCCCAAGCCATGCAGAACTGTGAGTCAATTAAACCTCTTTCCTTTTTAAATTACTCAATCCCAGGTATCTCTTTACAGTAGAGCAAAAGTGGAAAAATACATCTATTTACCATCAAAACAGGGCAAGAAATATCAAAGGATGCCCAGGGATCACCTAACAGTAAGCATATTCTTACTTGGCCACATTGAGTGTCAGCACTTCTAACTCATTCTGATTATTAAAGTAATTATTTTCTTTGCTTACTGGTGTCTTAGAATGACATGGTGCCATCTCTAATAGTTTAACAGAATTATATGTCTTTTGGTATAATATTTTTACCTATGGAATCAGAATCTCTAAACCAATAGAGGCCAGAACAGCAGGACTAAAACACAGGTTCTCAGAGTGGGTAAATGGAAGCAATGTTTGGTAATGACAACAGTATTTTTTTCTTCATAATAAAAATAAGTTTTCTTCATATTAAAAAAAGAACACTATGGATATTGATTTAGGTTATATACTGTGTCCTGGAAGATATGGCCACATCATCTCACATATCATCACTGAACTGACACTTCAGATCAGTGTAATTTCATTACTCTGTCAGACTAGCAGCAGTTTGAGAAAGAACAAAAGGATTACATTGTTAGAGTTCTACCTTCACCTATTTCCCACCACCAGGTTATAAATTAGGAATAATTTGCAGCATAAACAGATGGTGAGGTGTTGTGTCTGATGAGAGCAGAAAAGGACTATACCCTAAAGAAGTTATGAAAATACGATAGAATCTACCAGCAAGATATGACAAAGTAAGCATGACACATTGAGCTTGCTTAGTCCAAGAAGTTAGAAAATGAAATTATATAGCAAAAAGTATATGACTTGTGAGTACTGTCACAAAATATAGAATTTAATATCCAGCTAAAACCTTAAGACATGAAACAAACATTTTGCGGATATTGCTCTCAGAAGCATGTAGAAAGGGGCATCCATAGGAGCAAAATAATGGGCAGCAACAACAATAATACTCGGCTTGCATCCTCACAAGAAATCAAAGATGAATAACCATGAAGCTGAGAGCAGTTGCCTCACGGAGAATTTGCAAGCCCTTGCCAAGATTCCAGATCTGAATTCCTTCAGACTGCAAACCAACGATTGAATAAGTCCCCAGGTTAGTTATTTTATCACCATTATACACATTATACTGATTTCCCTGGTCATGCAAAGGGATTGACTGTCACTTGCTTGAGTAACTATACTGGTGAAAAATGAACATCATGTCATTTTAGGACTGTTGGATGCAGGATCTGAATTGACACTGATATCTCTAATGTATAATTGGGACTGATGTATTTGGTAGTGGCTCAATCCTTAGTTTAATGAGTAAGAGCTATTACAGTGAGAGAGACGAAACAGAGGTCTATGAAATTGTCTGCAAATGTCTGGGGCTAATAAGTTAATTCCAAAACAAATACCATACCCCAAGGTCATTGATGAAATTTTGTGTCACATTCCCTAACTTATCTCCTTTTAACTCACCTGTGTGGTCTCTGCAGACTACAGTTACACCTTGGAAAGTGACTGTAGACTGCTGGAAGTTCAACCAAGTAGTAGTTACAACCACTGGACAGATATGACTTCTTAGATTCATTAGCCTTAGGTACATGACAGGCATTCATTTGATAAATATTTTTATTCTATCCCATACAGAAAACAATAATTTAAAAAATCAGAAATAATTCGTGTTTATATGGAACAGAGAGCAATTCACATTTACAGTTTTGCCCCTATATTATGTTAATTCTCATACACTCTGTCATAATACAGACTTAATGTATTAAGAATTCAATATTTGTGAAAGGGAAGGGGAAAAAGCAGGATTTGACAGAAAGAAAAGTAAAAGTACAATATAGGACTGAAAAATCTGGCCAATCTAGGCGAAAGCTCTGGACTGAGTATTGCCCATTAGGATAATCCCCAGAGAGGATTATTCCAGCTCCATGACCTGACTTTTTTGCATGTTTTATGACAGTTTTTCTTTTTTCTGAGGATCAGGGTCAGTTACCCTTGAAAATATGATTAATCTTCTTCTGGCCATTTGGTTTCTGAGTATAAAGACACCAAAGTTTCCAGATGATAACTGTAGTTTATTTATGGAAAACGTGTACCTCCTTTCGAAACCAATGAATTTAACATGACAGAGTCCATAGTTGTGAGGGCAGAAAACACCACATCTCCCATGACCCATGTATTTTTTCTTTTGGGGTAGCATCACATGAAGGTCTTTTATTCAATGTATATATTAAACACTTGACAAAATTTCTGCAAGTAAAGAACAAAATATAGGGATGGAAAAGAAAAGAAAACATAAAATATATTTAAAAATTAAAATTTAAGTTTACTAACACAAAATAATGCAAAAGGAAAAGTAAACTAATGAAAAACTTGATGAAATAGTGAAAGTTGTGCAAATAAAATGGATATGCAATAATTCTGCATTTTATAAATATGCAATTTATAATCCCATAGTCATAGAATTATACATATTATTTGTTGATTTTCAACTTTTGAAGAAAAATATGAAAGACTACTTTGTGGTGACAAAATAATATAAACAATTTTTAAGTAAAAAGATAGTTCATTAAAAGAAGTATTTGTGGACATTAATATCCTCATTCTCCTAAGTGAAGAGTGAAGAAATATTATTTGTATCTGTTTTAATGAGAAGTACAATGACCATAATATTGTTTAGAAGCTTAGCATACACAATGAAGAAAATAAAATAATAACAAACATATTAAGAAGGACAGGACTTAAGGGGTTTTCAGTTAAGGTGAATTCTTATTTATTATGACGATAGATATTATCCAAGACTGCAAATCAGTAAATAACAATATAAACACATTAGTTAAGTAGTTGAATGTTATTACTGGAAAAACTTATAAAAGAAGAAATTTAAACAACTCAAAATTGTTTCCTTCAGGGAGTGTACTGAAGATGGCAAAGGAGAGTCAAGGAACTGTTGTTTCTTTTCTCAAATCTTTGCACTGTTTGATTTTTAAAAATATAAGCATGTATAATTTTAATAAAATATATAGGTGTGTTTGTGTGCATACCTGTATGTATGTCATACAACACTTAATGATAGAGATACTCATTCTGAGAAAGGCATTGTCATGAGAACATCGTAGAGTGTATTTACACAAACCGAGATGGCATAACTAAAGTAGATGCTATAGCCTATTGTTCCTGGGTTACAAAACCATGCAGCAAGCTATTGTACTAAATACTATAGACAATTGTAACACAATAGTAAATAATTGTATATCCAAACATAAATAATGTATGGTAAACATACAACATAAAAGATTAAAAATGCTACACTTTGGTAGGGCACTTTCTATAAAAGGAGCGTGTGGGCCTCGAGGTTGCTCTGGGTGAGTCAGGGTGTGATTGGTGAGTGAATGTACACTACTGTACACTTAGGCTACCCTAAATTTAGCTTAAAACTTTCTTATTTAATAATAAATTAACCTTATCTTCTTATAACTTTTTTATTTACAAACTTTAATTTTTTAAATGTTTGAATCTTTTGTAATAGCACTTAGCTTAAACACAACAACATCGTATAAGTGTAAAAACTTTTTTCTTTACATCCTTATTCTATAACCTTTTTATATTTTTAAATTGTTTTTTTTTAAATTTTTTTGAACTTTTTGTTAGAAACGAATACATAAATACTACATTGTCTAGGCCTGTACAGGCTCGGGATCATCAATATCGTTGTCTTAGATATGGAGGTCCATATCTTGCCCCACTGCAGGGTCTTCAGGGTGCATGAAGTTGTCATCTCCTATAACAACAATTCTTTCTTCTGAAATACCTCCTGACTGACATGCCTGAGGATGTTTGAAAGTTAACTTTACATATATATGTATGTATATGTACATATATAAATACATATACAGAGACATCAATTTTCCAATGCCACACAAATTCTCCCTGCACCTACTCTTTACCTGAGTGACAGAAAAGGTGGCCATGCATTCTAATATCTTCAAAATTACTTTTTCTCCTTTCATCCAAAAGGAGATGGGAAACCATTCAAAATCTTCTGGGAGAGGTCTTAGGCAGAGGCCAGATGTTTACACCCAGGAGATCAAATACTACAGGCATGATGAGAAAGATGAAAGCATAGATGGGGGTGAGAGGAGAGATAGGGGCCTGTTTCCATAGTTCTGATTTAAAAATATATCTAAAATCTGGTATCCATTATTAAAACTTTCTGGTTAAATTCACAGGTCTTTTGTTCCTTATATTGCCAATATGTTCTGCCTCATAACTATTTAAAAAGTATGATTTTGGATCAGCAGCATTGGCATCACTTAGGATCTTGTTAGAAATTTAGAACATTAGGCTTATCCAAGACCTGCTGAATTAGAATCTGCATTCTTATTAATATCCACAGGCGATTCCATGCGTATTACATTTTGAGAAACACTGTTGTACTTTCAATACATTGTTTACCTTATCTGCAGCTGAATCATTAATAAGTCATTCATTTGCTTTCTTAGTCAAGCTGGCTCTTAGCACTCAGCACTCATGTATTTGAGTGCTGGGTCAGGCTTACAGGTGGCTGCTCATCTGTGCCGGCCCTATCAGATCGCATGGGACATACTGGGAGTTCCAGGAGCAGCATTAGAGAGGTGTGTTTCAAGATGAGAGACGGGGCAGTCTCATCAAAAGTGGCAATCCAGGCCAGTGATCAAAGATTCTGCCTTCAGAATAAAATACTCTTTGTTTATAACTTCTGTATATAACTTTGAGCATTGTGACCCCAATGACAATTAAATGACCTCAAAACCTCATTTCCTTAACTACAAGATGAATACCATAAAACACCTACTTCACAGATAGTTGGGTTGATGAAGAAAGTGCATTCTTGACACAGTGTATATGCTCAATAAGTTGTTAAAATGATCACTCGTCCTGTGTTGAGCGATCTGAATTATATGCACCTATGTATCGCTAGTTTGTTAAGTATTCACTCACTTCTGATTTCCCTACCAGCTATGAGATTGTTTTTTACTCAACACTTTTGAATAATGGGTTCCTTCCAAGTTCTAAAGTCTGTACTACAGATATTAATGCAACGTGAAGTTGCTGTCATTAATGAACCTACAGTGTCATTTATGGGCTGTAAAATATGAGGGCTTCTTTATATTTCATTTTTTTTTCAATTTGTTAGTAAATTTGTCAATTGACAAATAAAAATTGTATATAGTTATTGTGTACAACAGAATATTTTGAAATTTCAGGAAGGTTTCATTTATTAACATTTCTGCAACAGAATTTCAAGAACACGTCAGAGTGACTGAGGAACCATGCTCTATGGGGGTTCTCTGGTCACCTTCCTTCAATGGGATAGGGAGATTTAACCTGATTTTTAACCATCCTAGAGAAGTCTATGTTCAGAACATTGGAGAAAATGTGAGAGACTTAGAGGATTTTTATTTTATTTTATTTTCTCTTCTTTCAAAACTGCTATAGATTTTGAATAAGTTTTAGTAATTTTCACCTTGTTTCTTTCACTGTGACCCCATGAGCTTAGGTTTTTTAATGTATTCAGGCTATAGAAACATCAAAGATATGTTGATGATATTACTGATGGAGATCTGCCAGTAAAGATAAGCAGCATGCCTCATTTAATACATAATCTGACTTAAAAGTTAGTCAGATATAGATGTAAATATTAATATTTGTATCATTTCCACGGAAAGAGTTTTATATTCCCTAAACCGTAGTTTATTAATCTTTGAAATGAGAATATAACAAGGCCTATATCACCGTGAGACTTTAGTGAACAAACTCATATTTTACGAAGTCGATAGAGCTTATCAGGAATAACTGTCTCTATACCATATTTGTCTAACAACAAACATCATTGTTTGCATAGGCAATCTTAAATCCATCTTGCCTTTTTCAGATTAACCATATTATCTTTTCAAAGTATATCACATATGTCTTATTTTATTAATTCTTCTGGTTGACATTCCAGTAGTTACCTGTGATTTAGCATATAACTTTCTTCCTTTAGCACATTAACTGGGATACAGCACTCACATTTCAATAACATCAACAAAATGATTATTTATATGCTCATTTGACCACATACATTACCATTTATATTACAGTTCTATATCACTCATGGTGAAATGGGTGCCGCTTTTAGTACCTTATTAATCTTTATTTTTATTTTCTTTATTCATTGAAATTGTATTTATTTTTGTAGAGGTTTAATGGTATGATGTATGAATCTTAAGTGTAGAGCTTAGTGAGTTTCAAAAAGTGAATATATTTGTATTACCCAGATATCATTCAAGAAATAGACATTTCGTTCCTGGATAAATTTCTATTGTGCTCCTTTACAAACAATCCCCTCCATGACCGAGGCAACCACTATACTCATTGCTTTCTACAAATTAGCTTTCCTTGTTCTTGAGCCTCAAATAGGATTACCATTTGGTTTCCCACGTCTTTAATTCAACATGTTTTTAATGTCTATTTTGTTGCATGTGTCAGTAGTTTGTTGCCTGCTGCTGTTGAGTAGTAGCCGTCTATCTGTCTATCTATCTCTCATCTACCTGTTGACCTGCCTCCACATATATATCATGTTGTTTACTCCTGTTGATGAAATATTTTGTTAACAGATTTGAAGCGAATTTTCTTTATTCATTAATAGTGTGACTTTGGCATGTTCTTTCAACTCTTTGAATCTCATTTTTTTTAACCTATAGAATTTTTATAGTGTATTTTAATCTATACCAAAGGTTTAAAACACAGAATTGTCTTGTAATAAGCTCTCAATAATTGTATATTTTTAACAAATTCTTTCATTATCTTCCATTTTAATTCTTTTTTTTTTTTTTTTTCTTGGAGATAGGATCTCACTCTGTTGTCAAGGCTAGAATGCAATGGCATGATCATGGATCACTGCAGCCTCGACCTCCCAGGCTCAAATGATCCTCCCACCTCAGCCTCCTGAGTAGCTCGGACAAGTGAGCACCACCATGCCCAGTTGATTTTTTTTTTTTTTTTTTTGAGACACAGTCTCACTCTGTTGCCCAGGCTGCAGTGCAGTGGTGCGATCTCGGCTCACTGCAACCTCAACCTTCTGAGGTTAAAGTGATTCTCCTGCCTCAGCCTCCCAAGTGGCTGGGATTACAGGCATCTGCCACCATGCTGGGGTAGAGACGGGTTTTACTATGTTGGTTGGGCTGGTCTTGAACTCCTGACCTCAGATCATTCACCCGCCTCAGCCTCCCAAAGTGCTGGGATTACAGGTGTAAGCCACTGCACCTGGCCTAGTTGAACAGCTTTTAAGTAGCAGAGTTAAGATCAATTTCCAGAGTTGTGTGACTTTTTCTTTCTTTCTTTCTTTCTTTCTTTCTTTCTTTCTTTCTTTCTTTCTTTCTTTCTTTCTTTCTTTCTTTCTTTCTTTCTCTTTCTTTCTTTCTTTCTTTCTTTCTTTCTTTCTTTCTTTCTTTCTCTCTCTCTCTCTTTTTCTTTCTCTTTCTTTCTTTCTTTCCTTCCTTCTTTCTTTCTTTCTTTCTCTTTCTTTCTTTCTTTCTTTCTTTCTTTCTTTCTTTCTTTCTTTCTTTCTTTCTTTCTTTCTTTCTTTCTTTCTTTCTTTCTTTCTCTTCTCTCTCTCCCTCTCTCTCTCTCCTTCCTTCCTTCCTTCTTTCCTTCTCTCTCTCTCCTTCCTTCCTTCTTTCCTTCCCTCCTTTCTCTCTCTTTCTTTTCCTTCCTTCCTTCCTTCCTTCCTTCCTTCCTTCCTTCCTTCCTTCCTTCCTTCCTTTCTTCCTCCCTCCCTCCCTCCCTCCCTCCCTCCCTCCCTTCCTTCCTTCCTTCCTTCCTTCCTTCCTTCCTTCCTTCCTTCCTTCCTTCCTTCCTTCCTTCCTTTCTTCCTTCCTCTCTTTCTCTCTTTCTTTCTTTCCTTTTTTCTTTCTTTCTTTTTCGGAGTTTTGCTTTTGTTGCCCAGGCTGGAGTACAATGGTACAATCTTGGCTCGCTGCAACCTCCACTTCCGAGTTCAAGCAATTCTCCTGCCTAAGCCTCCCAAGTAGCTGGGATTATAGGCACATGCCACCATGCCTGGCTAATTTTTTGTATTTTTAGTAGAGACGGAGTTTCACCACATTGGTCAGACTGGTCTCAAACTCCTGACCCCAGGTGATCCACCTGCCTCAGCCTCCCAAAGTTCTGGGATTACAGGTGCGAGCCACTGAACCCAGCCAAGTTGTGTGATTTCTAAGGCAATGAGCTGAAATGGTTTGCTATGAGATATATATGTATATGTATCTGTACATATATGTATACATGTACATCTATAGATGTGTGTGTGTGTCAACTTATTATCAGTGCTTTGTTTTCTTCAACATACAGCTATTAACTACCTCTTTCTGTGTTTTTCTAGATCTCTTTTATATAGGTCTTGGAGATTTTCATACTCTGATCTGGATCTTTATTACAGGGGACATTATTTATTTCCCTTGATTTTATTCTTTTTTCTCTTTTTAGCTTCTGGAGCAAGATTGAATGTCTCTGACTGGTCAAGTAATTATTCTATAGCTAAAGCTGTAATGAGTTTAGGCACACCTCCTGTTTCTTGTTTGTTTTTTTTTTTTCCTCCATTTTAAAAAATGATGCCCCCTATATTCTGAGACTGACCTGCATTTCCTTAACCAAACCTGTGGCCCGGGATGCTGAGGACCATCAGGTGTGAATTGAGCATAAAAATAAACCCCATGGCTGCTTTTGTCACCCTTGCATGCTGGTCACTCTGCCCTCAGCAGGTATGGATGATGAGGCCACTTACAAATTCAAAGAAAGGCCAAACTGGCACAGTGAGTCATTGGATGTTGCTGGCACAGCTATAAAAGTCCGGTGGCCCAAGTTAGGAACCTGAATTCAAGCAGTGGGACAAATGAGTGTTTGGCATGCAGCTCGTCATCTTAAGAGTTACTATCTTCTTGCCCTGGTGTTTCGCCCTTCCAGTGCCCCCTGCTACAGTCCATAAAGGATGGGACTTTGTTAAGGTAGGTGAATGACTTAGGACCACATTATTACGTGGTGACCATTGTGGGCTCTTATTTCATGTGTGTGTGTATGTGTGACTGCATGGTATAATGATAAATACATACATTAATATTATATATGAAAACATTTTATTCAATCTGTGTGTTCATTTTACTCTTCTAATTTTAAGAAAAAATAATAATTTTTTGTAGCCCCTAAAAGTGTTTTTGGGCCCTAGTCACTGTGCCTTCTGTGCCTAATTCAGCCCCATTGCTCATCTCTCACTCTCTTAGTCTTCTAAATGGCATAGTGAACACTCCAGTTTATAGGTCTCTGAGCCTGCTAAGTAGTGAGAGATCAGGGGAAATAATTCAAATGAATTAATGTGACCTTCACATTGACTGAGTAATCTCTCAGTGGGTCTACCAGACACTTTCAATTTCTAAAAAAATTATGAATTTGTTCCAAACCTTTTAAGCATCCAAAATACCTAAAAAATGTTATAACTGATTGCAGTCATGTATTTTGTAATTGTATAGGAACCTAGTCAAATTTCCTGCTAATGTTTAGCTCAGAACAATATAATAAGTCATTTGCTTCTTAGTGCCCAGCTCAGCTGATAATAAAACAAAGACATAAAAATGCAGTCATATAATTTAGAAAAAAAAAAACAGTCAATAGGTTTACATCAAGTACCCATAAGAACTGTGGAATAGATCAAGCTGTACCAGATAGGAGCATTGCCCTTGAAGTATTTTGAGTGCAGCTAGCGTTCAAATATAGACAGAGAAAGCCTAATTACAATACAATGTGCTTTTTCTGTTTTTAGAAGTTTACATTTAATACACCAGACTGGCAGAAAAATCAGTGGAGACAAGGAATAGGTAAACAATGGGCTCTTTAAAAGTCGCTAAACGAAATGGAAGTAAATGCGAATGAAATGGGGAATGCAGAACCAGCCAAATTTTATGTCCTGGAGTGATTGATTCTGTCCTGATTAAGAAAACCTCCATCAGTCAGAAAGACCAGAGGCCATCTTCCCTGGGCAATTCCCAGGTAATACCTTCATGTGGTTTACACTTGGGTTTCTCCATCCTACAACTTGGAAGCTTTTTCTTTTTAAAAAAATGTTACAGCTTATCCAGGTTATTTTTATTCTGTCACCTGTCCTTAATGTCATTTCACTGTGGCATAAAGAATCAGGGATGGCTGCCATCATCTCACTGAGAACAGGAGACTTAGGAAGGCCAGACTAAGTACCATCCATCTGAGACCCTCAAAGAAGGATATGCCCAGGGTAATTAATATATAGGTCTTCCCTATTGACTCTAAATACTCATCCTTCTTGATCTGATTCAGGACTATTTCCATCAATTTTTCCTGACCAAGAAGGAGTCGCCACTCCTTACCCAGGAGACACAAATACAGCTCCTGCAACAATTCCATCGGAATGGGACACGCCGACTTGATATGCAAATGCATGCCGTGCTGCACCAGCCCCGCTGTGGGGTGCCCGATGGGTCCAACACCTCCATCTCACCAGGAAGATGCAAGTGGAATAAGTACACTCTAACTTACAGGTGCTTGTTATTAAGGTCTAGAGGATAATGTGTAGGGTGATGACCTTAAAGGGCTTTCTACCAGGTCTCTCCTGGAGGCACCTCTATTGTCTTCTGCTTTCACTGCCAGCCCACTCAAAGCCCAAAATCTCCCTCAGAGAAGACAATACTACCAGATCCTTTTCTAACTTCCTCTAACCATCTCTTTAGAAAGTAGAGAGCATAACCAGTATCCTTTCCCTTTGTTAAATCTTTTCTTTTAAATTTTAATGTATGAGTGTGTGGATGGTTCTAAGGCACAATTTTGAAAACTTAATTTCTGCCTAGGTTACTCTTTTTTTTGGGGATTCTAAATATATTTGAGATATCTAAAGCAAACAGTACTAAATTATGTAGAATGCTATACATTTTAATCTATGTAGAATACTGTATATTTAATTTAATTTAATTTAGTTCACATTGTTTTATTTACTTATTTTTCTGCAACCACCAGATAGGGCTGTTGTTCTTAGACTTTAGCTGACCTAAGAATAATGTGGGATATTGTTAAAATTCTTAGAAATCTATATTTGCAAGTTTAATTTCTTAAGTTTCTGATTTAGTTAGTCTGAAATTAGCTCAACTTTATAAATGACCAAAATGAATCCTAAAACTATTAAATGATTCTCCCTAAAGTAGAATTATTCATGTTTAGAGCTAGGATAATTCCCATACCTCTGAACTTTTTCATTTAGAGATTACTTTCCTCAGGATTATCAATTACCCACATGATATGAAGCCATCCACAGTGAAAGACAGTATATATAATGCAGTTTCCATCTGGAGCAATGTGACCCCTTTGATATTCCAGCAAGTGCAGAATGAAGATGCAGACATCAAGATTTCTTTCTGGCAGTGGGGTAAGAAATTGACATGGGAAGAAGGATATGTATATGCCCTGTGTAAAGGACAAAGGGTTTCCATCCTTAAACAAAAACCCAGCTCCTCTATTAAAGTTTCTGAGAAAAAAAGTCTGAAAAAATCCTAATGCAAAGCAAATCCTGTAACACAGGGAGGACACTTTTAGTAAAATGAAGCAATAAAAAAAGAAGTGGTGTTGGCTGCAGTGTGAATATGGTGGGGGTATTGCACATTTTCCTTCCAAAAATGACAATGTATAGCTCCCAAATCTATTGAAATGCTATTCAAAGTTGATCCAACCTACTTATAAAAACTTTCAGAGTTTAAATTCTCTTTCCCTTTTCCCCTACCATTTTGAAAAGAGGTTGTCATTATTATTATTGTCTAACTTATAAGCTTTACTCAGTGTCTGCCATCTATCTTTCTTTTTACCCTAGATAACAGAGCAGGAAAATTTTTGGCCCCACCTTATTTCTCTGCATAGATAATGCCTTAGCCCTTTCACATCCCCAGTGGTAGACTGTTGCACAGTATCCTAAGTCTCTGAGGGTTACTTAAGACTATTCTGGCCCTTGTTTCTCCCTCCACCCTCATCGTGACCATAGCTTCTGTCGTCCACAGCCCATGAAGATGGCTGGCCCTTTGATGGGCCAGGTGGTATCTTAGGTCATGCCTTTTTACCAAATTCTGGAAATCCTGGAGTTGTCCATTTTGACAAGAATGAACATTGGTCAACTTCAAACACTGGTAAATGCCTTGTTTGGTGGGAGTGCTAGAACTCTCTGGGAACCTGGGTTTCGGTGTTGATGGTCTCCATTTAGGGATCCAGAGTGGTCAGGGTGAGGTGGAAGATTTGGCTGAGGAATCAGTTTTTCTTCATAAGTGAGGAGTTGTGGGATCATTTCTGAACACAGAAGATCCCATAATAAACACATTGTCAGATTGTGGGTTTTTTTTTCTCCTTATCTCTTTGCTTCTATTTATCAGTCCCTCAATTCTTTCCATGTGTCTTTTTTGCTTCAAGTTTATCTGTCCAAATATCTTGCCCTTCTGTTTTCTACTTACCTTCTTTCCCTCCTTGCCTACCTTTTCCTTTACCCTCTAACATTAGCCCTTTCCTCCTGTTCTGTTCTCTCCTTTTTCTTTGTTCTTTTTCACACACTTTCTGCATTCCCTACGCATAGTTAATTTTATATTTTTTTCTACAATTTTTCAGGATATAATCTGTTCCTGGTTGCAACTCATGAGATTGGGCATTCTTTGGGCCTGCAGCACTCTGGGAATCAGAGCTCCATAATGTACCCCACTTACTGGTATCACGACCCTGGAACCTTCCAGCTCAGTGCCGATGATATCCAAAGGATCCAGCATTTGTATGGTCTGTGCTGTTCAAGGAAGAGAAGGGAGATTTGGGCAGGAAAATTCCACCTGAAATTTACTTTTTTTTTTTTCTTTCTGTTTCCATAGGAGAAAAATGTTCATCTGACATGCCTTAATGCTGGCACAGAGGACTTATTCAACCTGTCCTTTCAGGGAATTTATTTGAGGACCAAAAACTCAAAGCACTACAGCAGCCTTGGCAACTGCTAGGATGAAGCCCTAAAGAATGCAACCCAGTCAGGTTAGCTGAACCAACACTCAAAACACTACTGAGTCACAATAAAGATTGTTTTAAAGAATAACATTTTGTCCTCACAATTCGATACGTCTCAGCATTTGCTATGTTCAACCACTGTGATCAGAGCAAGAAAGAAGTGTACACAACAGTGGAGAACTCTGGCAGAGATGGCCATGGGACTGCAAGAAAAGAAAGCATAAGGTTAGGAATAGACCTTTGCCTTTTGCTACACAAGTAGAGTTTAAGGAATGTTATTTTCTATGCTGTATTTAATATGCCAGTTATTGAGACCAATTGGTTTAGTGGCTTATCTAGTTATTAGCTATGAAACTTTGGTTAAATCACTTAACCAAAGTTAAGTTCAGGGCAGCTGAATCAACACCTAATTCCTAACAAGTCCTTTTCATCTCAAACTCTCCCTTTGTATTTGCTTCTGGAGAACCTAACCTCTGAAGTTGACTGTTTGAAAGTCCAATGAAACTGTCAATCTACTGTGACACTAGTAATATAAAAGAGAAAATGCATATCAAAACAACACGAGTAACAAGAAAAGCAGATACCGTGCGACTACTGCAGACAATGAAAAATTATAAAGATACTTAGTGAATAACTTTTAACCAATAAATATCAAAATGTATATTCAAACTACATATTCCTAGATAAATAAAATTTACAAAAATTGGTAAAAGAATAAATAGAAGATCTAAATGGTCCTATAAATGTTGGATAATGTAGTCTTTAATTACATCTCTCCACAACTAGTTTTAAAACTGACAAAGAGAAAAACTGAATTGTCTGCAAGGGTTAACTAGAAAACCCATAATTAAAACTACCCTGGGAAGGCCATTTAATTAAAAAAAGAAATATTAGCATATGCAAAATCTTCCTGGGGAGAAGAGAAAGAATATTTCTTCAGGTATTTTAGAGCTTTGTGTAATCTCATAGCAAAACATAACAAAGATATTACAGTAAGGAACATTTCAGGCCTTGCTTACTGAAGAACATTGATGTCAAAATCCTGAATGAAATGTTTGCAAACCAAATCTGGCAATAAATAAAGAAAAGAAAATGGCATTCCAAACTTGAGTTTATTCCAGAAAGACAACATTGATATTTGAAAATAAATCAATATAATTAATCTCATTAACATGATATTAAAGAAAAATAATATGTATCATAAAAGCATGAATTTCAATAAACCCAAAATAATTTTATAAAATTCAGCATCCATTTTTGGCAAAATCCCTTATTACATGAAAAATAGAAGATGACCACATTCTTTGATAAATGCAGGTACAAAAAATCTTAGCAAACATACTTAATGATGAAATGTTAATAACCATACCTGTGATATCTGCAAAAAGAAAAGTAAACAATTTTTATCCCTTCTCCCCAAAATGCACTGGAGATCTTATCCAATGCAACAAAGCGATAAATATAGAGAAAGATAATTAAGATTTTAAATAAGAGAGAAAGAAGCTGACATTACTTGTGGAGGTGTGATTTGGTGCAAAATAAGACCTTAGAGACTACAGGTCACTTATTAAAAATAAAAAATAAGTTCAGCAGTTCTTCTGAAAAAAGACAAATTAACTTTATTTTTACATAACAGTCCCAAAGATTTAGAAAAAAAATTAATCATGCTATTTACATTAGCACAATTGAATGCCAAATATGTGAGAATAAACCTAGTGTAAAATATGTAATCTCCAAACAGAGAAGTATAAGATAATATTGAGAAAAAATAAAGACCTTAATTAATTGAAGTTCCTGTTCTTGGATTAGTTGTCTTATATTCTAAACATGTCAATTCTCCCCAGATGGATCTATAGATTCAACATATTCTCAATAATAGTCTCAATATATATCTTGATAGAAATAGATAATCTGTTTCTAAAATTTATAAATAAATGCAAAGAGGTAGGGTAGCCAATATGCAAAGAAAAAAAAATGTGTTGGGAGATCATGCTTCTTACCAAGCACTGAGGAAGTAGCGATGAACTAGATAGTAGCTTTTGCCTTTAAAGTGCTTAGTATGCCTCCTTGAAACCTGTTGCTTAATAAATGCTTATTAAGCACATGACTAATAAACTACTCTGTTCAGTGAAATGTGGTAAACCTCTTATAATGGAAAGACTTATCATTGCACTTCATCATCATTGTTCTGTACAATGCCCCTAATTAAAGCTGAAATTTCAGTATTCCTCTGGATCACAGTAATTATCATACATTTACTTTCTTATACTCATTTGAGAAAACTATTAAATTTGAAAGAAAGAACTAGGAATAGTGGATGAAAACAGGGATGCTTTTCTACTATTTTCAGTTTATGATCATATGCTCTTGCCATACCTGTGGTTAAGGGCTTTCTGTGGCCATTTCATCTCTGGGGATCCAACAGACTCTGACACCAATCCCTAATTTTCTTTGCCAGGAGAAACCAGGAGTATTTATAGAGATGGTGGAAGCATTCAAGCCTCACTACTCACAGATTCAAAGGTTTTCAAAACCTGAGGTTCATAGAGAATCAAAATTGTAGCATCTTTAATCAGTACAGGTTTGACTTTCAGGTAGAAATGGGAACTTTTCTCAGGTGAGAGATAAGCCAATAAGAGCAACAACTTAAACCATAGAAACACAAACAGAAATTAGAAGAAACAAACAGCCAATCAAAGGGACTGGAAAAAATAGAGGATTACATACTGAAAAGACACAAATTTAGATAAAAACAAAATAGAAAAAAATGGAAGCGGGAAGGAGACTAGAAAAAATAGTAAAGATATTTCTATACATAAAATGAGACAAAGAGAGAGAAAGCCACCGACGTAGGAACAGAAAGAAAATACAACTTTACGTATAGTGAAGAAAAGTTTAGTCAGAGAAAGACAAAATGGAACTGTGGATCATTTGAGAAATGGGCTATTGATTGCAAATTAACTAGGCATATTGATTCAATTGTGTTATGTTTAAATTTCAGGTAAGTGTTAATTTTTAGATTATAAATATTAGTTGGTAGTTTTTAGTGTAGTTTGTATGTGGATATAGTTTACTAAAGAGAGTAAAATTATGAGAAAGATGATGTACCATTTATGCAAAAGGAAAAAAGAATTATTGTCATCTGTGAAAAAAATTAAATTTATTACAATATTATAATGTCTTGTACCAATAATTTTCAGCAATTTTAAGATAAGCGATAAGCTGATAAGCAGAGAATAGGTTTTGAGAACTGCAGCTAGGATACTAGAGAGGCTGTAAAAAAAAATGGTCTTATCCTCAGTAGTTCTCCCTTAATTACCTGGAATAGGTGAATGTGTGACATAAGCCGATTCATGCCTCTGCCCTTTGAAACAGTCTTGCTGTTACTTCCAGTTCTTTTCTATTATTTCTCTTTCAATCTCAGTGTGATTAAATTGTACTAAAATCAACAAGAACCACAAAGAATCATTGTCAATGACCTAGAAATAGAGCCAAAAGAAAATGAATAGAGAAAAGACAATAAAGGGGTTTTAAAAAGTGAAAGACATGACAGATGTGTCAGTGAGAGAATAAGAAAGGGAAAGTACACACAGAAATAGAGACTGGAAAAGGGTTTTGGGGGCCCAGGTAGTGGAGGAAATGCGGAAAAGTAGCTCACAGAGTACAATCTTGCAGTTACACAGGAAGAATAAATCTAGAGATCTAATATACAGCATGGCCACAGTTCATAATATTGTAGAATGGGAACTCTTTTCAGGTGAGGGATAAATCAATGAGATAAAGCAGTGAGTTAATAATATTGTAGAAATGGGAACTCTTTTTAAGTGAGGGATAAACCAATATGAGCAAGAACTAAAACCACAGAAACTATACACTGAGAATTTGCCAAGAGAGTAGAGCTTAGGTGCTCTTACCATACACATGCACGTGTGTGCACACACACACACACATGCACACAGTAATGATCATTTCACTATGTAAATGTGTGTGTGTGTGTATGTGTATATATATATATATGTATATCAAGTCATCATTCTGTACACCTTAAACATACACAGTTAAAAATTAATAGGGAGTACAAATAGAAATATTCCTGCCTGTCCTAACTTCAAATCTGTTGGCCAGTCTACAACTGAAGTTTTCTAAACGTTGAAATCTGCACATAGGGCACTTGCACATAAAGCAGGGAGAAAGACAATTCTAAAGAGTGGTGATCCACTTTGTTCTTTGCATCCTATGTGATTTATTTCAGGGTTGAAAGAATTAAAGGAGAAAACATAGCATATTTTTCTGGCGTGGGGTAAAAATAAACTACTTCACTGTGTCCATAATTTTCTCTTTTCTTGTCTTTCTTTCCTCTTTCTCTCCTTTCTCTCTTTCTCTCCTTTCTCTCTTTCTCTCTTTCTCTCTTTCTCTCTTTCTCTTTCTTTCTTTCCTTCCTTCCTTCCTTCCTTCCTTCCTTCCTTCCTTCCTTCCTTCCTTCCTTCCTTCCTTCCTTCCTTCCTTCCTTCCTTCCTTCCTTCCTTCTTTTTTTTTCTTTCTCTCCTATCTCTCACTCTCTCTCTGTGTGTGTTCTATATATTTCAATGTTAATACCTATATCATTTTTATGAACTCAACTCTACAATAGGAGGTCAAAACAATTTTCCGAGTGAGCAGGAAGAAAAAATAAAGTCAGCTAGTGATATGAAAGACAGGAGAGAAAAATTTTGCTTAGGGATAAAGTGTCATGCACGTCCATGTGAAGAGACCACCAGACAGGCTTTGTGTGAGCAATAAAGCTTTTTAATCACCTGGGTGCAGGTGGGCTGAGTCCAAAAAGAGAGTCAGCGAAGGGAGATAAGGGTGGGGCCGTTTTATAGGATTTGGGTAGGTAAAGGAAAATTCCAGTCAAAGGGGGGTTGTTCTTTGGCGGGCAGGAGTGGGGGGGTCACAAGGTGCTCAGTGGGGGAAATTTTTGAGCCGGGATGTACCAGGAAAAGGAATTTCACAAGATAATGTCATCGCTTAAGGCAAGGACCAGCCATTTTCACTTCTTTTGTGGTGGAATGTCATCAGTTAAGGCGGGGCAGAGCATTTTCACTTCTTTTGTGATTCTTCAGTTACTTCAGGCCATCTGGGCGTATACGTGCAAGTCACGCGCAAGTCACAGGGGATGTGATGGCCTGGTTTGGCCTCAGAGGCCTGACATAAAGAAAAATAAATGCTCTAAACACATACTCTGCTGGGTACAAAGAATTTGATGGGTAGCTGACTGCTTTATTTAAGACAAGGGTCTCAAATGAAAGCTTCATTCAGATTGCCTAGGCTGCAGAAGAGCACCAGGGGAGGTTCTGACTCATAGAAGGTGGAGGATTCCTGAACTTCGGTAAAAGTAGAGAAAGAGACAAATCTTTCTTATTACATGGAGAAGATGGCTTTGTGCTTTCTTTTGTTCCTCAGATATAGATTCTAAGTCAAGCCCTCTTTGGAATTCTAGGTTGTGCAGTCTAAGAACTTTCAGTCTTCACGGTATGAAATTGAGATAAGAATCAGTCAAGGGATTTTTAAAATAAAGCTTTTTATTAAATATAATGGAGCTAATGAAAAGAAACAGCTAACTAACTGGAGCCTTGTGATATGACTTTGAGACCACATTTGGAAATATTTTTACTTTAGGATGAGGCTAAGTCTTATCTTAATCTTTCCAAAGATCAGAAACTAAAAGTCCAGAAGGAGGGTTGAGGGAATGGCTGAGATGTTGCTACAGAGAGATGTTGCTGAAGTCTATGAGGCCCAGACTCTAAGGGACAAGGTAAGTAAATAATTTTCTCAGGGACAGTTAATGGAACTAGTGAAAGGACACAAAGATAGATGTGTACCCACCCCCCACCCGCTACACCCTTGTTCTGCTCTCTAATCTTTGCACATACCAGAGATTTCGTAAGTTCTGTGAGTACCTGGTTTTCTGCACGTACCAGAGATTTTGTTTTGCACATACCAGAGATTTTGTAAGTTCTGAGGCAAGGTCACAAGACGTGTTTAAGTAAGATAAACTCTTGCTGCCATAAACCTGCTCTCCCGCCTCAAAGTTTGAACCAAAATATCAGAAATGGCAGGAACCAATCATAGTTAGCCAAATCGCCTTGTTCAAACACTAGCCAATCATATATCTGATTTGTATAATAACTCTATGCCCACTTTTCTTAGACTATATAACATTGTTCGGAGCTGAGTGGGGGAGCTCTCCTGCCCGTCTCGTTTCACGAGCGAGGGAGAGTTCCAGGTTCGAACCTGTAATAAAGATCCTTGCTGCTTAGCTTTGACTCTGGACTCTGGTGGTCTTCTTCGGGGAATAAACGGTCTGGGCATAACACTAGACAGGGCTAAAATAAAGAACTAGCTAACAGAAGGGGCAGAGAATCTCATAATGCTCAGCTATTGTCCCCAGTGCCATCAACACAGTATGATATAGCAAGGGTAACATTGGTATCCAGCACAGGCAGGGAGGCTATTACAATAAAAATTGCCAAGGGAAAGTAAAGCCAGATGTTAGCATCATATTTTGAAACACTCAGAAAGAGCTTGATTGTTTCTAAGAGGCACTGATAGTGAATATTTAAGGCCTAAATTCTGGATTGCCATGATTTCACAGAAGTAGGTGCAAGTGGGTCAGAAAATTAAGAATCACTTAATATTTGGATTGACGATTCTTTTAAAAATGATATTGAAAGCATCATTTGGAAAGAGAAATCAATCAATTAAAAAAACAATGAATAGAAATAAAGTGGAAAAGTACCTCTTTAAAACGTGTAATAGATAACTGTTAAATGCACTGTTCTCATTTTGTGGAAGAGCAGAAAGGGAAATGTCTTTAATGGACTTTTACAGTTACATTGTGATGTTATGGCCTAAAGATTTATTTTCAAACTATTTAAACTCTTATTTCACACACACACACACACACACATACACACACACACACACACTCACACATATATATAGTTATTTTTTACCATGAATTTTTAAAAAATCAGGAATAGTTGCTATACTAAACAGCTCAAAACTATGTTGGTTAAATAGCAGTTCAATAAAGCATGCTGGGATTATGGATTCTGCTTCTTATGTTCATGCTCTCTTTTCATATATGGGGTATTTATCTTGTATTATTAAAATGTTAAATATTTAAAATGTTTAAATATTATAAATCATTAAATAAAAATACATCTGAATAGAAATTATGTTGAGCCCATGGGATCAATTCAATTGTCATGACTGAAAAGATAGCCTAGAAGCAATAACTGATTAACTCAAGAACATTGGCCAGAAGCTCATACAAATCCATCGACATTCACACTGACTTTTCTCTATTTTAATATTCATAATAATTAGTAAAGTTTTTTCTCTGTTCTCATGTTGCTTAAATTCTTTAGTGCCTTCGATGAAAATCCAACATATTTCTTGCCAAAGATGACCGTATTTGTGTAGTCCACATTTTTGTTCCAGAATTTGGTGCTCCTTAGTAATAGGAAATATTTTTTACTTAGGGCCGACAAGAGATACCACCTTCCTTCCTCTGTGAGGTTAGAGAAAAGACGTATTTTTGTCCTGATTCCATTGTTTGTACTCAAAAGAGATAACTTCGAGGGATCAGGAAGAAAAACACGAACCTTTCCTCACTATTTGCTGAGTTACTCAAGATCACTATGGTAGACTGGAATAACAGTGATGCTATGGAGCCCATATTTATCTTGAGGGGTTTTCCTGGACTGGAGTATGCTCATTCTTGGCTCTCCATCCTCTTCTGTCTTGCATATTTGGTAGCATTTACGGGTAATGTTACCATCCTCTCTGTCATTTGGACAGAATCCTCACTCCATCAGCCCATGTATTACTTTATTTCTATCTTGGCAGGGAATGACCTGGGGATGTCCCTGTCTACACTTCCCACCATGCTTGCTGTGTTATGATTGGATGCTCCAGAGATTCAGGCAAGTGCTTGCTATGCTCAGCTGTTCTTCATCCACACATTCACATTCCTGGAGTCCTCAGTGTTGCTGGCCATGGCCTTTGACCGTTTTGTTGCTATCTGCCATCCACTGCATTACCCCACCATCCTCACCAACAGTGTAATTGGCAAAATTGGTTTGGCCTGTCTGCTGCGAAGCTTGGGAGTTGTACTTCCCACACCTTTGCTACTGAGACACTATCAATACTGCCATGGCAATGCCCTCTCTCATGCCTTCTGTTTGCACCAGGATGTTTTGAGATTATCCTGTACAGATGCCAGGATCAATAACATTTATGGGCTTTGTGTAGTCATTGCCACACCAGGTGTGGATTCAATCTTCATACTTCTTTCTTATGTTCTGATTCTTAATACTGTGCTGGGTATTGCATCTTGGGAAGAGCAGCTAAAGGCACTCAACACATGTGTATCCCATATCTGTGTGGTGCTCATCTTCTTTGTGCCAGTTATTGGGGTGTCAATGGTCCATCGCTTTGGGAAGCATCCATCTCCCATAGTCCACGTCTTCATGGCAGATATCTACCTTCTTCTTCCCCCAGTCCTTAACCCTATTGTCTATAGTGTCAGAACAAAGCAGATTCATTTAGGAATTCTCTGCAAATTTGTCCTAAGGAGGAGGTTTTAAGTAACCTCTATACTCCAACTTTTCCACTGAAAATCTCATGGAAGCTATTTTAGTATATGAAAAGTAAAATATCTGGACATTGCTCATCTGATTAATATCCTAATTCTTTTACTTCTTATACATGTAATTTCAGTTAATCTTTAATGAATTTGAAACTCAGGATGTTTTTGGACAAATTGTGACAACCATGGCCTTATGTTGTCCCCAGATCATTACAAGACTTATAATAGAAAATGTATGTGCTAAGTCAAGTTTTTTGAAAACTATACAAAATTATTAACGTTATTGAGTTGTGATTGTTGTTAATGATAATAATAGCGTATCTTTTCTTCCTAAATGTAACTGTGTTTATATTGTTTCTCATATTAATTATCTAAAACTCAGAAATCAATCTCTATCTCTTTTACTAATACTGCTGCCCATATTTTGTTTCTCATCCAACAGTGTCATAACTGCTTATAAACAAATTTGAGTTCTTAGAGCAAGTCTGGAACTTGAGTTCCTGACAGGATTTCGAACTGCTGCTGTGGTTGTTTGCTATGTACAAGTTCTAATCTCATCACTTAGTGATGTGTCCTCTCTCTCATTGCTATTCTAGATCTATCAGCTTCCTCAATTTGCCAGCAAATACTGAGTTAGATAAATGGGAGTGTTACCAAATATAGTTTCAGTTGCTTGCTACTTGCAAAATCAAATAACAAGAATGAAGATGGTAAGAAGAAAGTTACTATTCCAGAGCTTAGTGATGAGTCAGGGCCAGATTTGACACTTCAGCATTCTGGGCAGAAAGCAGGGTTTTAATAAGATAAATTTTGGTATTCTGGCCATGCAGAAGGCACATAGACTTGTGGGGTCTATATGGCTTGCTCATGAATGTTTATCTTGAGTCATCTGGTGGGTCATCCAGTGGTCTGGCCAGTGGGGAAGAATTTGGTAGGGTGCTTGGTTTGTTTTAAGACTTGGTCTATGGAACTTCTTTTTCTTTCCTTTTTTTTCTTTTGAGACTGAGTCTTGCTCTGTCACCCAGGTGGGAGTTCAATGGCACAATCTCTGCTCACTGTAACCTTTGCCTCCTAGGTTCAGCAATTCTGCTGCCCCAGCCTCCCAAGTAGCTGGGATTACAGGTGTGTGCCAACATCCCTGGCCAATTTTTATATTTTTAGTAGAGGCGGGGTTTCACCATGTTGGCCAGGCTGGACTCGAACTCCTGACCTCAGGTGATCCGCCCACCTCGCCCTCCCAAAGTGCTGGGATTACAGGTGTGAGCCCCCTCAACCGGCTGGCGTATGGAACATCTAAGCAAACATAGAGTAATATAAGGAAGTTGTGCTTGCAGGTGGTTTGGCCAGTGGAAAAAAAGGAATGTAAAGGTTGTAATTGCATTCCTAAAGAGCAAAGTAAGAGATGAGGAAAAAGCGGAAAAAATTGTAAAATATATATATATTTTTTTAAGAAAATGGGGTACTCAGTTACAGGAATTGCTGAAGAAAGCCTGACAGTACATGTCTAAACATCTGGGCAATTGTGTTGACTCTGTTTAATAGTATGGGACAGGATTTTATGTCTTAATTTGTGAATGGGTTGAGAGCTGTGCACAATCTCAATCCTCATCTTTTAATAGTACTTTTACTCCTTGTTCTACATGCCTGTGTGGATCTGTATTGTGTTTTTACCAATTTATTTTTGATAACCCATTACTTTTTCTTTCTTTTTTGCTAGAATGAACTATAGGTATGTTTTTATGGGTGATATTTTGTTATTTCATATAAATTCACTTTCTTTTCAGCTGTATTGCAGACTTTTTGAATATGGGGCCATGTCTATTACCTTATCACAGCACTATACAGCTGGTCTTCCCCAGCAGTCATGAGTACTCATTAAATAGTTGAAATAACTATTATAGTTATTGCTGTTAGTACTGTGGATATATAAACAGCAAACTGCATAATGTTAATGTTAAATAATGAATGTTTAATAGTGAAGATACATAGATAAAAGATTAGTAAAATTAAGTGTAACCAATGATATTACTGGAACAGGTACATTTTATAATATTGATATATTAATAAGTGGTCAATTAAAAATACAAAAAAATTAGCCGGGTGTGGTGGCGGGCACCTGTAGTCCCAGCTTCTAGGGAGGCTGAGGCAGGAGAATGGCATGAACCCGGGAGGCGGCGGAGCTTGCAGTGAGCGGAGATCGCGCCACTGCTCTCCAGCCTGAGCGACAGAGTGAGACTCTGTCTCAAAAAACAAATAAATATATAAAAATAAGTGGTCAATTTTACTTGAGGATGTAGGAATCAAGAATTAGAGTAGGTGACACACTGTGCATTGTGGGTCCAATTCATTCTTGAGCAGTTGAACACAGTTGGAAATAAAGCGGTGTACTGAAGCTGGCACGTGAGAGACAATTGTGTGTATCTTGTTCTGCTTTTGTGCTCTGTAATGTCATATAGGTAGTTTGAAATTGGTTATGATGGAAATATTTAAACCACAGAAATTGGTAAACATTATATATCAGGGCTTTAAAATTTTTTCTTAGAGAGGAGGTGGTTAAACAACACATCACTGGGAAAGGTATTCTAGAAAGAGAAGGTAACATGAAGAAAGCAAAGAGGTTAGAAAGAGTATGAGTTAGTAGTATTCTTCAGTCTGACTTAAAACTTACCCAAAGCATTTTGCATTTCCTCCCACAAAGAAAAGGGCTCTGACGTGGGCTATGATGGGCAAAGATATGTAGTTTCAGCCGCATTTCAATGAAAGACTTGTAGCCCCAGCTGCTAGCAGTGAGTCCAGTAGAAAGCCTTCAATTTTTTTTTTTTCACTTTTTCAGGAATTGCCTCAGCTGGAGAAATGAGCCTTGCCTGGGGTCATCCACTGACCCATTCAATGACTAAGGTAGAAAGTTGGAAAGGTCTGGCCCCTTCAGCCCAGTGAAGAAAATATTCACTGCTTTCAGGCCTGATTTACAGCTCAACTTTTCCTTCTGCCCAATCCTATCCACTTTCATTTCTTTTTATTTTAAAGATGATTATCCCAGGATTCTCTTATTAAATAAACTGCACACTAAATTTTATCTCAAAGTTTGCTTCCCAGAGAACCCTGAAATCAGAAGTTCTCAGAAAACCTGTGACATATAGGTGTTAGGGTTGGCTAATATCCAAGTCTCATGACTTCAAATATATTACTGGTAGAAGGTATTCAAGTTACCAGTGGCAAATCCATATGGGTCTGTAGCAACCTCAATTCTTGCCTCCTCAGAAGAAAGAAATAGACTGAGGGGCATAAGGCAGAGAAATAAATCAAGGCAAGTTTTGAGCAGGAGTGGAAGTTTATTTAAAAATGCTTTAGAAGAGGAAAAAAAGGAAAGTACACGTGGAAGAGACCCAAGTGAGTAAACTGAAGGATAAGTGCTGTGTTTAACCTCAGTCCTAGGAGTTTATAGGTTGGCCCCTTTCCCGTGATCCTTCCCTTAGAGTGGGCTGCCCACATGCACAGTGCTCTCCTCACCCTTAGGAAGTGAGCATGCCCAGTGTGTTCAGGAAGTTGTACGCATGCCCATCCGAGTCTTTCTTCCCTTTCTCGGTGGTGTGCCCTCAGAAGGTCACACTCTTTCATTTTGTCTCTTAATGCACATGTCTGGAAAGTTGCTTCCTTTTGGCATCTGCATTCTATTAGCAGTTTAGTGCAACAGGTGGGGACCATCAGGAAATGGCCTCTCCCTGGTGCAAGCTGCCAATTTATCACTTTTAGAGAGGCAGTATGATAATTGTCCAACCATTGCCTAACATTCCTAGTGGGTGTGGTAGAGCCCTCTCCTGACCAACTCATGCCTGTCTAACTACCTGTAATATAAGAAAGATAAAATAAAAATCTCAAGGATGCCTTTTTTTGCAGGCAGATGAAACAGGGTAAGAATTCAAGAGCAAATAGCCATGTTTTTAAATCTCTTAAGTTTCAAGCAGAAGACCAAACACAGTGTATAAGCCTGGAGAACTAAAAATAACCCTGTAACTCAAGTTGACATTGTGAGATGTATATATACAACAATCTTCTACAATCTATGTACTTTTTTTTTTTTTTTTGAGACAGAGTCTTGCTCTGTCGCCCACACTGGAGTGCAGTGGCACGATCTTGGCTCACTGCAAGCTCCACTTCCTGGGTTCACACCATTCTCCTGCCTCAGCCTCCCAAGTAGCTGGGACTACAGGTGCCCGCCACCACACCTAGCTATTTTTTTTTTTTTTTTTTGTATTTTTGGTAGACACAGGGTTTCACCATGTTAGCCAGGATGATCTCGATCTCCTGACCTCATGATCCGCCCACCTCGGCCTCCCAAAGTGCTGGGATTAGAGGTGTGAGCCACCATGCCCGGCCTGTACTTTCTTAATAGTATGTCTGATGACTAGAAATGTTCTTAATTTTAATTAAGTCCAATGTATAAATTTGATTTATGTTTAGTGCTTTTTATATATTTTTAAGGAGATATTTTGCCTATTCTGTCACTCACGATCCAGTCGGAAGACATAAATCACACAGTAATTTGAATAGGGTTTGTAAGTGCAAATACTTACTAATTTTGTAAGGAAATCAACTTTAAAGAAGGTAAAGACAATTCTGAGTAATACCCTGGAGCTAAGGGAGAATATTGAAAGAAAAAACAAACTTGGAAAATGGGGAAGGTACTCCCAAGCCTGAGGTCGAAACTTCATTTGAAAATGAATAGTCTTAGCATACTGGATGCCAGAAAAGGTCATTACATTGCATGTGTCAAGAAAGACACCTCTGTGGGGTATAGGTGAACCAAGGCTGATAGACGAAGATTCCTTTTCAGGACTGAGTAGAAGGAAGCATCAGGTCGGCTGAGGCTTGTAGGGAGGGAACTATAGTTGGCATTGGCAAGCAAATGATAATCCCTCTTTGAAGTACAGGTGGGCAGGAAATCAGTTTGGACTGACAAACTGGAAATACCCTTCCAGGGTCCAAATAGGTTACATCTGGGAAGCCAGCCCCTAGAGTAACTGCAAGATTCAGTAAGAGTCTAGTCATATGGGTATTGTTGGAATTTGATAGGGTGAGTATTACTAAATATTTCTCATACATGCCTCTGGTTTTGCACTGTAGAAGTGACAAAAGAGAAGTACACAAGAATTTCTCCTACAAGCGTCCCTGCAGCACCCTCTGCTGGCCAAGTTTAACATCATGAATCTGTGAAGGAAAAAATGTCCATTGAGCCCAGTTCCACTGTTGCTGAGTAAGCGATGAAAAGTCTATATTTGAAACTGGAACAATAAATAAACAACTGACACATTTACTGATATTATAAATGATATTCTTCTGTGTAATTTTTGAAAGTTGTAAGGCTTTCCTTTTGATGTTTCTAAATACAACACATGTAAAATTTTTTTTTTTTTAATGAATGATGAGGTAAGGTCAAGGCATATTTTTTTGATACGGATACATAGTTCAATCAGAACTGTGTAAAAGAAAATAAAAATTGAAGGACCTCCCCAAACTTGTGCAGAAGTGAAGACTAAGTCCTGAAGCTGAATCATTGCAACACTCTCTTCCACATGAATAACTGCTTCTAATATTGTATATCAGCCAGATTGGAAAGGTAAATGGCCTCAGGCATCTGGGAAGGGCTACCCACAGATCATTCGTAAGTAAATTCTTTGCTTGCCTCCCATAAACAACGACAGGCTAATTGTAACTTTAGGTCCACAATCTAGGTCTAGCTCCTAAAACTTCACACTGATTATGTTGCTTACAAGTTTATCTTCCCAGGTGCAGAAAAAAGTCAGGATTCATTTTCTTCACCTACCCAGAGACAGACTACATAATTGAGTCTTCCTTTGCTCCCTTTCTCACTTCAGACATTCACCTTATGTTAGGTAAAGTGTAGATTTACTGAACACTAACTAAAGTCTCAGGAATGTAACTGTTTCCCCTACAGCCCAACCTACATGCCTCCCCCTTCCCCCTTTTAAGGAAATATATAAACACACAACTTCTGGAAAACCTTTGTGGAAATAGCCACAGATGTGTCGGTGACTTTTGTTTTTCCCAGAAGCACCCTAAAGCTGGCTTAATAAACCTCAATGATTGAGACTTATGCCTCAGTGACTCATTTTGGTTTTCAACCATTTATTGAATAAAGCATTATTCATCCCCTGTACTACAATGCTTCTATTGTCATATGGTGTAAATGTATATATTTGGGTCTATTTCTGCTATTTCTCTTCTGTTCCATTGGACATAATTTTCTATCATTGCACCAATCCATGACTGTTGTTAATTATGATTTTATGTTAGGTTTTGTTATAAGGTAGTGTGAGGGCTACTTCTTCAAATGCCCTTAACTATGTTGGTATTTGATATTGTTAGGCTTTTTGTCCCCACTCAAATCTCAACTTGAATTGTAATTTGCATTATCCCCATAATCATCACGTCAAGGGAGAGACCAGGTGGAGGTAATTGAATCATGGGTGCTGTTTCCCCCATGCAGTTCTTGTGATAGTAAGTGAGTTCTCACAAGATCTGATGTTTTTATAAGAAACTCCTTACCCTCTGCTTGGCACCTCTCCTTCCTGCTACCTTGTGAAGAAGGTGCCTTTCTTCCCCTTCCCCTTCTGACATGATTGTAAGTTTGCTGAGGCCTCCCCAGCCATGCTGAACTGTTAGCCAATTAAACCTCTTTCCTTTATAACTTAACCAGTCTCAGGCAGTTCTTTATAGCAGAATGAAAATGAACTAATACAGTAAATTGGTGCCAGGAGTGGAGTGCTGCTATAAGGATACATGAAAATGTGGAAGTGGCTTTGGAACTGTGTAACAGGTAGAGGTAGGAACAGTTTGGAGGACTCAGAAGAACACAGAAAAAAATGTCTTCCTGGAGACTTGGAGGGCTTAGAAGATAGGAAGATGTGGGAAAGTTTGGAACTTCCTAGAGGCTTGTTGAATGGCTTTGATGAAAACACTGATAGTGATATGGACAATGAAGTCCAGGCTGAGGTGATCTCAGATGGAGATGAGGAATTTGTTGGGAACTGAAGTAAAGGTGTCTTTACTCTTGCCATGTGTTAGCCAAGAGACTGGTGACATTTTGCCTTGGCACTACAGATCTGTGGAACTTTCAACTTGAGAGAGATAATTTAGGGTATCGGGCAGAAGAAATTTCTAAGTGGCAAAGTGTTCAAGAGGAAGCAGAAAATAAAAGTTTGGAAAATTTTCAGCCTGGTGATGTGATAGAAGAGAAAAACTCATTTTCTGGGGAGAAATTCAAGCTGCTGCAGAAATTTGCACCAGTAATGAGGATCCAAATGTTAATCACCAAGACAATGGGGAAAATGTCTCCACAGCATGTCAGAGACCTTCATGTCAGCCCCTCCCATCACAAGCCGAGAGGCCTAAAAGAAAAAAATGGTTTCATGGACCAGTCCCAGGACACCCGCTGCTCTATGTAGCCTTGGGACATGGTACCATGTGTCCCAGAAGCTTCAGCTTCAGCCATGACTAAAAGGGGCCAAGGTACCACTTGTGCTATTGCTTCAGAGGGCACAAGCCTCAAGCCTTGAGGGCTTTCACATGGTATCAAGCCTGTGCATTCAGAGAAGTCAATAATCGAGGTTTGGAAACCTCTGCCTCGATTTCAGAAGATGTATGGAAATGTCTGGATGCTCAGGCAGAATATTGCCACAGGGGTGGAGCCCTCATGGAGAACTTCTCCTAGGGCAGTGCACAAGAGAAATGTGGGGTCAGAGCCCCAACACAGGGTCCCCACTGGGACACTGCCTAGTGCGGTTTTGAGAAAAGGGCCACCATCCTCCAGACCCCCAGATTGGTAGATCCAACAACAGCTTTCATTATGCACCTAGAAAATCCACAGATACTCAACAGCTACCCATGAAAGCAGCCAGGAAGTGGGCTGTACCTTGCAAAGCCACATGGGCAGAGCTTCCCGAAACCATAGGAGCACACCTCTTGCATCAACATGACCTGGATATGAGTCAAAGGTGATCATTTTGAAACTTTAAGGTTTAATGACTGCCCTGTTGGATTTGAGACTGGCATGGGGCCTGTAAGCGCCTTTATTTTGGCCAATTTATCCCATTTGTAAGAAGTATATTTACTCAATGCCTACACTCCCATTTTATCTAGGAAGTAACTAACTTGCTTCTGATTTTACAGGCTCATAGGTGGAAGGGTCCTGTCTTGTAAACTCAGATAAGACTTTGGACTTGAATTTATGGGTTAATGCTGGAATGAATTAAGACTTTGTGGGACTATTGGGAAGGTATGATTGGCTTTAAAATGTGAATAGGACATGAGATTTGCAAAGGGCCAAGAGCAGAATTATATTGTTAGGTTTTGTGTCCCCACCCAAATCTCATCTTGAATTATAATCCCCATAATCCCCACATCTCTAGGGAGAGAACAGGTGAAGGTAATTGAATCATGAGTGCAGTTTGCCACATGTAGTTCTCATGATAGTGAATGAGTTCTCACAAGATCTAATGGTTTTATAAGGGGCTCTTTCTCCTTTGCTCAGCACTTCTTCTTTCTGCCACCTTGTGAAGAAGGTGCCTTGCTTCCCCTTAGCTTCCTGCCATGATTAAACTGTGAGTCAATTAAAACTCTTTCCTTTATAAATTACCCAGTCTAGGGTAGTTCTTTATAACAGTATGAAAATGAACTAATGCAGCTTTTGTGTTTATATATTAAGTTTTATATAAAGTATTAAATTTCTACAAAATTCTAAACTCAATTTGTAAACTAATTTAAAGTGATTAGCCACTTTTATTATATGAAGTCTTCTAATCTGTCAACAGAGTACATCCCTTGATTGAAAAAATTTGTCTTAAGTTTCTCTCAATAATATTTGAAATTTTAAGTGTGGAAGTCTTGTACTTCTTTTACTAGTTTTTATGTCTCTGTATTTTTGACACCATTATAAGTATTATACTTTAAATTTCAATTTCTACTTGCTTTTGGATATAAGCATATCCTTTTTGGATATAAAAAAGATATCTACCTACCCTGATCAATTAACTTATTGATTCTCATTACTTATAGTGAGAGTATTTTGCATACAGTTCAACAATATTGTCTGTGAGTAATGATGAGGCTTTATTTATTTCCTTCTAATCTTAGTATCTTTTATATCTTTTATTCACCCAATTGTCTTGACTGAGGCTGTAGTAAATTTTAGAACTGAGTATAGTGAGTACATTCTTCTTTCTGATCTCTGGGAAAAATAACTTTAATATTTGATGTTCATTGTACTTTTTAAAAGGTCAAGGAAATACACTTCTATTTCTAGTTTAATATATTTGTGTGTTATCAGTATTAAATTTAGCATTTTTATCATAAATCTAGATTATTAAATTATTTTCTTCTTCTTGTGTTAACATAATGAATTATATCATGTGATTTTTGCATGTTCTATGTATTCAATGCCTGAATTAAATTCAATAGGATCAAATGTGTGTGTGTGTGTGTGTGTGTGTGTGTGTGTGTAATCACAGATTAGATTTAGATTTGGTAATACTTTATTTTATATTTTGTAGTCAATTTTATGGGATATATTCATCTTTAATATTTATTTTCCTTTTTAGTTGATACACAATATTTTACATATTTATGAGGTATATGTGATATTCTGTTACATGCATAGAATGAGTATTTGTATGTGTTGGGAACAACTTAAGTCCTCTCTTCCAGCCACTCTGAAATATATAATGCATTGTTGTTAACTATGACTTTCTGTAATGCTTTAACGCAGTTGTAAAATACAGGTTATGCTTGCTTCATAAAAGTTCTTAAGAGGTGATCCTTCTTTTTACAGTCTCTAGAAATACATGAGCATTTTTTTTGTTATCCTTTAGTTAAATGTCCCAAATGATTTATTAAAGATGCTATCTGGGGCTGGAGTTTTCTGTCTGTATTACTTTTAAACAAAGATTTCAAGAAAGACATAAATTCCTGATGATCCACAGAATGCTAATTTCAGGTGGAAACTTGTGGTACATTATTTCCTAAATATTGTTCTCTTCTCTCATTAAACTCTATCATGTTAGAAATTTTCAACATGTCTGTGTGTCAATTATTTTCTGTTTTTTTTTTTTTTTTTTTTTCATTTTTTTTTTCTTGGTACCTCACTTTAAGTTTTAGCAAAAGGTTAGAGTGAAGGCTAGATCTTGCTCAACTAAGACTCCTTCAGGAAAGAATCTCTGTTTCTATCCCTCATGGCACTGAATCCTGTGACTGTCTTATGTCTCAATAAACAAACAGATTCAGCAAATGTAACCGTCCAATGGGCTCTTCTTGCCTGCTGCCCAGATACAGCTGATCTATCAGAGCAGGGGATTGCAATGGAGAGTTTTACATATGGAAAGCCAGCTAAATAGAAGATCAGAGTTTTATTATTATTCATATCACCCTCCCTAAGAATTTGGACGCTAGGGTTTTTCAAAGATAGTTTGGAGGAAGAGGAGGGGTGGCTAAACAGTGGGTGCCTGCTGCTGATTAGTTGGGGGTGCAATCACAGGGGTATGAGAAATGGTCCTCATGAACTTGAGTATTTCTGGGTAGGACCCTAAGAGTAGTTGGCATATGGAGGTGGAGCCACTGGTCATCAGACATGCAAAAAGTCTGAAAAGATATCTCAAAAGGCCAATCCTAGGTTTTAAAATACTGATGTTATCTGCAAGAGTAATTAAGGAAGCCGGAAGTTGTAAATCTTGTGAACTCCAGAACAATGGCTGGCAATTGTTTATGTCTACACTTTAGCAGAATTCATGCTCCTCTATCCTCTTAGCCTAGTAATCTCTCATTAACTTTACAAAGGAGGTTGAGTTTTGGGGAAGGGCTATTATTATTTTAACTATAAATGTCTTCCAAAGTTAGCTTGACCCAAGCCCAGGAATAATTAAGGGAAGTTTGAAGAATAAAGGCAAAATGGAGGTTGGTTAAATCAGATCTCTTTCACTGCCATAACGTTCCCACTGTATATTTTTGCAAAGGTGGTTTCACCTATATGGTACATTTCTATAACTAAGAGCATGCCTTAAGAAATGTTCAGTATTAGGATATAAAATTTAAACAATTTCCAACTAGTAATTAGACTTGCACATCTTAAACCATGCTGCTCTCCATTAACATGACAACTTGCATGCATCCTCCACATGAACTCTGCATTGGGCTCAATGATGATGTTGTCTTTCTGTGAACACACAAGAGCTTCTCAGATCACACACACACACACACACAAACACACACAAACATTAGCTTACTCTTTCTTATACTATGAATTAATAACAAGATATTTTAAAAGTGTGGATGACATTAAAATCTAAAAAAGAAATACCTCGATGTATCCATTTTAATACACTTATTTTTATTGATAAAGAAATCTTACTCTCAAATATTACATATAGTTATTTGTTTTCTCATCACCTTAGTCAACAAGGTTTATAAAAGTTTTACTAAGAGATCCATTAATATAATTATATAATAAAAACTGATAAAAATGGGATTAAATGAGATTTGGGAGAATAGTGTTATCCTGATACACTAGGAATATGGAATCAGTGATTAATCTTCAAGAAGAAAGAGTAAATTACCATTTAAACTAAGTCTTATTCAACTCGATGGAAGTGAAAATAAGGTGCAAGATATTATCAGACAGATTGCCAATGGCTTTTCTTGTTCATATTTTCTTGTAGTTGTTTTACCTTTTCAAAGCCAAGAGAGCTAAATCTCAAAACTCAAGTTTATTAGATAAAATGCATATTTCAGAATGCCCACATATTAAATTAATGTGTGAAATGTAACTTAGACACACATTTCCCAAAATGTTTGCTTTCTTAAAAGATACATGCATGGAAATCCAAGTCATGGTTAAAGGCTCATTGATACTCATGAGTTTGGATCCAGAGAAAGTAATCTTATGATTGAATTAATTAATGACTATAAAATTTGATGTACCCTTTAAAATACTTATCAGTGTCTTTAAGAGAAGTTTCCACTCAGGATTCAAAATATAGGGTCACAGAATTGGTACACCCACAGAATACTAATAATAACTAATTTTAAAACAACCCTGTATTAAAGGAAAAGGGAATCAATTTTTGATTATCTGTTATTGATTATAAAATACATTCTAAATGCTATACATTTATTAACACATGGAATATTTATAAAAATTCTATTGCTTAAAATTATTATGAAACTCATTTCATAAACGAAGAAAAAGAGGTGAAAAGACCTAAGTAGTTTTCTTAGTCACACAGGCAGTTAAGTGCCAGAATCGGAATTCAAAAGTAAGGAACCTCTGGATTTACAGTGTTCTTTACTGTAATTGGTCTAGAGTTAATGTGCTTGGCCTTCATACTACCCACAGATTTAAACACAGAATTTCAATTTTTAGTGTAGTTTTGTTTTTCTCTCCTTAAAACAGGATTTTTCAACATTGACACTATTGCCGTGGGACTGGATGAGTCTCTGCTGTGAGTCACTGTCCTGCACATTGTAGAATGTTTAGAAGTATTGTAGGTAACTACACATGACATGCCAGTAACACTTTCCCAATTACAACAACTGAAAATGGCCCCAGACATTGTCAAACACCCCTTTGAGGCAAAATCCTTCTTGTTAAAAATCACTGCCTTAAATCCAACATTTTCCAGGCATTCATTTCCAAATTGAGCTCTGCAGAACACAAATTTCAGATGTTAATAAATGCTGTCTGCATAAAATATGTTTGAAAAGACTGGGTTAAACTATATTACACAAGTTTCTGTAATGCTTGATTTCTGTAAAATATTAGATGTTAATGGGCCGACTTATATTCACACACAGTGGAATGACTATGTGACGTTTCCTCCAAACATGATTGATGTGTGTTTGGTGTTTCGGCCATTAATTCTATTATAATGGTGGTCTATTGTAAATATTAGAAAAATCTAATAAAAGTGTGTGAAAACATTAAAGACTTTTGACAAGGAAAATGCCATAACATAAAATGCTAGAAAAGTCAAATTTGATAGACTGATAAGAAAATGTGTTGTATGAGGTAGCTGTGGTATCCCTAAAAACCACCATAAAGTCATTTTCTCCTGAATCAAGATTTTATTGGAAATGACTTGAATTGATCTGGCACTGAAGAAAATGGAAACAAAAATGATGGACCTTAGAGGCAGTTTATATTGTGGTTAGAAACATATTGATTAATTACATCATGAGTTTTGAAAAAATCAGAAAAAAACGCATCAAGAAACATCAATGGCATAACCGAGATGCATTTTTTAGTGGCAAACGTGAAATGCAATTGAGAAAGAGGACAAGTAAAATGTTGGATTTTCATCTAAATTGAAGGAGGTTTGCCAAACCTGTTCTCCATGATCATCTCTATTACCTGTGTAATTTGTGAATTACACACCCTTCACAATAATACTTTGCAGGGATTTATGTCTTTGCTAGATAGTGATAATATGGGAGTGTAACCTCTTGTATCATATCACATCTTCATCTTTTCTTTCATTGAATGATCAGAGGCAGATTTGTGGGTCAGCACAAGTAGCAGTTGTTGCAGGATGATGATGGTAGAACGTTTACCCCTCTGTCCAGTGGCTGGTAAAAGAATTGAGTATTATGGACCAACCGCATGTGGATCCCATACCCCTTTATAATTTACAAGTGCTATAATAAGCATGACTTTTGAGTGATGAATTTCTACTTTACACACATGATTTTATATTTTTTGTAACAGTTCAACAAGATATGTCCTAGTGTATGGTTGTAAAAAATTTGGCCTAAATACAGAATAATTGTCTCAGCATACAAGGGCTAGTAAATGCTGTATCTGGTTACTTAGAGCACAAATTTTTTTATACGTCATTCTGACTGACTAAGCCCATTGTTTTTCATCTTTATCACATGATCCTCAGAATACTTCTCAATTACTTCCTAATCTGGATTTCTGGATTGGGAAGTTGGCATGACCATCTCTTGTCCTCGAGCAGGAGAAATAGCTCTTTCAGCACTGATGTTAGTTATTCCCCCTAGAGGTTGTAATGAAAAAAAAAAAAAAAAAGAGTGGTCCTGGGGGAACTGGCTAGTGAAGATGGGCAAACAGGTCAGAGTAGTTAAAGCACAGTAATGCTGATAAAGCACCCAGCTGGATAAAGTCAAGAATGTCAAAGGCAAAAAAGCTTTATCTTGGCTCTGGAGTTACTGAGGAAGAGTCTGATGCCTTACTCAGGACATTTATGCTTCCTTGAAGGATTACCTGCCTTAGGATACACTGTGTATTTTATTATTCTTCGATGCCCATCTTCAGTGGCTTTCTTAACCTACAGGCAGTCTCTAAGCTTGACAGACTGGAAACCCAGCCAATCTGCAGTAGGGTGAGGAGTCTGCACTTGAGGGCTCAGGTGTGCCTGCAGGAAGGTTTTGAGGTGAGAAAAATGGGTAAGAGATTACTACATTATATATTTGAAGAATCTAGGAAGTGTAAGTAAAGGTCAAAAAGTAGGAATGACTTCTACTCATGTGAAATAACTGTTCTAGAATAGGTCAGAGGTACAGTTTTACCTTCCTCCAAAGGAATCAGACTAGTCCCTTCGAAAGTTGCTCAGAAGAACTCTGGGAAGAAATTGCCATTGCAAACTCACTTCTAGGCACAGATAGCACCTGTTTGAAATATGTTTTCTCAAAATATTACTACCTGATATTAACTAAAACCTGTAATGTTAAAACTGAAGTTGATGATAATAAAGTTGATGATTTGAGTGCCTCCTCTATTTTGTGTTACATACAGCATACATACTTAACAATATTAAGAGGGAAAAAGGAAATTTTAATTTTAGCTCTCTGTCCACTAGTCTGTACAAGATAATTCTTAAGAGAAGCCATGGGAGGTAACATCTTTACATGTGATAACTTGGGCACTCCAGACAGCACCTGCTTTTGTGTCACTGCTGTGTTTGGCTGATATACTTAAGAGCATGGCTACTTCAGCATCTTAATTAACAATTTGCTTCACTTAAGTCCAAAGTATCTCCTAAATCTTAGATATTGTTCCAGGCACTTTACATACATTTGCTTGAATCTCTTAAGTATTATATAAAGTAATACAATTGCCAGTTTGTTTATACTCAAAGGGGTTCAGTAACCTTTCCAAAGAGGTAGTAAATAACAATTGTCAACTGACTTTCTCTGAATCTAGAGATGGAGCTACTGAGAGTTGGGTGCCTGTGTCTACATCCATCAGGGAAGTTAGATTATGACTACCCTAAGCCAGGCACTTTCATAAAAAGAAATGGGGACGAGTTATGTAAGAGGGAACACCTGGTGTGCCTAGGCAGGACAGAGATGCTGAAGACTGCTGAAAGATTTGATGGTGAGTATCAAGAAAGAAAGCATAATTATGTGAGAATACCAAAGTGATGACATAGTGCTCAATAATGAAGCAGACCAGAAGTTTATAACATAAAAAGCTGGGAAAGTGAAGGAGGTGTATAAAGATCATTTTCTATAACTAGTATAGTATGTAAATCACTAAATGTAGGATGAGAATGCATAAAATAATTCTCTTCTATTCTTCATTTTGTACCTGCTCATAAAAAGTAAGGAAAAGGGTACCAGATTGCACAATATTTGTCATCTCTGTAGAATGACACAGAATTTGTTATTTTATAATTAATTATGTCTATTAGGGCAAACAATGAAGTGTGATTATATTTGTGGAGAAGGGTAGGTTGGAAAATGAACCATGTAAATTTTGGAAAAACTTTGAAATAAAGTATGCTAAATAAACATTTTCTTGATGCTTTGTGCCCAGAATAACTGGAATCAGGTGACCATTATGATGCTAAGTAACAGGTTTCTAGGGCTTTTTCTGTAATGCCTATCTTCTCCAGTTCATGGTGATATCTGTCTGTTTCCTACAGCTCATCTGATGTATTGTGGTAACTGAGCCCTGAGAACATACATCTTTTATTTTCTTTCTATAATTTGGCATTGTGTTCTTTGTTTTTATAGAAAATGTATCACTATCTCTTCCATACACCTCAAATTTATCATAACCAAACAGGAATTATCTGGCCCACTGGTTTCACCAAATTTCTAGGCAGGTCCTTTGTTTGTTTTAATAAATGACAGGAAAAAGATTATCAAATAAATAAATCTATTCTGGATTTCTTTCTTTTTCTCACTCTTAGCATCTGATGATCTATGTTACAGATGTTATTTTTTTCTTCCCATGTACTATTCATTCCTCATAATACCCATGGTTAGATTTCACTTTCATCCACTTCTTTTAATGACTACAATAGTCTCCTAACAGGTTTCCTTGCCTTCTCTCTTGTCAGCCTTTAGACCACTCTTAAACACTGATTGTATTTTGACACAGATATATTATAAATCTGGTCATATTGTTTATTGTTACAATGAGCACATTGTGTCCTCTAAGATTATATCCATGCTCTCATATTTACACACAAGTTCCTTCAGAAATTCAGGTTCACTTCTTTTTAACCATAGCTTCAAGAACCATATGAAGAGCCATCTATCCTCTAGCTTTACTCAATTGTAGTGACTTACATTTGCAATACTCTCTAATATCTTACTGTATTTACATGGATTTTAATCAGTACAGGATGTACATCACGGCTCTTTTATACTATCCCTCTCGTATTTGTCATTTGAGCCCTAATTTAAGAATCTCCTTCAATACATCTTCCCTGACCTGCCTGGATGGGGTTAGTTGTCTCTTCTGTGTTTTAAATCATGCGGTTTTTCTTTTCTTTTCTTTTTTTTAATATCAACTTCAAAATGTTTAACTCTTAATTTTAACTTATCTGTCCACTAGTTTGTACATAGTTGATGTCATTTCTTATATATTTCTCTATTGTTTAACACTACCAGATTTCCTTTAATAAAGTATGTTCTCAGTTTCAGTGGCGTGCACCTGTAGTTCCAGCTACTCAGAAGGCTGAGTTGGGAGGATTGCTTGAGAACAGGAGTTTGATGCTAGCCTAGGTAACATAGTGAGATCCCATCTCTAAAAAAATGATCTTTTAATCCCAGCACTATGGGAGGCTGAGGTGGAGGGGATCATGAAGTCAAGAGATTGAGACCATCCTGGCCAACATGGTGAAACCTTGTCTTTACTAAAAATATAAAAATTAGCTAGGCCTGGTGGCACATGTCTGTAGTCCCAGCTACTCGGGAAGCTAAGGTAGGAGAATTACTTGAACCCGGGAGGCAGAGGTGGCAGTGAGCCAAGAGTGCATCACTGCACTCTAGCCTGGCGACAGAGCGACACCGAAAAAACAAACAAACAAACAAACAAAAAGCCTCAATAAATGCACAGTGAAGAAAAAAATCGGTAAAATAATAAATAACAGGTGGGGTAATTAGATATAATGAACACAGACATGATCAAAACCATTAAACACACAGCAGCATAAATTAAAGTGTTGCTTCTTGTTACAATTTTGACTTTTACCCTAATTTTCCATATTCTTGTTTCCTCACCTAGACTCTAGGTTCATCCATTAGCACAATGTCTGTCTTCAATAGTTCTGCCTTATACCCTCGCTTCCTCCTAATGGGCTTCTCAGGCCTTGAAAGCAGATATGACTTGATTTCCCTCCCCATCTTCTTGATTTATGCCACCTCAATTGCCGGGAACATTACCATCCTCTTCATTATCAGAACTGAGTCTTCCCTCCATCAACCAATGTATTACTTTTTGTCAATGCTGGCATTCACTGACCTGGGCCTATCTACCACTACCTTGCCTACCATGTTCAGTGTCTTCTGGTTCCATGTGCAGGAGATCTCCTTCAATGCTTGTCTGGTCCAAATGTACTGCATTCATGTTTTCTCAATTATCGAGTCAGCTGTACTCTTGGCTATGGCCTTTGACCGCTTTATAGCAATCCGAGAACCCTTGCGCTATGCAGCCATCCTAACCAATGATGTAATCATTGGGATTGGGTTGGCAATTGCTGGAAGGGCCTTGGCTCTGGTCTTTCCAGCTTCCTTCCTCTTGAAGAAGCTTCAATATCATGATGTCAATATTCTGTCCTACCCTTTCTGCCTGCACCAGGACCTCATAAAGACAACTGTATCCAACCGTCAAGTCAGCAGCATCTATGGCCTCATGGTGGTCATCTGTTCCATGGGACTTGATTCAGTGCTTCTCCTCCTATCCTATGTCCTCATCCTGGGCACAGTGTTGAGTATAGCCTCCAAGGCAGAGAGAGTGAGAGCCCTCAATACTTGCATCTCTCACATCTGTGCTGTACTCACCTTCTATACACCAATGATTGGGCTATCTATGATCCACCGCTATGGACAGAATGCTTCCCCAATTGTCCATGTGCTGATGGCCAATGTCTACTTGCTGGTTCCACCTCTTATGAACCCCATTGTCTACAGTGTTAAGACCAAGCAGATTCGTGACAGAATCCTCAAGAAATTCAAGAAACACGAAGTGTAGATGACAGAGATTCTAAAACATATCTTTCCCTCCATTCCCCTTATATTTGTGAGAAGATTTCATATAATGTTGAATTTAGAATTCACATATTACCAATGATATTTTGACTTTAATATACTGGACCTAAACCTCAATAATTGTAAATCTGTATATTTTCAATATAGAGAATAAAGGTGTAGTTATATTTTACGGTGAAGTTATTCATTATACACTGTGAAGGCCCTCAATATATCTGAGAAAGATTTAGGTTTCAAAAGTTTTCCTAGACTTTTTAACCTAATACAAAAAATTTTTAAATGCAAGTTTTGATCTCCTGTTCAGGGAAAAAAAATATTTCCAGCTGGAGAACCTCGTATCAAAAAGGGATGATGAATGAGCAAAACTTAGCAGACTTTTAGAAGTGTAGAAGAAAAGTTGGAGCAAATTAATTGGACCAATTGGAATAAAGCAGAAACAGTGATGACTTTGTATGTAGGAATCTACAGAGGGCTTTCTATGAGGAGTAGACAAACTATGAGAGCCAGACTATTGTCCATTTTTTCTACCTGGGTTTTCAGTACATTTCTCAATTATTTATGGCAATCTCAAGTCATTCTACATCTTAAAATGTGTTCCTTATAAGCTGAGCAAGAAGGAATACAGTTTATTTCCCATGTTCCCGTACATACACTGTCCTGATCATCCTTTTCTGTATTCCCAATGGCATTCTGCACTGAAATGCTTAACATATTTTATGGTGATTATATTCTTCATGTTTAATTATGAGATTCATGTAGATACAGATTTTAATTACTAGAAAATTTTGAGATATTATGCTAAGAAGGCTTTGTTTTCAGTCAAAATGATCAATTGCAATATCTGTTTTTAATTTATATAGCACAAGAAAGTATCCTCAAAGAATTGTATATACTGATTAGTTCAACTTCGTCACCTCCCACTCAAACCTGAATCTGCTGTGGTCTGATTTTCATCTTCATGATCCCACTGATTTGCAGCTTATGATGGTTCTAGTGCTCTACTTGTTACTAAATTCAACATTCACATCTTGATTAAACTTCCATTTTCCTTTGCATTATTAACCATGCTTTTCTTTTAAAGTAACCTAATTTTCAGTTGTTTTAAATTTATAGAAAAATTTAAACATGGTACAGAGTTCTCTAACATCCTGCACTCAATTTCTCCTATTATTACCATCTTACATTAGTAGAGTATTCTTTTCACAATTGGTGAACCAACAACGGTAATTTATTAACCACAGATGAATATTATTCAGATATTTTTTAAGTTTTTCTCCAAATATTCTTCTTGTACTCCAAGATCCAATCTAGGATATAACATTACATTAGCCATCCTGTGTTTTTAGATTACTCTTAACTGTAAAAGTTTCTCAGTCTTCTTTCATTGTTTTCAATTACCTTGGCATTTTTGAGGACTACTAATAGGCAGTTTGTAAAATATTCCTCTATCAGGATTTTTCTGATGCTTTTCTCATTATTAGAGTAAGTTATAAGACCACAGAGGAATAATATCATTTTTATTGCATCATATCAATAACGCATATTAGCAACATGACATCACTGTTGATGATGACTTTATTCATGTGAATGGGGTAGTATTTGTCATGTTTCTCCACTGTCATCTTAACCTTTTTTCTTTTTAAAAGTCCCTTTTTCCATATTGTACTTTTTTAAAGGAAGTCACTTTGCAAAGCCTACACTGAAAGAGTGGAAACCATGAGGACAGATTATCTACTTGAAATTATTGTGTGAGAGATTTTTCCCTTTTTTCTAACTCAATCATTTATTTATATTAATAATGACTTCCAGGCGTTTATTTTATACCTTGGATTATAATCCAAATCTGAACTCATCTATTTTGGTAATTTTTGTTTTTAAGTTACTAATTCAATATCTTTATTTGTACAGGTTCATTCAGAATTTCTACTTACTGAAGTCAGTTTCAGTAACTAGCATCTTTCTAGGAATTTCTCCATCTTATCTAAGTATTATATGATTTTTATAGTATTCCTTTGGATTTTTAATTTCTATAATGTTTGTAATAATGCTTTCCCTTAATTAATTTTTCTGGTAATTTAAGTTGATTTTCCCTTTTTTTCTGGGTCAATGTGGATAAATGTTTGTCAATTTTATCTTTCCAAATAAGATAAAATTGCTTTTTGCTTTTCTATCCTCTATTTCACTGGTTTCTGGTCTAGTCTTTAAAGTTTACTTCCTTCCATTTGTGTAGTTTGCTCTTCTTTTGTGAGTCTTAAGGTGGAAGTTTCGGTTATTGATTTGATATCTTTATTCTTCCTTAACACAAGCATTTGCAATGATAAATTTCACTGTAAGAACTGCTTTAGAGGCATACTATGAATTTTGACATGTTTTGCCACTGTTTTGATTAAAGTAAAAGTTTAAATTATAAAAGTGTCAAAGTATTATTTCCTCACAGTTTTTCCCTTTTTTCTTTGATTATTGTGATAGTGTGGTGTTTACTTTTGACATATTTGTGAGTCTCTGAAATTGATTTTTGCTACTGATTTTTAATCTTATCCCTTTGTGGTCAAAGAATATACTTTATTCTTATTTATTTATTAATTATTTATGTCCTTTTATATGTATTGCAATTTTATTATGGTGTAGCATATGGTCTATCCTGGAAAATATTCCCTGTGCACTTACAGAAAATGTGTATTCTATTGTTGAATGAAGTGCTATATGGTGTTGTTCATGTTTCTACTTCCTTGTTGATATTCTGTCTAGTTATTCTATCTATTGTTTGTCTATTATTACAATCTATTTCTATCCATTAAAGTCTTTGGCCTGGGCATGGTGGCTCATGCCTATAATCCCAGCGTTTTGGGAGGCCAAAGTGGGAGGAAATCATAAAGCTAGGAGTTTAAGACCAGCTGGGCAATATAGCAAGACCCTGCCTCCACCAAAAAATTTAAAAAAAAATTTTAAAAATTGCTTGACATGGTAGCACATGCCTGTAGTCCCAGCTGCTCAGGAGGCTAAGGCAGGAAAATTCCTTGAGCCTGGGAGTTTGAGGCTGTAGCGAGCTACAGTTGCACCACTGCCATTGTGGTGAAAGAGTGATACCCTGTCTCTCAATAAATAAATAAGTAAATAAATAAGTAAAATTTAAAAAATGTCTTCAACTATTATTTTCAAATTATTTCTTCCTTCATATATATCCATTTTTGTTTCATATGTTTTGCTGCTCTGTTAATACCTGCATATATAACTGCTATATTTTCCCATACTTTCCTGATGAGTTGACCTTTATATCACTGTAAAATGGCCTACTTTATCTCCAGTACTACTTATTTTTGTTTTAAACTCTATTTTGTCTGATATTAGAATAGCCAATCCAGCTTTCTTGTGGTTACTATTTGCATGATATATACTTTTCATTTTTTTGCTTTCAATCAGCTTGTATCTTTAATTCTAAAGCTGTATCTTGTAGCAAATGTGGAATTAGATAATTTTTTTCAGCCGTATATAATTGACAAGCATTATGCATACACCATGCGTACAATGTGATGATTTAGTAGATGCATATATATAGTAATTATTACTACAATCAAATGGATTAGCACAACTACCACCACACATTTTTGGGAGGGATGGGTTGCCATCTTTTTTGTCTTGCATCTTGTACGCTTGCTGTATCCAGGCTATGGAGAATCCATGGGGACCAGGGATAGGTCCAGACCCCCAGCATAAGCCAACCACCTCAAAGAAAGGTGGCCAGACTTTTCTCTATGCAGGTGTTAGTTCTCACCTATCCTCACTGGGCAAGGCTTCCTGACCTGGGACTCCAGAATAAGAACCCTGCCCCAACCTGATTACCTTAATCAGTGGCAGACCAGAATTTCTCTGAGGAGGAAATCCCAGAATCCTCCCACAATCCCTCCACTACTATGGTTGCAGTGATACCACCCTAACATCCCCTGGGCTGGGGAAGAAACAAAGGGCCTACTCACTATGCTGGCACTACTAGTACACTGTATGGAGAGAATCCAGTCTTTTTTTTCTGGCAACACCCACTCCCCACTCTTCACCTGGCAGAGCCCCCAGCTCATGACTGCAAAACAGTTGTCCCCACCTGCAGCTGAGAACACCCACTGATAGGCTTGGAGTTTCCCTGGAGAGAGGTTCACAGAGGCATCTAATAGTCCCTCTGCCACTGCCACAACAGTGATTCTATCCCTTCTTCCCTGTTTCTTGGGAGGAGACAAAGAGTCTTAGGACTCTATCTGAGCTTACAGCACACCACAGTCACCATACAGAGACACCAGTCTCTCCTCCCAGTGATCCCCAATCCCCTGCTCCCCAACAAGTGGAGCCTGAAGCTCATGCCAGCAGTGCATCTGCCCCACCCCACCAGTTGAACACTCCCAGTAACAGCAGCTCTGCATCTCTTGGAGGTGGAGGTCCCAGGGGCAAATGTAAGCTTCTCTGCCACAGTCTCTGCAGTAATAGTACCCCTGTCACCCTCAGACTAATGAAGGTGCAAAGACCCTGAGTGCCTTATCCACACCTCCAACAACCTGCAGTTGACCCAAGGAGAAAAGGCCAGTCCATCTCCCATGAACCCCAAGCACCCCCCTACTCATCACTAGGCAGGGAACCCCTGGATTGGGCCGACAGCACAGACCACCCATCCCAGGCTGATTGCACTGAGCAATTGCTTACCCGCTTCTCTCTGCGATGGAGCCTCCAGGAGACAGGCAAAAGACCCTCAGCCACAGCCACTACTAAGATCCCTGCCTCTGATGCCTCCAAGTTGGGAGGAAGCATAAACCCTGAGATCACCCAAGAGCAGCAGTGGGCAGCCTCAGAGTGCCAAGCTGCTATCTACAGCTAGCACTCAAGTGGAAGAGGAGCCCACACTTTCAGAGCATTGAGAAGGACCACAGTTGCAGCTGTGAGGAAACCATTACACCTAAGTATCACCTACTGGATCACAACACAAAGCTTAAACACCAAAATAGTTCACTAACATACCACCCTGTAAAACCAAAGACAGGAAGTATGCTACAAATGAAGACACTGCACAAAGACTCAATCCTCTGGAAACATCCAGAAAATAATTACACTGACTGTACTCAGCCTATATTGCAGTTAAAGGGACACCCACAAACAGTGATGGGAAACAATCAATGTAAGAACTCTAGCTACTCAAATGGCCAATGTCTAATGTCCTCTAAACAATCACACATGTTCTCCAACTAGAGTCCTTCACCAGGCCGAGTTGGCTAAAATCACAGAAATAGAATTTTGAATGTCGATAGGAATTAAGATCATCAACATTCAGGAGAAAGGCAAAACCCAATCCAAGGAAAATAATAATTACAATAAAAGAATACAGGAGCTGACAGATTAAATATCCAGTTTTAAAAAAAAAAACCTAAATGATCTGTTAGAGCAGAGAAACACATTGCAAGAATTTCATAATGCAAACACAAGTATTATGAACATAATAGATCAAGTTGAGGAAAGAATCACAGAACTTGAACACTGGCTCTCTGAAATAAGGCAGTTAGAGAAAATTTAAAAAAAGAATGAAAAGAAATGAACAAAGCCTCTGAGCCTCCGAGCCTCTGAGAAATATGGCACTATGTAAAGAGGCCAAATCTACAAATCACTGGCATTCCTGAAAGGGATATCTAGGAAGCAAAAACGTGGAAAATATATTTCAGGTTGTCATCCACGAAAACATCTGTGACCTCACTAGAGAGGCCAACAGTCAAATTCAGGAAATACAGAGCGTCCTTGCAAGTTTCTACACAAGAAGATTATCCCTAAGAAACATAATCATCAGATTTTCCAAGTCTGAAATGAAAGAAAGAATGTTAAAGGCAGCTAGAGAGAAAGGGCAGGTCACCTACAAATGAACCCCTATTGTGCCAACAGTGAACCGCTCAGCAGAAACCCTACAAGCCAGAAGATATTGGGGACCTATATTCAACATTCTTAAAGAAAAACATCTTTAACCAAGAATTTCATTTCCAGACAAACTCATCTTCCTGGGAAAGGAGAAATAAGATCCTTTTCAGATAAGCAAATGTGAAGGGAGTTTGTTATTAACAGACCCACCTTACGAGAGATCTTAAAAGGAACACTAAATATAGAAAGCAAAAGCCACTATCAGACAATACAAAAACACACTTAAGTACACAGACCAGTGACACTATACAGCAAACACATAAACAAGCCTGCATAACGACCAGCTAAGAACACAATGACTGGTACAAATTCACAAATATCAATACTAACCTTGAATGTAAGTGGGCTAAGTGTTCCATTTAAAAGGAAGAGACTAGTAACCTGGATTACAAAAAAAAAGCAAGACCCAGTGGTATGCTGTCTTCAAGAGACCCATCTCACAGGCAATGACACCCATAGGCTCAAAATAAAGGGATGGAGGAAAATCTACCAAGCAAATGGATATCAGAACAAAGACAGGGTGGCAAACATAATTTCAGTCAAAATAGTCTTTAAACCATAATGGTTGAACTAGTTTACAATCCCACCAACAGTGTAAAAGTGTTCCTATTTCTCCACATCCTCTCCAGCACCTGTTGTTTCCTGACTTTTTAATGATCGCCATTCTAACTGGTGTGAGATGGTATCTCATTGTGGTTTTGATTTGCATTTCTCTGATGGCCAGTGATGATGAGCATTTTTTCATGTGTCTGTTGGCTGTATGAATGTCTTCTTTTGAGAAATGTCTGTTCATATCCTTTGCCCACTTTTTGATGAGGTTGTTTGTTTTTTTCTTGTAAATTTGTTTGAGTTCTTTGTAGGTTCTGGATATTAGCCCTTTGTCAGATGAGTAGATTGCAAAAATTTTCTCCCATTCTGTAGGTTGCCTGTTCACTCTGATGGTAGTTTCTTTTGCTGTGCAGAAGCTCTTTAGTTTAATGAGATCCCATTTGTGAATTTTGGCTTTTGCTGCCGTTGCTTTTGGTGTTTTAGACATGAAGTCTTTGCCCATGCCTATGTCCTGAATGGTACTACCTAGGTTTTCTTCTAGGGTTTTTATGGTATTAGGTCTAACATTTAAGTCCCTAATCCATCTTGAATTAATTTTCGTATAAGGAGTAAGGAAAGGATCCGGTTTCAGCTTTCTACTTATGGCTAGCCAATTTCCCCAGCACCATTTATTAAATAGGGAATCCTTTTCCCATTTCTTGTTTTTCTCAGGTTTGTCAAAGATCAGATGGCTGTAGATGTGTGGTATTATTTCTGAGGACTCTGTTGTGTTCCATTGGTCTATATCTCTGTTTTGGTACCAGTACCATGCTGTTTTGGTTACTGTAGCCTTGTAGTATAGTTTGAAGTCAGGTAGCGTGATGCCTCCAGCTTTGTTCTTTTGACTTAGGATTGTCTTGGAGATGCAGGCTCTTTTTTGGGTCCATATGAACTTTAAAGCAGTTTTTTCCAATTCTGTGAAGAAACTCATTGGTAGCTTGATGGGGATGGCATTGAATCTATAAATAACCTTGCATCCCATTACTGGGTATATACCCAAAGGGTTATAAATCATGCTGCTATAAAGACACATGCACACGTATGTTTATTGCGGCACTATTCACAATAGCAAAGACTTGGAATCAACCCAAATGTCCATCAGTGACAGACTGGATTAAGAAAATGTGGCACATATACACCATGGAATACTATGCAGCCATCAAAAAGGATGAGTTTGTGTCCTTTGTAGGGACATGGATGCAGCTGGAAACCATCATTCTTAGCAAACTATCACAAGAACAGAAAACCAAACACCGCATGTTCTCACTCATAGGTGGGAACTGAACAATGAGATCACTTGGACTTGGGAAGGAGGACATCACACACCGGGGCCTATCATGGGGAGGGGGGAGGGGGGAGGGATTGCATTGGGAGTTATACCTGATGTAAATGACGAGTTGATGGGTGCTGACGAGTTGATGGGTGCAGCACAGCAACATGGCACATGTATACATATGTAACAAACCTGCATGTTATGCACATGTACCCTAGAACTTAAAGTATAATAATAATAATAAAAAAATAGTCTTTAAACCAACAAAGATTTGAAAAAAAAAAAGACAAAGAAAGGCATTACATAATGATAAAATGTTTAATTCAAAAAGAAGACCTAACTATTCTTAATATACATGCACCCAACACAGGAGCACCCAGATTCATAAAGCAAGTTCTTAGAAAATTACAAAGAGACTTAGACTTTCACACAATAACAGTGGAACTGCATCATTCTACTGACATTATTAGATAGATCATTGATGCAGAAAATTAACAAAGATTTTTAGGACTTGAATGCAACTTTGGACCATATGGATCTGATAGGCCTCTATAGAACTCTCCACCCCAAAACAAACAAAATAATATACCTTCTTCTCATTGCCACATAGCACATACTCTCAAATCAACACCACAATTGGACATAAAAGAATTCTCAAAAAAATTCAAAACAACCAAAATAATACCAAACACCCTTTTGGACTACAGTGCAATAAAAACAAGTCAAGACTAAAAAATTGCTCAAAACAATGCAATTACATGAAAATTAGATGATCTGCTCCTGAATGATTTTTGGGTGAGTAATGAAATTAAGACAGAACTCAAGAAGTTCTTTGAAACTAATGTAAAAAATATACAACATACCAGAATCTCTGGGATACAGCTAAGACAGCATTAAGGGGGAAATGTATAGCACTGACTGCCCACATCAAGAAGTTAAAAAGATCTCAAATGAATAACCTAACATCACAACTGAAAGAATTACAGAACCATGAGTAAACCAACCCCAAAGCTAGCGGAAGATAAGAAATAATCAAAATCAGAGCTGAACTGAAGGAAATTGAGACATGATAAACCATTCAAAAGATCAATGAATCCAGGATTTGTCTTTTTGTTTAATTAATAAAATAGGCCACTAGCTAGACTAATGAAGAAAAAGGGAAGATCCAAATAAACATAGTTAGAAATGACACAGGGGATGTTACCATTGACTCCACGGAAATAAAAGTAAACATCAGAAGCTACTATGAATACCTCTATGCACACAACTAGAAAACCTAGAAGAGAAAGATAAATTCCTAGATACCTATACCCTTCCGATACTGAGCCAGGAATAATTGATTCCTTGAACAGATCAATAAAGAGCTTGAAAATTGAGTGGGTAAAAAATAGCCTACCAACCCCCAAAAAACCCAGGACCAGATGGATTCACAGCAGAATTCTACAATATGTACAAAAAAGAGGTGGTATCATTCCTACTGAAACTACTCCAAAGAGTTGAGGAGGAGGGACTGCTCCCCAACTCATTCTATGAGGGTAGGACTATTTTGATACTAAAACCTGGCAGAGGTAGGGCATGGTGGCTCATGCCTGTAATCCTAGCAATTTGGGAGGCCAAGGCGGGTGGATCACTTAACGTCAGGAGTTCAAGACCAGCCTGGCCAACACGGTGAAACCCCGTCTCTATTAAAAATGCAAAAATGAGCAAGGTGTGGTGGTGCAAACCTGTAGTCCCAGCTACTCTGGAGGCTGAGGTGGGAGAATCATTTGAACCCAAGAGGCAGAAGTTGCAGTGAGCCAAGGTGGCACTGCTGCACTCCAGCCTAGGCAACAGAGCACGACTCTGTCTCAAAAATAAAAACAAAAACAAAAAAAAAAATAAAATAAATGAATAAATCATGATATTCTCTTTTATTTCTTTCAAAGCTGCCTTGAGTACTCTAGATCTTTGCATTCCACATCAAGTTACCAAATTCTGTAAGTTCAATCTATAAGTCAAATTCTATCAGTTCTATGAGTCATATTCTATAGGTTCAATCAAGCTGTCAAATTCTATAAAACTTACCAAGATTTTCTTTAGAATTGTTTTGAACTGCTAAATTAATTTGGGAAGATTGACATCTTAAGAACACAGTAATTCAATCAATGGACATAGTATATCCATCTCTCTATCTACATTTTTTTGGAATTCCCTGTAATATTCTCATGTTTCCAGGGTCAATATGTTGAAAGTATTTGGTTAGTTTTTACATATTTGAATTTTATGCTATATAAATTATATTTTAGTTTAGTTTATTTTTAACTCTCATTTTATATTTGGGAATATATGTACAGGTTTGTTAAATAGGTAAATTGTATGTCACAGGGCTGTGGTGTACAGATTATTTCACCACCCAGGTAATAAGCATAGTACCCAATAAGTAGTTTTTCAATCCTCACCCTCCTCCCTCACTCTACCTTTAGGTAAACTCAAGTGTCTCTTGTTACTTTCTTGGTGTTCACATGCACTCAATGTTTAGCTCCAACTTTTAAGTGAGAACGTTTGTTATTTGGTTTTCTGTTTCTGTGTTAGCTTGCTTAGGATAATGGACTCCATCTTCATCCACGTTGCTGGAAAGGACATAATCTCATTCTTTTTTATGACTGCACAGTATTCTATAGTGTGTATGTAGCACATTTTCTTTATCCATCTACCATTGATGGGCATTTAGGTCGATTCCATTCTTTGCTATCATGAATACTGCTGCAATGTACACATGTGCATGTGTCTTTATGGTAGAACACTTTATATTCATTTGGGTATATGCTGGGATTCACTCAGGATACTGACAGAAATATTAAAGGGAAATATTAGGGAACATTATAAGGAATAGTCACAAACCTTTTTGGAAGGCCAAAAGGTTACATAGCTTGTAATAATCAAACAGGCTGAAGGCAGCCGGTTCTTACCTTAGAGCATTAGGTCATAGGGTAAATACTAGGGACAGGGACGTGGAAGCTTCCCCAGTTAAGTCTGTTTACCCTACCTCCATGAACTAATCTTGGAGCCAGATAGCCCTCTCGGTGGGAGGTCAACCAGGGAAATTGCCCCCTAATGGTATTTACTTTAAACCACCCTACCTGAGTTTTAATCATTCCTAGAACTACTCTCTTAACCATGTTAATTATCCACGAGTGTGTTGACTCAGAGCTTCTGTTGTTAATTGTATACTAAATAAATGCCTGGAGTGCGAGCTTCTAAAGGCCAGCTGCAGTGGCAAACCTCTCTTGGTGTGCAGGTGGTCGGACACTTAGCAGGACTGGCATAACAGATTATCTGTGTGTCAATGTACATTTTATTCATCCATCCTTTGGGTCAGGGTCTGCGGGCAGATCCCTGCAGTTGATGCCCTCTTGTGAGGAGCAATACCTCAAGTATATACCTGTGATTACTTGGTAAATTATATTTTCAAATTAATTTCTACATTGTTTTTAAGAATATTAAAGTTCAATGTATTTTTGAATACTACTCAGATTTTAAAAAATATATATGCATTTTGAATATCATATATACAATCATATAAGTAAATAGAGACACTTTTACTTTATTCTTTCAAATTCTCATCTTTTTTTCTATAATTTTTCTTACTGTATTACACTTTTTTGGGCATTTAGTGCAGTTCTGAATAGAAGTATTTGTAAGACATCTTTGACTTTACTTGACTTTACAGGAGGAATATTGAATACGTTTTCATTAATATAATGTTAGCTGTATTATTTTTATGTATATCTGTAAAATTAGGGTAGTTACCATCTGTTTCTAGTTTACTCAGAAATCTTACAAAATAGTAGTGGTGGAGGGAGTGGAAATGGTTAATGGCTACAAAATTATAGTTAGAATGAATAAGATCTAGTATTTCATAGCACAACAAAATGATTACGGTCAACAATTATTTATTATACACTTAAAAGTAAATAAAATAATTGGAACGTTTGTAACACAAATAAATGATAAATGCTTGAGGTGATGCATACTCCATTTACCATGATGTGATTGTTATGCATTGTATGCCTGTATCCAAATACATATAAAAATATACACCTATGATATACCAAAAAATTGAAAGTAAAATGTTAGTATAAAAATTTTATTAAGATGATAAAAATATTTAAGTTTTGTATATTAAGGTGATCATTTTTTTCTACTTTTGGCAGTGTGAAGAACTATATCTATAATTTTTAAAAACAAATTATGTACTAGAGTAGCCTTCCCTTGTTTGCAATGTGTCATTCTCTTGATACATCACTGTATTCTGTTTGATAATTTTTAAGGATATTTGTATCTGTGCTTATAAGACATGTTAGTCTTTAATTACCTTTCCTCAGAATATAATTGACTGGTTTAGTTATCACTCATGAAACCAGTTGGGAAATACTCTATGATCTCAAAGAATTTGTACTGTATTGGTATTAGCTCCTTTGTAAATGTTGAGATAAAATTGCAAATGACACTCTTTCAGATTGAAGACTTTTTGAGTGATTTTTAAAAAATTATGAATTAAATATTTAGTTGAACAATGATCCAATTTTGTCTTTCTTGTTTAAATTCTGAAGGTATATTTAGAAACAATATGTCATTTAAACTATGATATATAGTGTAATGCAAAAAAATTCCGCATTGTACTCACTGTAATACAGTTTAAATATGTAAATGTGTGTAAGATCTGTAGCGATGGCTCCTACTTGCATTAGCAGTATAAACTTTGTGTTTTCTCTCTTTTTTCATGATCAGTTCTGTTAAAAATTTTACAGATTTATTAAGCTATTCAAAGAACAAACTTTCTACTTTGTCAATTTTCTCCATTTTATTTAACTTTTATTTTATTGATTTTAAAGATACTGTGGTATATGCATAGAATATTATTTAACCTTAAAAAAGGAAATTTCGCTGTTTGCAACAACATGAGGGTCTTACACTAAGTGAAATAATCCAGTTACAGAAGGACAAATGTGGCATGATTCTACTTTAAATGAAGTTTTTATACTAGTGAAACTCATAGAAGCAAATAAGGCAATAATGGTTTCCAGAAGTTAAGGGTCTGGAGAAAATGGGAACTTGTTGCTTAGTGAGTACAAAGTTGCAGTTATGATAGATGAATAATTTTAATGTCTGTAGTTAACAATATAGCAGTGTGAAGTTCAAAATTTGTTGAGGGCAGACCACATGTTAAGTGTCCTCACCACAAAATAAAACAACAACAACAATACCGAAAAAAAAAAAAAAAAGAATCCAAGTAAGGTCACTTTGTGAGGTAATGAGGGTTTAGGACTTTAACATATACATTTTCAGGGGATACAATTCAACTAATAATAATGCTAATATTAATAGAGGTTGAGGGCAAAACACTCTTTAGTCACACAAAGTTTTGAAACTATACCTCCCATTCATCAGAACTTACTTAAAGATTTGTTCCAGAAAAACTGCAAGGTTATCTGTAAAATAGGAAGATAGGAGGTTTGAGGAACAATGGCTCTAAAACCAAAGAGTAATAAAAGGTATTCTCAGCAAGACCCATAAGTGCAACCAGTTCAGAGTAGAACTATAGAACAGGTGCCACTGTGAGGGATGTGTCCAAGAAAAAAATTAAATCTGTATCTGTCGGGATAATTTATATTATATATTTTGAACAGATAATATAGACATTCAAAGGAAATTAACTGACTCTCACAGCATTAAAGATGTTGGTTCAGTTTTATATAAGAGTTGTTTGTATAACTAAGCCATGTAATGAGGATCAATTTTGTTTTAATATTTGGTGTTAAAATTCTGTATCTCATCTTGCTCTTAAGGTTAGCTCCCCACTTGTTTCCAGGATATTTTAGCAGCTCTCAACTTCAGATGCTTCCTCATTCACACACAGAAAAAAATGCACCTCTGAGTAAATGTCTTAAGATTAATTTTAATTAGATGTGAAGACCTGATTGGACCCCAGAGAATATATCATTGTATATATACAGGAATGCAAAAATTATAAATTTGGAGGAGATGACATTAATGAAATATTGGTATGGAATAATGGAGAAGACAGACAAGGCCAGATAAAGAATATTACTTCACACGCTTTTAATTCAATGCCTTATTTGCTTAAGTAGTGCTGTCTTAAGGAGGTTCTCAGAAACCTCAACTGTGTAATAAAGAGATATATTTTTTCACTCCAAATAACCACATTCTAATAGGAACTACACACACACACACACACACACACACACACACGTATTTGAGTCTAAGATTAGAGAGAACATGTTTCATATTGCCATAGTTAAGAAGAAAAATGGCTACATAATTGGCAGTATAAATTTCCTCAATTTGTTTTGCAATAATCCCATCCATGAAGTTTTCCTTTGGAGCTAAAATATATTAACAATAACAATAGCTTAAAAGTTACTGTAACTGATGATTTACTGTGTATAAGACAAAGTTCTAAATGCCTCAGAAAAAATTGTATCTCAAATCTACCCAGTGAAGGAAACTATTATTATTCCCCTTTATGGATAAGGAAACTGAGATGTAGAAATGATACATAAGTCATTTAAAATCTTACAGCTTGGTTGTGACAAGGCAGTATTTGTACACCAGCAGTCAGACTCCAGGATTGAAATTTTAGGTATGTATTAATAGGAGTTTTAAAAGTTGTATATGTAAAATTTTGGTGGTGTTGGTTTTGAGAATTCTTGTATAGAAAACACAATGGACAAAAGATAATGACTGTGTTTTTATGCTAATTAGAGAAATTCAAGTCAATTATATTTGGTCTGAAAAAACCATCAGTGAAGAGAAATAGTTTAAGTCAGAAAGCCTACTATATTAGTCAAAATGTTGGAGAGGAATTTAGCCAGTTTATTCTGTATGAAACAGGTCTACAGAATTGGGTCACATATTCACAATTAGGTAGAGATGCAATTATCTGTTGTTACATGTATCAAGTATAAATGACAGCGAGACAGTGCTTTAGTCCCACTTCTTGAAATTGTATTACATACGCTTCAGCTTGCTTCTATGTTCCTTCAGCTTTTCTGTGTTTCTAGAGCAGCACCTAGGAGTTGGTGAGCAGTCTCTGAGGACTCAATTCCAGAGCTCTGTCTAAAGTACAGACTAAAATTAGATGTATTCTTATAATATCCCTGAGGTGCTAGAAACCTAATATTAGCACACCTTCCAAGTGATACTCAGAAAAGGGACTAAGTACTGTGCTGCCCAGTGTTAAATGTAGGTGTTGATTCCTATGGAAGAATGAAGTGAATCAGCTGCTGATTTCTGGTGAGCAGGTGCGGCGGTGCATGGAGAGATACACGGGCAGTGCACACTGAGAACTGGACTATGCGGCTGACCTGCACCAGGCAGGGAAAAAAGTTATATATTGTTTTAATATGTAATGTATGAAATTGTAATATATAAACATATTATGTATGCATTAAATAATAGATGCCTAAAATATGTATAAATTATGTTCTAAATTTTAGAAATTATGTGTGAAATCTGTCATGAATATCCAAGTTAAAATGTCGTCCTACCAATTGCATTAGGTTAAATCAGTTTCTATGGTAGTAGGAAAAAATAAGGGTAGTGGAGACCTGCTTTTGAGAGTGGGCACCTAGATTTAATCCTTAAGTCTATAGCCTAGGTGCTGTCATTATCTTTCTGCTGAGCAATTATATTTTAATTGTCCAGAATATCAATGTTTTTACACAACACAATAAGAGTCAGTGTACTTTGCTGCACTTCTTTTCTCTGTGTTGGAATAATCTCAAAAGCATGAAGAGTTTTATTCTTCAATTCCGTGCTTAAACACAGAGCTAGAAACTGATGCCAGCAACTGCTACGCTGGCTGCTATGCTATGCTAGCAATGCTTCATCTGATTTTTCTCTCTCTCTTTCTCTCTCTTTTTCCCCTCTGTTTTTCCCCCAAAAGAAGAAGGAGCTTCACCTCAAAATAGTTATTTTTGCCTTGATATATTTACTGTATTAAAAAAAGATAATTAAAAAAGATTAGAAAGTGAAACTATGCCAAAGATGAAAGTAAGGATCTTTTAACTTTATTTTGAATTACAACTGCTGTACCAAAGACCCCAGGACAAGCCTCCTTAGCTCATTTTGAGTGACTTGGTTTATTTGCAGCATTTTAAAGGTATTACTTAAGTATTTTTCTTCATTGTTTTTAGACTATTGCAAAAGTTGATTGTTTTTCGGCTGACACAATGCTATCCAAGAGAACTACAAAACAAACAAACAAACAAAAATACAAAAACTTCTCTAGCACAAATACCATCTGAGATTGTCCGCGTTGTCTTCTACCCACATATCCAGTGTCTTGAACTGGTAGGAGTGGCAAATAAGTATTGGCTCCATAGTAGAGGAAAAGTTAGCAAAGGTAAAATTAACAGGTGCTGTAAGAATACCTGGTGTGCTATAGATAAAAAACAAAAGTGTGAAAATGGCATTACACAGCCTTCTTATCCTTTTCCCACCTGCAAATCCTAAGCCTGTAGGTCATAAACAATTACTATGTCTAATTCTGGCCAGGCATCACAGGAACAAGTACTTTTCTGAGAAATTGATGTTTCTTATAGTCTGATTCAGTGTCTGAGAGGCTACTGGGCTTGGTTCAGAATTTTTATATACGTATCTCAAGGCCAGTCTAAAAAATAATTTAGGTTTTTATTGTGAAAGTGCCTATGTACATGAAGTATTATTATTTACTTTCTTATGAATCATTTAATGACACTTTGAGGGTCTGTGTGTTGTATTCACATGACCCCATGTGCTGTCTTGATATTTCCAATGTTACCCAATAGAGGATGAATTCCCAGAGTAAAATCATGTATTATTCGCTTTCAAAGTGAGTGGAAAGTATTAATTATTAGAAATCCTCAATAAGGTTGTTGCAAATCTCCATATATAGAATTAGAACCCAATCAACAAGCAGAATGAAAATTCTGAATTTCACCATGCCCTGGTCTGTATAAATGGCTAAGGCAATGACTCAGTACAGGAGCTTCTGAACACGCCTGCTTGCATAGTAAATGTGAATTCAATTCTGTGCTGAAGCACAGAGCTAGAAATTGATGCTAGCAACTAATATGCTAGCTGCTGCTATGCTGGCTGCTGTGCTATGCTAGCTTCATCTGATCTTTCTCTTTCTCTCTCTCTTTCCCCTTTGTTTTTCCCCCAAAAGAAGAAGGAGCTTCACCTCTTCAGAACAATGCAGTGCAGGATGGTATACCATGGCAACAGGAGCACTTTTCACCCAGCCACATTTTTTCTTGTTGGAATCCCAGGTCTGGAAGACATCCATATGTGGATCTCCCTGCCTTTCTGCTCTGTTTACCTTGTGGCTTTGCTGGGCAATGCTACCATTCTGCTAGTCATCAAGGCAGAACAGACTCTCCAGGAGCCCATGTTATACTTTCTGGCTATCCTTTCCACAACGGATTAGGCCCTTTCTACAACCTGTGTGCCTCGCATGCTGGGCATCTTCTGGTTTGATGCTCATGAGATTAACTTTGGAGCTTGTGTGGCCCAGATGTTTCTGATCCATGCCTTCACTGGCATGGAGGCTGAGGTCCTGGTGGCCATGGCCTTTGACCGTTACATGGCCATCTGCAATCCACTTCACTACACAAACATCTTGACATCCCGGGTGCTGGTGGGCATCACTATGTGCATTGTAATTCGTCCAGTTCTGTTTACACTCCCCATAATCTATCTCGTCTACCGTTTACCATTTTGTCAGGCTCATATAATAGCCCATTCCTATTGTGAGCACATGGGCATTGCAAAATTGTCCTGTGGAAACATCTGTGTCAATGCTATCTATGGACTCTTTGTGGTCTCCCTCTTTCTCCTGAACCTGGTCCTTATTGTCATCTCATATGTTTACATTCTCCATGCTGTCTTCCGCCTCCCATCACATGATGCTCAGCTGAAAGCCCTAAGCACATGTGGCTCTCACGTTGGGGTCATTTGTGTTTTCTATATCCCCTCAGTCTTCTCTTTCCTTACTCATCGATTTGGACACAGCATTCCACATTACATTCACATTCTTGTTGCTAATCTCTATTTGGTTGTCCCACCCTCTCTCAACCCCATCATTTATGGGGTGAGGACCAAATGGATACGAGAGCGAATGATCTATGTACTTACTAAAAGATAAGGCTCTTATCACGTTCTTTTACTAAGGACTTTGATCCTCCTATGAAGACTGATATGTTCTTGCTTTAAGGAATATCTCCTGATCCTTACCTTATTCCTGCGAACTTGCAGTACAAGTTGGTTTGTTCCTGAATGCTGACTCATGGATTTTAACAGTGGCAGAAACTTCTGTGGTACCTCAAGTTCAAAGGCTGACAACTATTCTGGGAAGGATATCCTGGGAAACAGCTGTGTTGCCTCGCCTACATAACTTCATGCAGAACCCTCGATTGCAAAAGGCTGCTTCTTTTGGGGGGAAAGAAGATATTATACTGAGTCTTTTATGATCAGTGATTAGAAATATGTGGCATTGGAAATTTAACCCTGTAAACTGTGTCATTCATTTTCTTTCTTCCTCCCTCCCGCCCTCCCCCCTCCCTCCCTCCCTCCCTCCCTCCCTCCCTCCCTCCCTTCCTTCCTTCCTTCCTTCCTTCCTTCCTTCCTTCCTTCCTTCCTTCCTTCCTTCCTTCCTTCCTTCCTTCCTTCCTTCTTTCCCTTCCTTCCTTCCTGTATTTGATTACGAATTTAATTCACATTCATATTGTATTTGTTTTATCTTTTGAATAATTATAACTGCATGGGATAAATCAAGAAACAAAACTAACACAAACATCTGCCCTGTGGAGCTTGCATTCTGTTACATCTGGCCCTGTGGAGCTTGCATTCTATTGTGCTCTTATAAAGCCGAGTCCATGGGTTCAAAAAAATCATTGCCAAATTTGTAGCTTCAAGTGGAGTCACCTGCCAAATGTGTAAGTTTCCGTGCAATCATAGCCAAAACAAACATACAATTTTAAAACTTTTTCTCACTGATACCAGCAGTAATTTAGCACGGATGTACCCTTTGCTTTTAGGTTTATAGCATAGTTATAAGTGTAGTTTTTAAAATCTAGGAATGTATAACATTTCTATGTGATATATGCTGGCCTTTATCACTTTACCTAGTTGTGGTTTTTTCCATCTACATTTGATTCTAAAATACTCTATCCTAAAATTCAAGGTTTCTCATCTTAAACCTATGATATATTTCTAGATCCCCTGACTTTAATGTAGAAGCTGCAGATTAACTTATGCATAGCTACTTTTCACATGAGACTGAGGGCTTTCAATTGATTTAGAAATGAAGTGTCTTGAGATCAGCAATAGATTTGCATCATCAAACTAGTAACATTGTTTTATATTTCTAATAACTTTAATTTTTTTATCTTTTAGACTGTTAAAAGGAAACTAATTCTAAAATATAAAAATGTATTTTTTCCTGCAAACCAGAATTAACTTTTAACACTGCACTCATCTCAAAGATAATGCTTAATAAAATATATGCAACATTAAAGTTAATATTACCTTTATCACTGCTCCAACACAGTTTCCTTCCTAATTTTAGAGGCAATCTGGCCTGTGTTTTTCTGACATCACAGTACACATTTTAGTTTTACAACAAATTATAGCATGTTTATTGGATCACTTGTTATTTTTTTATATAGATTAAAATATTTCGTGTTTTGTTTTGTAACATCGATGTTATTTATGTATTCCTCTGTTTATGGACATTTGTGTTATCATTATTATTATTTCAAATTAGAAAATATGGTGAACATGTTTGTGGCATATTTTACATTTTTATAGTAATTCATTGAGGCTTTATACTTTGAAGTAGAATTATTAAGCAACAGAATTTTAATTAACCAGAACATATTTCTGCTTCTTGATCTTTATTTTTGATTAAGTACTTTCGAATATCAGAATTTGTTGTGTTTTGTTTTTGTTTGTTGTTGTCGTTTTTTATTTGTTGACTGTGTATCACTATGTTGCTCGGGCTTGAACTTTTGGGCTTACACAGTCTTTCTACCTCAGCTTCTGTAGTAGTTAGGACTGCAGGTACATGCCACCATACCTAGCTACATTTCACATATTTTGATTTTTTTCTCACTCTTATTTTCCATTATTTCATTTAGTTCTTGTTTTTGAAAATCCCATTTCTCACTGATGTTTGACAGTTGCATATGCTATATTTCTTCTTCTATTAGATATTATTAAAATTTTTTAACTTTCCTAGTTTCATTTTTGTTTTCTAATAAAAGTAATTTGTCCAGCTTGGGTAACATAGCAAGACCCTGTTTCTGAAAAAAATAAAAATAAATAAATAAATAAATAAATAAATAAAGCCTGGCATGGTGGCACAAACCTGTAAAGTCCCTCTTTCTAAAAATCAGATATATAAATAAAGTAATTTGTAACTACCATACTTTGAACAAACAAAAATATTAGTTCTCTTTAGGTTTTCTTTTTTCTTGTACATTTATTTATTTTATGTTGTGATTATTTGCAATCTTATTTCCAGTTTTTTAAAGAATATTCGTTAACCATTTTTATTTGATGATATATATTATTAATAATTTATTTCTACAGCAACTCTTCATGAATATATTCTTGCTTACCAATTCTTAGGAGAAACATCTTTTACATTTTAGACCCAAGTCGTATTGCCAGCCACAATTTACCCCTGCTTTGGTAATAATTCTAATTTTATGTCTAAGTACGTTCTAATTTGCCCTCATATTTAAATGATAAATCAAAAATGTATAAGATTTTGAATAGAGTTCTGTTCTATCATCTTTCTTAATTCATCATTCAGCTTTTACTTTTGGCATCAATACTCTTAATGAAACATATGATGCTGATCATTTTCTCACTGTTTGGAAAGAACTTTTCCCCTCATTCTTTGGAAAGCATGTTTATTTTTCATATTCTAAAATGTTAATCAATTGAGTCTGGATTTATAATTTTTAGAATCATGTTCAGTATATAATAGGTCCTTACATTTTGAGATTTCATGTCTCTATTACTTCTAGAAACTTTTCAGACTTTATATCTTTAAATATTTCCTTTCAATTTTCTTTCCATATTCTTTTGTTAGTTTTTCTATATAAAGATAAAGTAGAAACTCCATATTTTTCTTCCATCTGTTTTAATTTTTCTTTTATTCTATCACTTGATCTAGTTTACTTTGATCCTGAAATTCATACATAGATTCTTAAAATTAACAATTTTGATTTTCAGTATTTTGTTGTATATGTTATGACTGTTTCACCATCTCTCTCCCTCTTCTCAGGCTTCCTTATTCCCTGAGGCACAACAGGATCAAAATTTGGCCAATTAAAAACCTTACAATGGCCTCTAAGTTTTCAAGGGAAAGGATGAGTCACACATCTATGACTTTAAATTAAAAGCTAGAAATGATTAAGCTTAGTGAGAAAGGCATGTTGAAAGGTGAGGAAGGCTGATAGTGAGGCCTTTTGTGCCAAAAGGTTAGCCAAGTTGTGGCTGCAAAGGAAAATACTCTGAAAGAAATTACAAGTGCTACTCCAGTGAACATATCAATGATAAAAAGGCAAAACAACTTTATTGATAATATGGAAAAAGTCTTAGTGGCCTGTACAGAAAGTCAAACCAATCAAAATATTCCTTTAAGTCAAAGCCTAATCCAGAACTAGGGTCTATTTCTGTTTAATTCTATTAAGAATGAGAGAAGTGAGGAAGCTGCAGAAGAAAAGTTTGAAGTTAGCAAAGGTTAGTTTACGGAGTTTAAAGGCAAAATGTTATTTCCATAATATAAAAGGATAAAGTGAAGTAGCAAATGCTGATGTAGAAGCTGTTTCAACTTATCCGGAAGATCTATTACAGCTAAGACAATTGATGAACTGACTAACCTAAACAACAGATACTCAAGGTCGACAAGACAACCTTATGTCGGAATAAGATGCCACCTAGCACTTTCATAGGTAAAGAAAAGTACATGCCTGGCTTCTAAGCTTCAATAGACAGGCTGACTCTCTTGCTGGTTCTGATGCAATTGGTGACTTTAAGTTGAAGTCAATGCTCAACTTATCATTCTAAAAAGTTCAGGGGTCTTAAGAATTATGCTAAATTTACTCTGCCTGTGCTCTGTAAATGGAACAACGAAGCCTGGATGACAGCACATCTGTTTACAGCATCATTTACTAATTTTTTTTTTTTTTTTTTTTTGAGATGGAGTCTTGCTCTGTCTTCCATGCTGGAGTACAGAGGCAGGATCTCAGCTCACTGCAACCTCTCCCTCCTGGGTTCAAGCAATTATCCTGCCTCAATCTCCCAAGTATCTGGGATTACAGGCATGCACCACCACACCTGGCTAAGTTTTTTTTTTTTTTTTATTTAGTGGAGATAGGGTTTCACCATGTTGGCCAGGATGGTCTCGGTCTCTTGACCTCATGATCCACCTGGCTTGCCCTGGCAGGGATTACAAGCATGAGCCACTACTCCTGGCCATTTCCTAAATATTTTAAGCACACTGTGGAGACTTCACTGCTCAGTAAAAAAAGATTCATTTCAAAATACTACTCATTGACAATGCGCCTAATCACCCAAAAATTCTGATTGAGACATATGTGATTCATCTTGTTTCCATGTCCGCTAACACAACATGCATTCTGCAGCCCATAGGTCAATAAGTAATTTTTACTTTCAAGTCTTAATACATAAGAAATATTTCTTAAGGCTACAATTGAAGTAAATAATGATTCTTCTGATGGATCTGGGCAGAGTAAATTGAAAACCTTCTGGAAAGGATTCACCATTGGAGATACCATTAAGAATATTTATGATTCATGGAGGAGATCCAAACATCAACATTAACAGGAGTTTGGAAGAAATTCATTCCAACCCTCATGGATGATGTTGAGGGGTTCAAGACTTCAGTGGAGGAAATAGCTGCAGATATGGTGGAAATAGCAAGAGAAATGGAATTAGAAGTGAAATCTGAAGATGGAACTGAATGCTGCAATCTCATGACAAAAGGTTAATGGATGAGAAGTTGCTATTTATGGATGAGCAAAGAAAGTGATTTGTTGAAATAATAAATAATTTAGAATATTATATAATATAAAATGAATAGATGAAGCAGCAGCAGGGTTTGAGAGAAATGACTAATTTTGAAAGATGCTCTACTAAGGGTAAAGTGGTACAAAATAGAATTACACAGTACAGAAAATCCTTTCATGAAAGAAAGAGTCTACTGATTTGACAAGCTTCACTGTTGTCTTATTTTACTAAATTGCCGCAGCCACTCCAACTGTCAACAACTACCACCCTGATCAGTCAGCAGCCATCAGATGATCATTAGCATTTTTTTTCAGAGTATTTTTAATTAAGGTATGTTCATTGCATTTTTAGACATAATGCAATTGCACACTTAATAGACTATAGTGTCAACATAACTTTTATATGCACTGGTGTCATAGTCTGTGTTCCTGATAATAGAATACCTGAAAATGGGTAATTTATAAAGAAAATAATTTATTTCTTGTGGTAATGGAGGTTGAGATGTCTGAGGTTGAGGGCCCCCATTTGGTGAGACACTTCTTGCTGGTGGGGACTCTGGAGGGTCTCAAGGAAGTGTGGGGCATCATATGGTAAGGGGGCTAATGTGCTAGCTCAGGTCTCTCTTAGTTGCATTCCCATTAATCTCTTAATCCGTTAATCCGTAAGTAGATTATTTCATTCATGAGGGCAGAACTCTCATGACCCAATCATCTCTGAAAGGCCTCAGCTTTCAATATTGCCCCACTGGAGGTTAAGTTTCAACATGAGTTTCAGAGACTCAGACATTGAAACTATAGCAAGCAGGAAACCAAAATATTCGTGTGACTCACTTTATTGTGACATTTACTTCATTGCACTGGTATGGAACTAAAGCTGCAATATCTCTGAGGTATGCCTGTATTTTAATTTGTAAACTTTCAGAAGTTTAAATTTAAAGTGTGTGTGATATAATAAAAAAGACTAAAGAGTAAGATGAAAAAATTAACTTTATGCTTTTAAGTCTGTGCTTTACATCTTAAACTTGATTGTGTCTTCAATATTGTTTAAGATATCTGCTCAAGCATGAAGTAAAAAGATAGTAATTTTCCCATTTAATATAATGTTATTCTAGTGAGAATGAGAAATACATATATATATATATACATACATACACACACACACACACACACACACACACATTTGACTGAAAAACAAGGGATAAAATGTTATAATAAACCAGAACTTTCACACCAAATGTATAGACTTAGTGGCATGGGAGTTTTCTCCATACGGTTTTCATAGATCAAATATATAAGAAGGTGTTGTTATGAGCTGAGTTATATGATAACGAAAACTAACATTTTAAAATCATTTAAGCATGCTAAGTATTGTATTTAAGTGTATTATATTAACAACTTAAATTATTCCTCAAAAGTATTATAAGCTGTGGGTACTATTATCATTCTTAATTTTTCAGTTGAGGAAACTGAGACAAAGAGAAAATAAGAAGGTCACTCAAATTGACACAGATAGTATACATGAGAAATTCAGTATTTGATCTGAAGCAAGCTCATTTCATGAGTAGATATTTTTACTAATTATCTCTATGACCTCTGTGATATAGGTATGAAAAATTGGTAAGGGGGAGAATATAGAGAAACAATCATGGATAGAGGGCAGTGTGACCAAACGCTCAAGGATCTTAATCCATAGACTAAATACTTAATAAACTCAGAACACATGGTCATTGAAATGAATAAGAGAGCTAAGATTGAACATGGAGTCAGCAATGCCAGGTTATTATGCTCTAACTTAGGTAGTTAATATGGATCAAGGACTATTTTATCTAGAAAACAACATCCCATAGAATTTGGCTGTAAAATTTCACTTAGAAATAAAATGTATCCATCTGTATGCCATATATTAAATAACAGTATTTGGGTATTTTTGCTCCCACATCTACACTTTTCTGTGGGAACATTTCTATACTTATCACTTTTCTTAGGCTTCTCTTTCCCTAGATCAGAGTCAAAAAGTTTTGTTAGCAATCTCAGAGGATTCAATCTCATGGTGCAAATTATAGTTGAAAACCCAACTAACTCAATTTTCCTAATGTTCTAATCAACTAAAGCCTTAATATAAAATGACTCTTCTCGGACTGTAAAAATGACAAGGCTATAAAGTCATGCTGCTTGATACTCCCCTTGAGCTTATATTTCTATGACATAATAAGGCAGGTGAATTTTCTCTTGACTTAGGTATGTATTACATTCAAATAAGTGAGAAATGATCAAGGGTTGCTGAGATTACCGGGCTTGATATTTATCAGGTAGTACAGTTTCTGATTTTAATCGAATAAAATTCCTTTGAAACTCTTAAATGGAGGTTGAAAATTTAAAAACGATCTAGAAGACCCATGGAATAAATATATTTATTCAAAGCAATTATATAGTTTATTGGTAAAATATATGTTCTGCCTTTCCTATGGGTTATAAGGAATAAAATGGACTTCTGTAGAAATAGAGCTTATTTCTTTCTCTCTCCGTTTCTCTCTCTTTCTCATTCTCTATCTCTCTATCCTCCTCCACACCTCAGAATGGGTATATTATTTATTTTATTTTTTATCTTGATGTATTTTCCATTTTGACACACTTGTCAGAAATATGGAGCAACATATATGATGAAACAGGAGTCTGTTCTACTTTTTTCTATCTTGAACCACTCTGCCACAAGTTGGAGACCCACAGAAGTTCTATTTCATTATTTCAGCTTATGAGTGGTTGCTTCTTCATAATTTCAAAAGCACTGAAAGAGCACCCTTATATATTTCCTTTAGATAATTACAGAAAGTAATTTTATCTGCAAATAGACGTTTTTCTTCCAGTTTTGTGTCATCAAAAACAACATCTCCAAGTACATAACCAAAGGAAGCCTTCTAGGTTGTCTCTACCTACCAGAAAAGTAACTTAATCAAGCAGGAGGTATAAACCCAGTATAAACTAGTTAGAGGAACTAATATAGAGTGAAGAGTAAATGATGCTTTCAAATACCACTAGAAACTATCACCACCATAGAAATCCAAAATGAGCCACTGAAAAATTGGTTGCTCTTGAGAAAGTATTTTAATCAGTGAAAATCCTCAACAGGTTTGTTATTATTTTCTTTCTGAGCTCTTTCATGTGTGCTGGTATGTGACCCAGCCTGTGTTTGCTCCCGGGGCAAACATTCCAGGGTATCTATGCTTTTGTTTGTTATATCTACATTTCTCATGTTCTCTTCCTGTATTTTTGACAGGATATTAGGCTTAATCTTGGCATTTGCTTTACATCAATAAATGATTAGCAAATCATTAGAAGAAATTTTGCAGTTTTTAATTATAAAAATATGTGTACATCTGTGTCTGTAACTTCATGTTCTCATTAGTCTGTTTCCTCTTGAATTAATCAGCATTTCCCTTGTGCGTATCTGATTTTTCAGGCATTCTTCTTCAACCAGGGGACTAATAAAGGGTACATGGCATCTTCAGTTATTCCAGTTAAATATCAGACTCTATGTCATAGAATCCTGCAATCTTTAATGTGTAAGGTTACACATTATGCTACAATCATTATGTAAACATAAGAATTAAGTTATTTGAGACTGATCTATTCAAATGACTGTAGATTACAAAACACAATAACAGGACCCTCCAAATAACAAAACTTTTCATTTTACTCTACATATACTGAATGAAACACAAACCTAATTATTTTCATTCCAAACTCTTATTCAATCTTCTCTCCCCAGCTCCTGCTTCTATGTGTGGCAAGTTCTCCTACACTGTGATTTGGAAGAATGTTTTATCACAAGAAGAGCATATTTCACCCAGTCACATTTTTTCTCATTAGAATCCCAGGTCTGGAAGACATCCACATGTGGATCTCCCTGCCTTTCTGCTCTGTTTACCTAGTGGTTTTGCTGGGCAATGCCACCATTCTGCTAGTCATCAAGGTAGAACAGACCCTCTGGGAGCCCATGTTCTACTTCCTGGCCATTCTTTCCACTATCGATTTGGCCCTTTCTACAACCTCTGTGCCTTGCATGCTGGGCATCTTCTGGTTTGATGCTCACGAGGTTAACTATGGAGCTTGTGTGACCCAGATGTTTCTGATCCATGCCTTCACTAGCATGGAGGCTGAGGTCTTACTGGCTATGGCTTTTGACCGTTATGTGGCCATCTGTGCTCCACTACATTATACGACCGTCTTGACATCCCAAGTGTTGGTGGGCATTAGCATGTGCCTTGTAATTCATCCAGTTTTACTTACACTTCCCATGATCTATCTTATCTACTGGCTACCCTTTTGTCAGGCTCATGTAATAGCCCATTCCTACTGTGAGCACATGGGCACTGCAAAATTGTCCTGTGGAAACATCCGTATCAATGGTATCTATGGGCTTTTTGTAGTTTCTTTCTTTGTTCTGAACCTAGTCCTCATTGGCATCTCATATGTTTACAGCCTCCGTGCTGTCTTCCGCCTCCCATCACATGATGCCCGGCTAAAAGCCCTAAGCACATGTAGCTCTCACGTTGGGGTCATCTGTGTTTTCTATATCCCCTCAGTCTTCTCTTTCCTTACTCATATGTTTGGACACCACCAGGTTACATTCACATTCTTGTTGCCAATCTCTATTTGATTATCCCACCCTTTCTCAATCCCATCATTTATGGGGTGAGGACCAAACAGATTCGAGAGCAAGTGCTCTATGTTTTTACTAAAAAATAAGACTCTTATCATGTTATTTTACTAAGGGCTTTAATCCGTCTATAAAGACTGATATGTTCTTGCCTTAAGGAATATCTCCTGATCCTCACCTTACTGCTGTCAACTTGCAATGTAAGTTGGTTTGTTCCTGGATGCTGACTAATAATGGATTCCTTTTTTTTTTTTTTTTTGAGACGGAGTCTTGCTCTGTAGCCCGGGCTGGAGTGCAGTGGCCGGATCTCAGCTCACTGCAAGCTCCGCCTCCCGGGTTTACGCCATTCTCCTGCCTCAGCCTCCCGAGTAGCTGGGACTACGGGCGCCCGCCACCTCGCCCTGCTAGTTTTTTGTATTTTTAGTAGAGACGGTGTTTCACCGTGTTAGCCAGGATGGTCTCGATCTCCTGACCTTGTGATCCGCCTGTCTCGGCCTCCCAAAGTGCTGGGATTACAGGCTTGAGCCACCGCGTCCGGCCCAATAATGGATTTCAAAACTGTCAGAAACATCATTGTAGTTCAAGTTCAAAGCCTGATCAACTACCCTGGAAGGGATATCCTGGGAGAGAGCTGTGGGGCCTTTGCCTGCATGACCTTGTGAAGAATGCTTGTTAGCACAAGACTGCTTCTGTTCTGGGGAAAGAACATATTATACTGAGTGTTTTGTGACCAGTGATGAGAGATATGTGGCACTGGAAATTTACCCTGTAAACTACTTTCTTTATTCCTTTATTCTTTCTTTCCTTATTTTCTTCCTTTCTTCCTTTTTTCCCTTTTATTCTTTTTCTCTTACTTCTGTTTATTCATACATCATGCATTTCATGATTCCTTTAATTTATATTTATTCAATGTCTGGCCCTATGGAGCTTGCATTCTGTTGTGCTCTTACAAAGCCAGTTTTACAGGTTCAAACAATCATTGCCAAATCCGTAGCTTCAAGTGGAATCATATACCAAATAGATAACACTCAGTGCAATGATAGCCAAAACAAACACATAATTTCAAAACTATTTATCAGTAATACCAGCATAATTTATCACTGATTGATTTTTGGAATTCATGCCCATAACATAAGCACCAGTTAGGTATGGCATTTTTACATCCATGATATAGGGAAGTCTTCACCTATCATTTTTTCCAGTATTCTCTCAATCTGTATTTAACCCTAAAAGACTCTTATTTCAAAATCCAAGGCCTCTCTTTCCAACCTGCGATCTGTCATTTGTTCTCCCACAGACTTTAATATAGAATATGTCCTATTTAGCTATTGATAGCCACATTTCACATGATACTGAAGGTTTTCAATTTATTTAATATGATTTCCAAAGACCAAGCAATTAATTATCTTCTGAATTATCAAACTTGTCACATTGTTTTTTACAATTATACTCATTTTGTCTTATGTAGGTTATTTAAAATGTAAAGCAAAAATGTAACAGTTTTGCTCCTGATACCAAAAATTAACAACTTTTATACTGCACTCATCTCAAAGAGGATGTTTAATAACATGCACACAGCATTAAAGCTAATGTCACCTTTAACACTGCCCCAGCAGATTTCTCTCCCAATTTTCCAGAGGCAAAGGCTAGTGTGTGTATTTTCTGATTTCACATTGCAAATTTTTAGATTTACAGCCAATCACAGTATTTCCGTTAGATCATTTGTTATTTATTTATATAGACTAATGTACTCTGTGTTTTGTTTTGTAATATAGATTTCATTTATGTTTTTATTTTCTAATAGTTGATTCATCTCATTATTTTTAATTACAAAACATGCTGCACATCTTTGTATATATTTCTTCGTACATTTTTAGTTAATTTATCCAGGTTTTATTCTTTAAAGTAAAATTATTAGGTAGTAGGTTTACAGCCAATCGGAAAGTATTTCTGCTTTCTTGATATTTGTTTTTGATTCACTTTCTGATTTTACATTTCCTATTGCTTTCCTTTTTTTCACTTTCTTTTTTTGTTATTTTAGTTCCCTTTATTAATAAAAAATTTCCCCACTGATATTTAAAAATTTGCATATTCATTATCTGTTTTTCTATTGGGTATTATTAAAAAATTAACTTCCCCAATTTCATCTTTCTTTTTTTCTAACAAAAACTAATTTGTAACTACCTACTCTGAAGAAACAAACATATCAATCCTCTTTTAACTTTTGCTATTTTTCTTCTACCTACATCCATCTCACTCATGTTGCTGCCATCTGGAATCTTACTTCCAGGTTTAAAAATAGGAATAAAACAGTTTACAATAATTATATATATATATATATAAATTTTCAAATTTTATTTTATTTTAGCTTCCGATGGAACATGTGCAGGTTTGCTGCATAAGTATAGTGAATGTTGCTGAGGTTTAGGCTTTTAATTATCTTGTCAACCATGTAGTGAATATAATAGCTGATAGGTAGTTTTTCAACACTTGCCTCCATCTCTTCCTCCCCTCTTTTGAAGTTTCCAATGTTTATTTTTCCCGTCTTTCTGTCCATGTGACTCAATGCTTAGCTTTCATTTATGAATGAGAACATGAAATATTTGCTTTTGTGTTTCTTCATTAATTCACTTAGGATAATGGCCTCCAGGTGCATCCATGTTGCTGCAAAGGACATAATTTTGCACATTTTATGCTGTGTAGTATTCCATTATGCGTATGTGCGTATCACGTTTTATTTATCTCATCTGCTGTTGATGAACCCCTGGGTTGATTCTATGTCTTTGCTGTTGTGAACAGCGCCGTAATAAACTTACAAGTGCAGATGTCTTTTTGGTAGAACAATTTATTTTCCTTCAAGTATAAGGACACATCTAATATTCCCCACCCCAGCCATGCTGCCAGACACAACAGCCCTCACATTTCAGCCAATTACCTCCTGTTTTGGTAATAACTGATTATAATTTTGTGTCTAAATGTGTCTTCACCTACTTTTACAATTTAATAACAGGACAAAGGTTTATAGAACTTTGGAACAAAGTTTCATTCTATGTACTGTCTAAATTAATTGTTCAACTTTTTTTTTTTCTAGCAATTAGTGTTGTAATGAAAAAATATAATTCCAAACATTTTTCATGCTTTTGAAATATTTTTTCTCTGTTCTTTGGAAAACATTTTGATGTTATAATATTTCATTTTATTGAGTCTAGCTTTGTAATTTTTTAATAAATAATGTTCGGTATTCTGTAGGTCCTTACATTCTGAAACTATGTCTTCCATGATGTGATTATCACACATTGAGTGCTTGTATCAAAACATCTCATGTACCCCATAAACATATACACTTGCTATACATACCCACAAAATTTTAAAAAAGGAAACAATTAAAAATATTAAAATTAATCAAGCACTTTTACTTCCTAAGCATAAAAAAATCAGAGTACCTGGAATAGCTAGAATAATTTTCAAAATAAACATAATAAAGTGAAACTATCAATTTTTCTGTTTTAATACTTATTTTATGGCTATAATTATCAAGTCTGTGTAGTAGTGGCAGGAGGATAGAGACATAGATAAATTGAAAGTACTAGAAAAACCAGAAATAAGCCAGTAAAATATGACCATTTGAATTTTAATACAGTTTGATTGAGATACAATTAGCACACCATATATTTTACCTATTTAAATATACAATTAAATGAACTTTAGTATATTCAAAGAGTTTCGCTGCTGTACTGCAATCGATTTAGTATTTGTTCATGACCTCGAAGCGAAATATCATACCTATTTAGCAGTCAATAGTGCTTCCAGTTCTAGAAAACCATGAATTCACTTTCTATAGCCTATTAATTTGCCTCTTTTGAACATTTCAAATAAAAAGTAAAAAGTATGCCTTCATGGAAAATGTGTGCCTTCTATCACACATCATGCAGTATGCTTTCTATTCCCAACCATATTGTAGCATGTATCAGACCTGTATTCCTTTTTATTGATACATGATATCTAATTGTATAGTTATACTATATTTTATGTATACATTCATCAATTGATGGACATTTAATTTAGATTATTTTCAAGGCTTGGCTACTATGAGTAGTACTTCTATGGACATTTGTATACAACCTTTTGCATGACATGTGTTTTCATTTTTCCAGGGTATACACACAGAAGTGGAATTGTTAGGTCGTGGGTAATCTGTGTTTAGCAAATCAGGAAATAGAAATTAAAACCACGAGGAGGTATCACTACCAACCTATCAGAAGGACTAAAATTGAAAAGAATATATAGGGTGAAACACAAATGCTGGCAAAAATATAGAGAAACTTGATCACTCTTACATTGCTGGTGTGAATGTAAAATTGGGCAGCCCTTCAGGAAAACAGTTTGACAACTTTTCCAAACCAAATGTGCAATGAATATATGACCCAACAATTGTACCCATGGGTATTCATCTCAGAGAAATGAAAACTTATGTGCACATGAATTCCCGCACAAAATGCTTACAGTTGCTCTCTTGATAATTGTCAAATAATGGAAACAATCCAGACATCCTTCAATGAATGAATGTTTAATCACATCAACAAATTATTGATACACACAACTTGGATGAATCCTTGGATAATTATGCTGAGTGAAAAAAGATTTCATACAGTATGATTCCATTTATGTAACATTATTTAGATTATGAAATTATTGAAAAATATTGATTAGTTGTTTTCAGGATGTAAGGCCAAGGGAGTGGATCAGGCATGGTAAGGATGTTACTGTGCCTGTAAAAAACAACTTAAGACATCCTTGTGGTGATGTAAATCTTCTGTATCTTCAATGTCCCAATGTTGGTATCATGGCTGCAATGTTGTTTTGCGAGATATAAGTTTGGAGAAAACTGGGAAAAGGCTACATGTGGTCGCTCTGCATTTCTCACAGCTGCATGCAAGACTAAAAGTACCTTATTTATTTATTTTTTAAAAGCTGATTGGGACTGGGCGCGGTGACTCACGCCTGTAATAGCAGCACTTTGGGAGGCCAAGGCGGGTGGATCACGAGGTCAGGAGATCCAGACCATCCTGGCTAACACAGTGACATCCCGTCTCTACTAAAAATACCAAAGGAAACTAGCCGGGCGTGGTGGTGGGCGCCCGTAGTCTCAGCTACTGGGGAGGCTGAGGGAGGAGAATGGCGTGAATCCGGGAGGTGGAGCTTACAGTGAGCGGAGATCGCGCCACTGCACTCTAGCCTGGGCGACAAAGCGAGACTCTTATCTCAAAAACAACAACAACAACAACAACAACAACAAAAACAAAAACCAACAACAAAAAAGGCTTATTAGGAAAATAGGTAAAATGCGTATCCCTTTGTGGTTGGGTAGAGTGTCTACAAATGTCAATTTGCTCAGGTTGGTTGATGAGTGTCATTTAGTTCTTCTCTTTCCCTGCAGATACTCTATCCACTTGCTCAATCCGTTAGTGAGAGTGAAGTGTTGAATTGCTTATGTTTGTGGATGTCTTCATATATTTTTAAAGCCTACTAGTTTTTGAAAAATACACTTTGAACTACCGTTGTTACACAATACCCTTTAAATTAGTGTTTGTTCTGAAACACATTTTGTCTGATATCAGCATATACTCTTTAGCTTTTCTTTGTTAATTTTTTGTGATAAATCTTTTTCCATTTTTCTACATTTGTGATACCTAGGTCTTCATTTTAGATATAGAAAACATATAAGTGGGACTTTGTTTTTCCCCAATATAATAATCTCTGTTAGTTCACGTATTTAGCCTGTTCATTTTTATTGTGATTATTGATATGTTTAGATTAAAATCTACCAGCTTTCTAGCATTTTCTTACTTATTGGATCTGTTTTTTGTTTCTTTTCCCCTCATTTTCTACTGTCTTGGTTTTGCTCAACATTTTTAACTGAATCTATGTTATCTCCAATACTGAATCATTATTAACATAGTTTTTTCTTAATACTTGCAACATGTAACTTTAATTAAGTATAGTCTATTTTCAAATACTTTACTGCTTCATGTACAGTGTAAGAACCTTACAACACTATATCCCTAACTCTTCCTTTTCATTTTTAGTGTTGCTTGTCATTTTATATACATCATATAATTTTACTATTAAGTTTTACATCATATAGAATATTATATAAATGATATATAGGCATGCACTGCAAAATGACATTTCGGTCAAGTACAGATCTCATATAAAGTGGTGGACATCCAGTATGTTAAGGTTAATTTATTATTGAAGAAAAATATTATTTTTTATAAATTTAACATAGCTTAAATGTACAATGTTTATCAAGTCTACAGTAGTATACAGTTATGTCCTAGGCCCTCACATTTACTCACCACTTCACATTCTTTCACTCATGGACTCACCCAAAGCAACTTCCAGTCCTGCAAGTTCCATTTGTGAAAGTGTCCTATAAGGGTGTACCACCTTTTTGTTTTTTATATTGTATTTTTGGTGTACTTTTTTATGTTTAGATATATTCAGATACACAAATACCACAGTCTTACAGTTGCCTATAGTAGTCAGTACTGTACATGTTGTATAAGTTTGTGGCCTAAGAGCAATAGGCTTTCCCACATATCTTAAGTCTGTAGTAGGTTATACCATCTGGGTTTGTGTAAATACACTCTATAATGTTCACACAATGATCAAGTTGCCCAGTGATGCATTTCTGAGGCTGTATCCCCATTGTTGAGCACACGTGATTGTAATATAAAATATTATGAAGTCATTTTATACTGATAACATTTTTTTATTTCTACAGCCACTTATCTTTAAGAGCAGCAAACTATAGACCCCCACCTGCTTTTGTGAGTAGTTTTATTGAAACAGAGATATGCTCACTTACTTTTATATTATATATGCCTCTCTTTGCATTTCAGTGGCAGAGTTAAATAAAACCATATGGCCATAGAATTGCAATAGAAACCACATGACCTTCAAAAGTCTACAATAATTAATCTTGTCCTTTATAGTAGGTATACTGAACCCTATTTCAGCTACATTCAAAAGGAGAAAGTAATTAGTTTTAAGTTCAATCATTTCATTACTGCACATGAAGTTCTAGAGTCTCTATTTCTTGAATAGAGGGACCCAGTCTGGCAAAACAGCTGCAATTTTAGCTACCATCTGTTTAATTTTATTAATTGTATTGTGATTATCTAACAAATACCATGAAAAAAATCATTGTGTGTATGATTAGTTTCACCATGTTGCTCAGGCTAGTCTCGAACTCCTGAGTTCAAGGGATCTGCCTGCCTTGACCTCCCAAAGTGCTGGGATTACAGGTGTGAGCCACTGCACCGCCTGGCCTGGTTTTATATTTTTAAAGTTTGAAGTACATCACTAGTATATAGAAATAGAATTATTTGTTGAATGCTGATTTATATCTCCTGAGACCTTGGTGAACTCATTTAATGGTTTTGATAATTTTTTAATCTTTTATATTTTTTACATGAACAATCTTGTCATCTATAAATAGGAAGAATTTTATTTTTTAATTTCTATTATCCTTTTTTATTTTTAATATATATATTTTTTAATTTAAGTTCTGGGATACATGTGCAGAACGTGCAGATTACATAGGTATACATGTGCCATGGTGGTTGGCTTCACCCATCAACCCGTCATCTAGGTTTTAAGCCACCCATGCATTAGGTACTTGTCTTAATGATCTCCCTCCTCTTGCTCCCAACCCCCCAACAGGCCCCAGTGTGTGATGTTCCCCTCCCTATAACCATGTGTTCTCATTGTTCAACTCGCACTTATGAGTGAGAATATGTGGTGTTTGGTTTTCTGTTTCTGTGTTAGTTTGCTAAGAATGATGGTTTCCAGCCTCATTCGTGTCCCTGCAAAGGACATGAACTCATTCTCTTTTATGGCTGCATAGTATTCCATGGTGTATATGTGCCACATTTTCTTTATCCAGTCTATCATTGATGGGCATTTGGATTGGTTCCAAGTCTTTGCTATTATAAATAGTGCTGCAATAAACATACATGTGAATGTGTCTTTATAGCAGAATGACTTATAATCCGTTGGATATATACCCAGTAATGGGATTGCTGGGGCAAATGCTATTTCTGGTCACTAGAAAAATGTAAATCAAAATCCCAATGAGATACCATCTCACACCAGTTAGAATGGTGATCATTAAAATGTCAGGAAACAACAGATACTGGTGAGACTGTGGAGAAATAGGAATGTTTTTACAATGTTGGTGGGAGTGGATATTAGTTCAACCATTGTGGAAGACAGTGTGGTGTTTATTTTTTATTACCTAACTACCCTGGCTAGAATTTCTAGCACTGTGATGGATAATATTGGTGAGAATGCATTTCCTTGCCTTTCTTAGAGGGAATATATTATCTTTCGTTATGAAGCATAATGTTTGATGTAGATTATGTTCGTCAATTTTCTTTTTCAAGCTGAAGAAGATCCTCTCTATTGAAATTTTATGGGAGTTTTTATCATGAGTGAGTTTTGAGTTTTGTAAATTTTTGTTTTCATAAATTGATTGACCAATATATTTTTTTTCTTATTTAGGTTGCTAAATTTATAGATTTAACTGACTTTTAAAAAATTTTTATTAAGGAAGTTTATTAAATAAGCGTGCTTAAGGATAACAGTTTTTAAGTGGACCAAGACTCATTATTGGCACAATTTCGGAAGATTAAATGTATACACTCATCAAAGGATTTCAGGCTTAAAATGCATTCAGTACACGAAATTGAACTTCTCAATACTCTAGAACATATACGTAAGCAATGGAATTTTTTTTTTTTTTTTTTTTGCACAGCCATTTGTTATTCTCCAGAGCTTAAGCTAATTTATGTTCTCTTGGAAAAGCCAGAAAACAAAAACATTAACAATCATTTATGTAACAACAACTTGTCTTAGTTGTACCACTTGCAAAATTTAAACAAACTGTCATCACAACTTTTCACATACATAAATAAAAACATCAATATCTCAATGTTCACAATATCTTATAACACCTGTCCAAACTTCCATCAAGTTATAAAGGAACTGTTTTAGATTAAGCCAAAGATTTATTTGATGAGATAAAACATTCGGTTGTCACTTCTGCAACTTTGTGTTGCACACCAGTGATTACCCCTTTGATTAATCTAGCCTTCCCCTGTTACTGTTGCATGTTCTTGGCAGGAAGCAGGTATTTCTAAGCCATTTGACACACTCAATAATGTTTTACAGTGAAGAGCCTCCAGTATAATTATTCTTAACTTTACTTACTATCCTATTTTCTAGTATCTTTCTCTCTCTCCCTTTCTGGATGAAAATATTTCTCAGAACACACCTCATGCCTTCAGAGTTAAGTATTTAAACAAAACTTCTCTGTTGACATGAGCACTTTTTTCCCCCTCTTGGGCTGAGTTTTTACGACTTTCAATTCCAGGTCAACATTTATTCATTCTGATGAATTCTGTCACACATATTTAGCATTAAACAGAAGCAAATTGTAAACCACTAAATATTGGAAGAGAGGTACTTACTTTACTTGTTTTTTCATTAAAATGGCAAGAATGCTATAAAGACTCCCTTAAATTTGTATGTTTTACTAGTTTCAAAAGGGTTGGCCATTATAAGACATAGAATGCTTTTTGTGGTCTAATGTCTTTCATGTTTTCTCTATTTGGTCTCCTCATTAATACTTTGGTTAATTGATGCATATTTTTGAGTCACTGGTCACTTAAATGCACACAGGAAGAAAATAAAATATTAACATCCTGTGTATTGACTGAGTTTGTATGCAGCCCACTTTGGAGATCAGTACATCAAAACCTGTGAGGATTGTTGTTCAGAGGTAGTGAGTTTAAACATTTGTCCTTTCATATGTGGTAATTAATAATCTCTAGAGCTCATTTAGCCATATTAAATATAATCATGAAGAAGAAACAATCACTTGCATGTGTGTTCATGTGTGTGTGTGCTATTGTGATATGTATGTTTCTGGTTGAACTATTAATTCACCAGTAGGCATCAACTGCTGTTAGTACATGTGGGGAAAGCATTAAGGAATTATGCTCCTGGTTTATAATTTCAGTTACAAGGAAAAGAAGTAGAAACAGGCTGACAAAACTGTAATGAGTGATCAGGATGGGAGGAATTGAGTGACATTGGAAAGGGACATACAAAACATAAACAAGCATATACATAAATACAGTCAAAGATAGTTAGAATGAAATAAACAAAATGCATTATGAAATAAATACTTCAAATAATAAAATTAATGAAGTTGTGTGAAATTAAATTCTAATTATAAAAATTCTACTAAGACAGAGAATTTCAATTTTTCTCTCAACAAGGATATAAAAAATATTTGGGGGAATTATGGTGAAATGGAGAATGAGAGATAAATTTAGAGCTATTTTTTTTCTCAGCTTATTATTCTTACTTTAAAATCTTAGTGCTTTTCCACCCTAAGATGGTTTCCATAATAGAAGAAAGTTGTGTTAATGGCTGAACTTTTTTTTTTTTGGTAAATTATAAAACCTTATTAAATTATATTAAATATGAATTAAAATCAACGCATTTGTATACTAAGTTCATTAACAGGGAGACTCAGTATTTTTTAAAAATAGCTTCCTCCCCAAAGGACCTATTTATTCATTGTGATTTTGAAAAATACTTATTTTGGTTTAGAATAATTTTAGATACAACTGTAATTCGTGAGGATATTACAGATACTTCCCTTACATCCTACATTTAATTCCTCTTATTGCAAACATCTTATATTAGTGTAGTCTATTTTCCAAAATTAATGAAGCAACTAATTGATACATATTTATAACTAAAATTCATACTTTATTAAGATTTTCTTAGCTTTTAGCTAATATCCTTTTTCTAATTCAGCATCCCATTTGGGATACCCCATTACCATTAAATCATTGTGTCTCTTAAGGAGAGACAAACATAAATTATAATGATATAGAACAATTAAAATGAAAAGTATGGACATTTCTACATTGAATTTGCTGATTGACATTAGACTCTATAAATTCCACAAAGTCAGGGAAGGTGACATAGTCACTATTTTATCTCCAGCATCCAACAATTACAAAAGTTGACACTCAGAAAACTATTATAATTATATTAAAAGAAGAAGTTCCATGAAACATCAATTACCCAGCAAAAATGGATGCATTCATATCTAATATAAACGTATCAATCAACTACTCCAAATAATAGAGAAAAATAACATCACCTGCTTAAATGAAATTATAAGGGTATCGGGTAGAGAGAACAAGAATGCAGCAATATGGTAAAACCCCACCTCTACTAAAAAACAAAACCAAAAAACAAAAATTAGCCAGGCTTTGTGGTTCATGCCTGTAGTCTCAGCTACTTGGCAGGCTGAGGCAGGAGAATCGCTTGAACCTGGGGGGCAGAGGTTGCAGTGAGCTGAGATCATGCCACTGCACTGCAACCTGGGCAACAGAGCGAGACTCTGTCTCAAATAATAATAATAATAATAATAATAATAATAATGCAGCAACAGATCTCAAAATGTGGTATGAAAAGCAGATAGAGAAATTTGGTGTATTTAAATACAGAAGAAAGCCAATAGAGCCACATATTAGAATATAATTTTTATGACAAGACATTTCTCTCACTGAAAATTTCATAACATTGCATTCAGAACCTCATATGTAGTAGGTGCTATTCCTAAACTGGATGTCATTAGGAAGGAACATCCAGTTTGTGAATGTGTAAGTCCACAGTCTACAGAAAAGTATGCTCACCCAATCAGTATGTCACCACACAGGCTTCTGCGGTTCGGAGACAAAAATTTAATATAAGAAACATACATTTGTGTACATGCTTTTTTGCAGGAAATTCTATCACTTTGAAACGTACTGTATACAGAGCACTTTAGATAAGTAAGAAACATCTCAGGGATAAGTTCTTAGATGGATGTATACAGTAAATTAAAATAAAATGTTCTATGTGATAGTTTCAACTTTGGTAGCATTCTACTCTCCCTAAACCCTGACAATATAGCCTCATTGCCAATATTATGCTAAGATTTGCCTGAATACTTTTTACTTTAGCTATCCTCTCTCGTTATTACCATCATCACCAAAGAACCCCTTTGAATTTTGAACAAGGTAGGGGTTTCCTAGCTCTTAAATGTAGTGGTGGAAATTAATTCCAGTTGATTGAATGATAACACATACGGATTAACACATAGGGTGGGTACTCTCTATTCAATAGACACACAGACTGATCAAAATTTATGCCAAAATATACAAAAAATCTCCTAAAGGTTTAAAATTGGTCCATTTAAAAATATTTAATCATGATTATTGTAAAACAAAATACAGAATAATAGTGAAAACAGCAGCATCAACTACCAATTATTGAAGTACTGCCTACTATTTGCAAAGTTTTGTTACGTGCAAAATCATCTCTAATTTATAAAAGGAACACCCTTCAAGGAGAATATGGATTTTCCTTCTTTTCTATATAAGTGAGCTAAGGATCAATAAGTTTAAGAGGCTTGTCAGATGTTTAAAATGCTTCTAATGGATGATCTGGGAAATTAAGCTAGACATAAAAGTAGTGAATTGACATGGAAGGAAAATAGAAAGAAACGAAAACATAATGTATGACTTACCTGTGTTATACATACTGGATAAAATACACACGCACACGCATAATATTACACACAGGTTAGACAAATACACATTTTTTTCAAAACTCGCAACATCCATCTGAAAAACACGTTAGTATCTCTAGCTCAAAGCTGAGGCAATCATGACTTTAGGAATTTAAGATACATGTCAAATGTTTCATTAAAAACTAATGAGAAAAAATAGGAGCCTTTTAGACTATTAGATTTATGATAATGCAATTATTTTCATTTTTTAAAATTTATTATTTGAGACAGAGTCACACTTTGTCACCCTGGGTGGAGTGCAGTGGCGTGATCTCGGCTCACTGCAACCTCCGCCTCTCTGGTTCAAGTGATTCTCCTGCCTCAGCCTCCAGAGTAACTGGGATTACAGGCACGCACTGTCATACCTGGCTAATTTTTTGTATTTTTAGTAGGAACAGAGTTTCTCTATGTTGGCCAGGATGGTCTCGGACTCCTGGCCTCAAGTGATCTGACCACCTCTGCCTTCCAAAATGCTGGGATTACAGGAGTGAGCCAGTGCACCCAGTCTCAATCATTTTCAAAGTTAACTAAATTAATCTAATCTGTCTTCATGCACCTTGCTATTATTATTTGATGGGGCAGTATTTTCAAAGCATTTCTGACCATGGAAAGCTTTTACTGTTCCATAGAAAAATGCTTTACTCAATATTAGAGAGGTTAACAAATCTTGGTAGTTTGAAAGAAATGCCACATACATTATTGGGATTACTACCCAAATTAATGATAGTGATAAGGTTGTAAATCATATGCTATATAAGTTTATACCCCATTTTATAAAATGTGGGATGTTTAACAGGTAAAATAAAGAATAAATAACTACTAGAAAAAATTGTCTGTGTACATAAAATAGCCATCTTCTTGAGAAATATGTAAATGAACAAAATTATGGGCATCACGTTTTTGAATAAATAGAACTGCATAAAATATGACTGATGGTTTTCAGAAGACACAAAAATAGAAACATTGGCCATGACAACACTTTGCTGATAAATAAGTGCAACCCATCCAGTCTATCATGTCACATTAAACATTCTTTTTATGTTACAATCTATTCTGAATGAAAATACAACTGTAAAATCACTAAACTAATTTGTTGGTGAAATAAAATAACTCCTCTTTTAAGAGAGCTTTTTTTTTCTGAGAATAACTGCTGAATAAGTTACATATGTATGACTTCTTTAACCTGTGCAGAATTACATAGTTCCTTCTGAATTACTTTGTTTTGAACATCAAAGTAGCATTTGAAACAGCCATACCTCAATCAATGTGAATTGGGGATAATTAAGGAGATAATCAGACAGAAATTGTTTTTGAAAAGAAAAACAAAGAAATCAAACACAGATTTACTCATTATTTTACCTCATATTTTATAACTCCATTTCAAGCTAATTTACAATAACTCTACACTTATACTAATTTACAATAACTCTACACTTACTCACCTGTGCACACATTTTATATTATTGTGTCAGAGTTGAGTTTTATATTTGCATCAATTAACAACTTTTTGCAGTTGTAGTTATTCTTAATATTTTTTCCTTTTACTTTTATACTAGTGTTAAAAGTTATTATTTCACCACCATTTAGTATTACATTATTCGGCATTCGTATACATATTACATTTACCAGTGAGATTTGTACTTTCATATGTACTATTTAGCATCCTTTCATTTCAGAATGAATTCCCCTCAGCACCTCTTGTAAGACAGGTCTAGTGGTGACAAATTTCCTCAGTGTCGTTTGTTGGGTAAAGTCTTTCATTTGTAAAGGACAAACTGGGTTGAGTGAATATAGTAATCTCATTTGGCCCCCAGCACTTTGAATATATCATCCCATCCTTTCCCGGCTTACAAGGTTTCGGCTGAGAAATCTGCTGATAATTAAGTAAGGGTTGCCTTGCGTGTTATAAATTACCTTTATTTTGATGCTGACAAAATTTTCTTTGTGTTTACAATCTGATCAGACACAAGTGCAACTTCTTATGGTCAGAAATGGATCACAAACCTGTAAATGTACCCCTGAACCTAAAACAAAAGCTAAAAAAAGGCTTAGAACTAAAACTAGGAATATCTATATATTTCTGGTGACAAAGACTGAAAACAGATAAACAGTATCACCCATCAAGGAAGATGAATCAATTGAAATAATTTAAAAATATGTGAAAAGGGGCTGTGAGACCAAACAGGGTATATAATCTGTCCTCACTTCACCCAAAATCTCTTTATTTTAGCATCCTACCCAATACCTGGCTGAAACTAAAACAGTTTTAGTTAAGTTCATTATTGATCCCTGGATACCAAACCCAAACAAATATCCCTGTCTCATCCTACTACAACTTCCAGCAGCATGTGACCCTGGATCATTCCATTCTTTGAAACAAAGTATATATTACAAAGTTATATCTTTATATAGTTTGTTTAAAAGTGTGTGTGTACATATGCATATGTACTAGTTTATATATATATACATGTTCAAATAGCAAGCTAGATATACACGAACATACCCATACACACATACATAAATATGTATAGGTGTTTGTGTGTGTGTTTATATACATATATATGTATATATGTATGTATGTACCTATCGTTTGAAGTACATATACTTTGAAATATATATTTGTTATATATTTTCGACAATTTAGTTAGACACAAGTGGAACTTCTTACAGTGAGAAATGAATGACAAACCTGCACATGTACCCTGAACTTAAAATAAAAGGTTCAAATATACTATATGTGTATATATATAACATACTCTTATACATATATATTGCATCTATATATACTGAATATGTTTATGTATCACATACTATATGTATAACATAGCACACTGTATGTATATAACTAATATACTCTTACTTCCTTTCATATTGCTAATCTTTTTAAAAATTTTCTTGAATATTCCTTCATAGTCAGATCTCTAAATGTTGCCATGGGTACCTTGTATTTTAGATGTGGTTTTCTCTCTCTTATATAACTATGTTCTTTCTCTAAGATTTTTAAATTCAGCAATGCAGCATTCAAATCTGTCTATGCATTGGTAACTCCACTGTACATCAGCACACCTGACTCCTCAAATGATCTCCCAAATAGTATATTCGACAGCATACTGGATATTAGAACATCTAAGAGGCACAGTAAACATCACACAATCAATAAAGAATACCTGATGTAAACGATGAGTTGATGGGTGCAGCACACCAACATGGCACAAGTATACATATGTAACAAACCTGCACGTTATGCACATGTACCCTACAACTTAAAGTATAATAATAATAAATAAATTTAAAAAAAAAAGAATTTTCCTTAATAATTCCTTTAACATTTCCTTCTCAGTAAAAGTAAATCTTACTGCATGGTTATTCAAATCTGAAAACTAGGTATTGTTCTCCATTATTAAAAACCTTTTACCTCTGTCAAGTTCATTAATAAGTCCCCTTGTTTCTTTTTTTTTTTTTTTTTTTTTTTTTTTTTGAGACGGAGTCTGGCTCTGTCACCCAGGCTGGAGTGCAGTGGCGCGATCTCGGCTCACTGCAAGCTCCGCCTCCCGGGTTCACGCCATTCTCCTGCCTCAGCCTCCCGAGTAGCTGGGACTACAGGCGCCCGCCACCTCGCCCGGCTAGTTTTTTGTATTTTTTAGTAGAGACGGGGTTTCACCGTGTTAGCCAGGATGGTCTCGATCTCCTGACCTCGTGATCCGCCCGTCTCGGCCTCCCAAAGCGCTGGGATTACAGGCTTGAGCCACCGCGCCCGGCCAAGTCCCCTTGTTTCTATGTCCAACATGCTTTAATTTATTTACTTCTGATCTTTAGCACTGTCATTACTGTTTCTTTCTGTGATACTTTGTTAGCCTTTTATCTCATTCTTTCCACTCTTGTGCGATTCTTCCTAAAACTGTGTTTTTATAGCAGGTAGTAAATTCTTGAAAAACAAAGCAACAACAATGAAACATTGGCAAGTCAAGTCACTCCTCTGCTAACAAGATAATTTCTTTCTACAGATCTCATATTAAAAGGGAAAACATTGCTATGTTATCACTTGTGAGACTGTTACATAATGGGATCATTTTTCCTTATGTGTGTAAAGAGAAGTAGAAGTATACATCTGGTTTTGCTCCAGTCATCTTCCTTCTCATCATTGTGCTCTTTTGCTCAAAATCCTCAGCTTGCTTCCCAGACAGCTTTACTCTTTCTGATATCAAAACAGCATTGCCACTCTTGTATACCAAACTACAGGCATTTTTTTTTTCACTCTTTTTATTGGTATAACAGTTCAAACCTCTTTTTTTACCATTCTATTAAAACATTTTCATTCAGTTATCTAAAACAGCCCACCACATTTTCCTTTATATTACTGTATCACTAACACTTTATTTTCTCCTACAAAATTTTCTCCATTTTCTCCTCACTTATATCCCCTATTTCTAACTTCCTAAAGCCAATCTCTCTTTCCTTTAGCCAACCTTTTCTTTCCTTGTTTCTTTTCACAAATGGCAGTTGTTTTCCCTCCTAGCTCTGCCCTCCTCCCTCCATCGGACTTATAAAATGTGTAGGCTACTTCTGTTTACCCATCCCTTCATTAGCTTATTGCTTTGTACTCTTACTCCTGGTTAGGATGCTCAAGTTGGGCTTCGTTCTGCCTAAGGAGTCTAGAAGGTTACCAGTTTATATACCAATGCTTAAGGAAGTCTCTAATTTGTCCTGGAGTTCTGGAAGCCTGGGGGAACTGTAGCTACTCATGGTATATACGGAGTAGAGAGCTGTGGGTCTAAGGAATGTGAGTTGCTCAGGTAGAGGTACAGGGAATTTCCATAGAAACTGAGAATTCCTAAGGGAGGTTCAAGTGGGAGAGAATCAAGGAAAATCTGATTCTACCTCTGCTGGCCGGATGAGCTTAGATACACAATGGGGAGTGGGTAGGCTCCAACTATGTAAATTTTCAACAGCATAAAGGCACTATGTGAATATTAAAATTGTGGAATTGAATAAAAAGAATATGGTACTAAAATGGTTACTGGAAGTAGGCAGATTCAAGAAACTACCCAGACATTTGGTGATCTCATAGGGAACTTCCCTAAGTGTTCAGAGTGAGCCAGAAATAGATGCATTCACAGAGAGACTGACATAGGTTCAAACGATCTCAAATGCTGTTTTAATTAAGATCTGAGATTGTTAGTGACCATGGCCACCTGCCAGAAGTAAATCTAAAGCTAAATTTCTAAGTTAGAATAGTGTTATATACATTATCCTTGGACTTAAATTATTAATATTTCTAACCTATTTTACACAAAGTATCTTGCATTAGCATAACCAAGCAGAGAAAGAATCAAACAAATGTGTCATAACACCAGTCTTTTCTTAAACAGGAATAAACATAGAAGATCAAATAATACTGTTTTCAAATAGGTTTTATAATAACTGCAATTAAATATACTTAAGAAAATTAAATAAAATTTGAAGTGTTCGTTAAAAAACTAGAACCCTTTTAAAGATTCAAATGGAAACTCTGCATGTGAAAACAATATTAAAACTCGAATTAAGAAATCAAGAGTCTTTACTTCTATTCCGTGAAGGAACTGTAAAATTGAAAACCTAATTAAAGCCCAAAGTTGTGTAGATCTTAAATAGCAAAGCTTTCAGTGCAGGCCATCAAGATTCCTAGTTATATTTCTTACCTTATACTTATATATGGCCCAGTAAAACCCCAGGATGAAAATTATTTTTAAATTGTTATATTTTGGAAAGGTCCCAGAAAACTTAGAAGAAACCAACAAATGCCAACGTAAATATTAATAAAAGTCTTCTCAGGATAAATACATGTTGTATCAAGAGAAGGATTGTTGATAATGAATTTCTAATGTAAATGAGTAAGTCAATTGTATATACATGTAAAAAAGAGGAGAAGGAAAAAAGCACTGTAGACACTATATGTGAGGTACAGCATAAGTAAACAAATTAAAAAAAAAATAAAGCAACCTATGCGTCAGGTAAAATAATGAACCCCAAAGATAAAGGGGAATTTAGGTTGCAGATAGACTTATGGCTGATAATCATCTGTTCTTAAGATAGGGAAGTTATTCTAGATGATATAGGCATGTTCAATGTAATTACAAACATCCTTACAAAGTGGAAGTAGGAGGCAGCAGAAGAGTCATTGTCAGAGGGATGTTACGTGAGACAGACTGCACAGGCTATTGCAGGCCTTGAAGATAGAAGGAGGCCATGAACCAAAACATGCTGGCAGCCACCAAAAGATGGAAAAGTTAAGAAGGTGGATTCTCCCCTAAAGCCCCCAGGAAAGAATGCAACCTGCTAAGATATTGCTTTTAGCATAGTGACATGTGTTGAATTTGCAACCTACAGAACTATAGGATAGTAAATTTGTGTTGTTTAAGGCCACTAAATTTGTGATAGTTCATTATGGTAGCAATAGGAAATTAATATGACCCTTGTATAATTGAATTTCTAAAAAAAATTTGGGAAAAAAAGATAATTAGTAGATTTTCTCTCATCAATTTTCATAAAATTCTTTTCATAAAATTACACAATGTTATGTTCAAGTACATACACATACATCCTGTTACATAAGCAATCACAAAAGCAAATATGAAATTATTACTAGTGAATAAATATCAGAAAATGAAAAAAGTGTGCATAATTGGAGGAAAAATGTTTTCAAAAGCATATATCATGAATTGCAGAAAAATTATTGATAAAGAGGGAAAATATTTGAAAAAATGACTAACAATTTCCAAAATTAAACAAACACGTAACCCTTCAGATTTACAGGGTAGTAAAGGATGTCACCCACATGGTGATAATAATTATCAGAATTAGAATCTCCACAATGACGCTCAATTTAGGAGAGAACTAAAGCAATATTTGCACCCACATGGTGATAATAATTATCAGAATTAGAATCTCCACAATGACGCTCAATTTAGGAGAGAACTAAAGCAATATTTGCAACTACTTGCAAGTAAACCTTACTGTGTGATACAGATTTTTAAATGTATTCAAATAATGAACTGCCATAAAAGGAACTATCCACCCATTTTTTTTATTTGCGTATGTTGTTGTTTCCTCTTCACCCGATTTGACTAACTACTTAAACAAAATAAAACACTCATTTTCTGTTTTCTTTATACATTTGTGATCCTTAAATACCCAGTAGTACTTACTATAGCTTAATAGAAGAAGGGATGAGAAGTCATGCAAATATACCTATGCATTATCAACCAATGCTTAAAAATATAACTATTAATAGTCTGGCAATGTGTTTTTTGTTGTTGTTGTTACCATTTCTTTTTTTGCTATACTAAGAAAATAAAGGTAACCAAACAAGACAACAAGTAATTGACTTAAATACGGCTCCTTGACTGAACTACTATCCATGGGCTGCCCTGAGTGCTAGCCACTATATGAGGATCTCCTTTCATGTGTACCTATTGAATGATGACAATGAAATATGTGTTTATGGACTTCTAAGGATTTCCAATATGGTTATATCTCAGAGATTTTGATGCTATAACACTTGTGCTTTTTCTTGACCACACCATTCGTGCCTTAGCCTCAGTTTCTTTGCATTTGCTGTTCTCTCTGCCAGGAACACTCCACCTGACCCTCTCCCAGATTCTACATGGCTTGCTCTCTTACCTCCCTGAAACCTTTACTTCAATGTCATATTCTTAGTGTCAGTTCCCCTGACAATGTTCCTTTAGAATTACCAACACTTACTATAACCATAGCCACTCCCACTTTATACTTTACGTTTCAACATAAAGTTGAAAGACTTATTTTATTTCTTCGGTCACTTGTCTTGTTTCTCTTACTGTAGAAAAGGGTACTTTATCAGTTCTGTTTGTTAGTATATGAACAGCACCTAAAACAATGCCTGATAATAGTCGATAATTAATGTGTATTTGTTGAATCATCAGTGAATGGACTATGAAGCTGACATCCTTTTCAGTGACCAAGATCAGTCCCTATCACTCATGTACAAACCTTCTAAAATGGAAGCCTGGAAAACTCAGCTCTGCAGCATTGCACAAGCTCGTTCCCTCTCTATTGCTGTCTCCACATCAGTGACATGGGATTAAAAACTCATATGATGTTAGGAACAAAGGAGACAAAAGCTGATTAACAAATTTCCTCATTTTACAGATTTCAAAATTGAGATTAATTGGATAAAGCAAACTGTACGTGATTTTAGATAACCAATCAGTAGTAACAAAATAGCTAGTCTCTGACCTCTGGATTTTCATCTCTGCTTTCCATTACTCATGGGAAACCTGCAGAGGAATGACATGATAGTTCTCAGTGTCTACAAAATTGAATGCATCTCTTCACTTTAAGACAGTGTAGTTATGCTAAATATTGAGTCATTATGATATGATTATTTACTTTGTAATGTCACTATTATACTAAGTATGGAGTCAAGAGGTAGTTGCACAATAGTAACAAGATATATATAGATTTAATTTGGTCATTAGCTTACTTATTATGGTGTATGGACTAGTCTCACCCTCCTTGAGGTGTTCAGGACAAAGAATGCAGAACTGATACCGGGAATACTGTTAAAAATATTTAAGGAGTTTATAAGATTTAAAATAATAATAATATATATATATATTTTTAAAAATTTATTTATTATTATTATACTTTAAGTTGTAGGGTACATGTGCATAACGTGCAGGTTTGTTACATATGTATACTTGTGCCATGTTGGTGTGCTGCACCCATCAACTCATCGTTTACATCAGGTATAACTCCCAATGCAATCCATCCCCCCTCCCCCCTCCCCATGATAGGCCCCGGTGTGTGATGTTCCCCTTCCTGAGTCCAAGTGATCTCATTGTTCAGTTCCCACCTATGAGTGAGAACATGCGGTGTTTGGTTTTCTGTTCTTGTGATAGTTTGCTAAGAATGATGGTTTCCAGCTGCATCCATGTCCCTACAAAGGACAGAAACTCATCGTTTTTTATGGCTGCATAGTATTCCATGGTGTATATGTACCACATTTTCTTAATCCAATCTGTCACTGATGGACATTTGGGTTGATTCCAAGTCTTTGCTATTGTGAATAGTGCTGCAATAAACATACGTGTGCATGTGTCTTTATAGCAGCATAATTTATAATCCTTTGGGTATATACCCAGTAATGGGATGGCTGGGTCATATGGTACATCTAGTTCTAGATCCTTGAGGAATCGCCATACTGTTTTCCATAATGGTTGAACTAGTTTACAATCCCACCAATGGATTAGAGACTTAAATGTTAGACCTAATACCATAAAAATCCTAGAGGAAAACCTAGGTAGTACCATTCAGGACATAGGCATGGGCAAAGACTTCATGTCTAAAACACCAAAAGCAACGGCAGCAAAAGCCAAAATTGACAAATGGGATCTCATTAAGCTAAAGCGCTTCTGCACAGCAAAAGAAACTACCATCAGAGTGGACAGGCAACCTACAGAATGGGAGAAAATTTTTGCAATCTACTCATCTGACAAAGGGCTAATATCCAGAACCTACAAAGAACTCAAACAAATTTACAAGAAAAAAACAAACAACCCCATCAAAAAGTGGGCAAAGGATATGAACAGACATTTCTCAAAAGAAGACATTCATACAGCCAACAGACACATGAAAAAATGCTCATCATCACTGGCCATCAGAGAAATGCAAATCAAAACCACAATGAGATACCATCTCACACCAGTTAGAATGGCGATCATTAAAAAGTCAGGAAACAACAGGTGCTGGAGAGGATGTGGAGAAATAGGAACACTTTTACACTGTTGGTGGGATTGTAATAATAATATATATTTTAAAAATATTAATTTTACCCTTGGAAATAAGATAATCTTATATTTCAGAATCTGGTCTCAGAATCAGGACATGGGTTGTCTACGTCCAGTAACATTCAATTTCACAGGAAAGGGTTAATACTAAGCTCAGAGCTCTGCAGGTCCCATTATCTCTAGGGTGTTCCAATATAGGGTGTTGCAAAGATCTCACTCTGGATGTTGTGACCACCGTACAAAACACCACCCGCCTAAGCAAATGGAATTCAGAATAATGTGAAGGGAGATTTGCTTACTTCTGCAGGTGTCTCTGCTGGTAAGTAACATTTTGGAAGTATGGATTCTGATCTGCGGCTGAGAACAATGAAAAGAGCAGAAGGTGATAAAATAGGGGAAAGAAAAGAAAACCTTCTTATTGAGGGAAGTGGATAAGGGAGCTTACTGTAAGAATGTGTTGGCATAATTTCATATACACTTGAGCAACTACTACCTTCAATTCTTTCTTATACATCTTACACAATCTCTGTGTGAAACTCTTACATCTTTTGATACTTTTGCCATTCTATGCACTTGAGCTCTTCACAGCCATGTAGTGATCTATCAAAGTTCCTTCTCTTCATGTTTTCTGTGTATTTCTCACTGTTCTCTCTCCTTTAGTCCTTCTGACTTAATCTAAAGATTAGATAAATGGCCCCGGCACAGGCCCAGGTTTGACATGGAGAAAAAAACCATAAATGAAGTTACCTTAAACCATTCAGAAATTATCCCTCTCCAGTATAACACAACCAAATTATATGCTGTCTTTCTCTGACAAAAGGTAGTCCCAATCATTTTTCAGTGGTGCAATTTCCAAATGTGTGGTGCAATTTTTGTGTAAATGTCAAATGATAAGAATAATAATTTGCACTGGATTAAAAATGCTACCAAAATATTTATATGCAGATAAAGTGAGTATCAGGATTGAATGTCTGCTAAATTATGTAAAGGATAACCTGACAAGCTGTATAAACAAATTCACTACAGCTTTTTATGTTGTCATTATCAATAGGATAAGCAATAACTGTAATACAATTTTTTGATGAGCCATCTCGAGTCAGAAATCGCTTGTAAAGCTCTTGCGATGCAGGAAGTTTACTCTCATTTGATAGGTAAGGAATCTCAGAGAAGAAAAATAATTTATTCAATATTACATGGCAATGAGAAACAAAACATGAACTCAATTCCTAGTGTTGGTTTCTAAACATTATTCCATTTTCACATACTGGGCCCTGTTAAGTTAGCTAAACCAAACTCACAAAGAAGAAATCTGAACATAGGATTTTGTCACATCTCTTTCACCAATCTCCTCAATTACAACATCACATCTTGCATATAGTCACCCCTGATGAAATTAGGATAGTTTTCTAAATAGTTATTTTTTTCTGAGTTATTCCTCTTCTGTTTCCCAATTTGCTTGTTTTGGAATAATTATCTTAACTCAATTTCCTTTTCTTCTTCCTATACCTGGATCAATTTCTACCTTCTAAGATTTTTTAAGAAATTTGTCCAAGACCCAAGCTGCAGTGCACCCTTCCAAGACACACACATGCACATGCACACGCACATGCACACACATACTAGTGTGTGAAAGAGAAAGAGTTCTTGATCACAGTGTGCTTGATCACAGTTTTATAAAGATGAGATACATCATAGCAATACTTAATATAGCAAAACAAATACTAGACTCACTATCAAGAAGTGGTGTGTACAAATTAACTCACTTTGCCTGACAACTTTGTGATGTTTCATAAACTTGAACATTAATGTTTGTATGTGTGCATGTTTGTAAATCTGTTTCTTTCTTGACAGTTGTCAGCAGAAAGACAATTAGAAATAGCAAGGTTAATCACTGTTAGGCAGGAATCTAGATCCAGCATGGCGGCGTTACCCCGGGTAGCAGGCCTTTTGTTAAAGACTCCCTTTACTCTTGTCCACACCCGCAGACTTACATGCGTCAGAGTTCCGGCTGGGCAACCACACTCCCCCATGACCTGCAGCTCACCTGCATTCCACAAGTTTGTAAACAGCAGTTTTGGTTGACAGTTTCCAAAGACCCCTTCCTCATGACCCTTACTCAACTCCTGCCCTACTAGTTTCAAGACCCCCCAGGCCCTGTTTGCACAACCAGCTTCCCTACCTCTCTGGCTATAAAAAGCCCCTACCTTCCTCCCTCAGTGCAACTTCCTCGGCCCACGCCTTTGGACCGAGGAACCTCGCCCGCAAGCCCTAATAAAAGCTATTCTCACTGCCATTTGCCTTGTGTCTTCGTTCCCGGTTTGGCTCCAGCCTCAGTTTACCTTTACAATCACCAGATCTGAAATGAAGAGGGATATGTTCATTCCACCTTAAGTAGATCCAGAGTAAGAAGATTATCCTGAGAGGGTTATCCAGAGTATGAGGTTTCAATAATAAAACCTCAAGGCAGGGTTCCTATAATATTTGCACCCGCAAGAAAGGAGAGATTGGAAGCTGACTGTGGAATGAGAAAGACTTGCAGACTTAAACAATAAAACACCTGCACACATCCAAAATTATCTTAGACTGTTCCAGTTCGATACATTTGTAGTTTCTTCGAAGAGTAGATTACCTATGCTCGGCTCATAAATGTGAACTATAATGGGTCTGGTCATATTTAAATCATGTATCTACTTATTTATCCATAACATGTATATTTGTGAATTAAACAGTTTTTCCATGAAATAAGGTTAAAATATTTTCAGGAGAATCTTTTGTGCTTCTAAAGTAGTAAGGGAACAATTTTATCTCACCAATATTTTATAAGTTTACATTGCTGATTTGCGTAACTGTTACAATTACTAACACTAAATTTAAACCACTATGTTGCATCAGAAAATAAACGTTCTTTAGTTCATCTTTTGCGATCAGTCTCAGCATATAATCTGGTACATATGTGGTAGATAATTACTGTTTGTTGAACTAAAATATTGAATTTACTTGAATGGATCTAATGAAGTACACTGAAATCTTTGGGCCACATATTACCATTAAATTGTACATACTTTGAAGCCTCTATGATGCAGAAATATCATAGATATTAGTTTCACTGATTTATTTGTTTTCTCTGTGCACTAAGCGAGGATAAGACAAACTCAATGAATGACAGACATTCAGTCTATGATATATTTTAGTATAAAAAGTTCCCAGAAGAACAGCCTCAATGAATACCACTCTATTTCATCCCTACTCTTTCCTTCTTCTGGGAATTCCTGGGCTGGAAAGTATGCATCTCTGGATTGGATTTCCTTTCTTTGTTGTGTTCCTGACAGCTGTCCTTGGGAATATCACCATGCTTTTTATGATTCAGACTGAGAGTAATCTCCATCAGCCCACGTTCTACTTCTTGGCCATTCTGTTGTCTATTGATCTGGGTCTGTCTACATCCACCATCCCTAAAATGCTTGGCATCTTCTGGTTTACCCCGAGAGAAATCTCCTTTGAAGGATGCCTTACCCAGATGTTCTTCATCCACCTGTGCACTGGCATGGAATCAGCTGTGCTTGTGGCCATGGCCTATGATCACTATGTGGCCATCTGTGACCCTCTTTGCTACACGTTGGTGCTGACAAACAAGGTGGTGTCAGTTATGGCACTGGCCATCCTTCTGAGACCGTTAGCCTTTGCCTTACCTTTTGCTCTACTCATCCTAAGGCTTCCATTTTGTGGACACCAAATTATTCCTCACACTTACTGTGAGCACATGGGCATTGCCCGCTTGTCTTGTGCCAGCATCAGGGTCAACGTCATCTATGGCTTATGTACCATCTCTATCCTGGTCTTTGACATCATAGCAATTGTCATTTCCTATGTACAGATCCTTCATGCTGTATTTTGACTTTCTTCACATGATGCACGACTCAAGGCACTCAGCACCTGTGGTTCTCATGTGTATGTCATGTTGACTTTCTATACCCCTGCATTTTTCTCATTCATGACCCATAGGTTTGGTGAGAATATACCTCGCTTTATCCACATCCTTCTGGCTAATTTCTATGTAGTCATTCCACCTGCTCTCAACCCTGTAATTTATGGTGTCAGAACAAAACAGATTAGAGGACAAGTGCTGAAAATGTTTTCCAATAAATAAAACATAGCTCATTTATAAATATCAGATTATTTATCAATATCATAAATAATCATATTTACAATGAAAGTGGCACTAATTTTCTATGTTCAAAATAAAAACAGAATATTTGGAAAGTATTTAAGACCATCTTAGGGAAGGACTGAAAATGGAAATCGTTTGGCAGGTGCTCCCCACAAATGGAAAGTTAAGCTCATGTCAAATGGATAAATAAAAATGTTTTCTGATATTCCATTGTTTGCAAATGATTCAGATTCCTAATATGAAAGAATATGACCACTTTGTCCCGCATTCTTTATGATTGAGCATAGCATGATCATTGTCAGTTTAAAGCAAACTTGAACGAAATACCAGAAACAAGCAAACAAACAAAACACTATAAAGCCATTTATATGCTGAGTTTAAACAAAAATATCTAGTCTTCTCGATTACTGCTGGTTCTATACAAGAAACATTGGGGGATTTTCCATATACCTGGACTATTAAAAATAATGTTATTTTTGACTTTGCCATAATAATGTTGGAAGGTATAAAATTGATACTGTTAACATGATAGCCATGGAGGTCTTCTACCATAAAGAGAATAGCAGAAATTTTGAAATCTTAGTAAATTTGCGGTCTTTTTTATTTGGGGGAAAAAAAAGGAAGACATGCTGTATTTTTTTACTTGGTGGGCAAGTTTTTATAAAATCTAACTTACTGATAGTTCTTTGAAAACAAACTGTTCTTTTCCAAACAATATTGTTTGTGTCCTTTTTTTGCCATCCCTTAGAGAAGTTTCACTTTTATGGAATGTCAAAAGTTCAAGTATGTTCTAGGTCTATCACTACTAAGTGTTTTTTGTTGTTGTTATTTATTATTATTTTTTTTTAATGAAAGTTTAGTTCCATGTGATATAATTCAGTGCTATCCAGGTACATGTGACATTATTGACATTATGGATAAAAGATTTAAGGGAAAATGTGCTTATGAAATTTGGAAAATTCTAACATTCTAGCAATATATTTATTGCAGGACCTCTCAGAGTTTTTAATCTTCAAATACTCATTTGAAACTTTCAATCAAGATTGGTGTCAGAGTGCCCTTCTTAGGCCGTCCCATGACACATATACTGTAGGGTGCACTTTAGAAAAAAAAAACTACTTATTGTTATTACGATGGAAAATATAATGTCAAACATTCTTAGGGGAGATACGTATTAATTAACATTATACCCTGGACTAGAAAATCTATGAAAAAAACAATCAGTTGCACTGTGTATTTATAGGCATTATAATTACACATTATAATTATGTAATTATAGACTTTTCCTGCACCCCAACTGTGAGATTGAACTCATCGTTTACCTATCCATTTATTCTGTTGTATTGGTTCAGCCTTAATCTTAGGCTGGCACCATGTTCCTGGGTCTTGGAGGTGAAAAGTTCTAGGTGAGTGATTCTGCCCCTCCCTAAGCTGCAGGAGATTCCAGCTGATCCTGATTCATGCTGTGGTTATAGAATTTATTTCTGCTCCTATAAGCAGCAATGGTCTTCACATGTTCTGTTCCCCTGGTGGCTGAAGGCATTCGCTCCTCAGGGAAGAGGAGAAAGAAGGAACTGGGTGAAGTATGATTCCCATCCTTCTGTGGTTGCTATTCCCCTTTACCAGGTCTGTTCCATGAGGAAGCCTTTTTCAGGCAGTCCTGCCTCCAGTCTTTCTCACCATTACTTGGTAGAAGCCTAGGGAGGACAACATGAGTGGGAATGAATTCCCTCGTTTCATATTATCACAGAAGTCTATACTTCACTTTGAGGAATTTGCTTTAAACTTTTAGTAAACCCTTTTTACTGGCTTGTGTAGAATCTGACATCTGCCCCTAATAAGCTAGGGGTCATGTTCCATCCTTTCTTGAAGTTGCCTATCTTTCTTTAGGTTAGAATTAGTTGGTTGCTCTGTGATTTTAACTATTTGATCAGTCCAAGAAAATTGCGAGTTTTTTTCTTTTTTTATTGTACACTTCTTTTTGGCCATAAGGTTTTGAGAGCAATGGTCTTCCAATGTATACATGCTAGATAAAAACAAGAAGCCCTTGTAGAAATTTTAAAGCATGCTGTAGCATTTAAGTGGAAGGGCATCTATATCCATTGGTAACTCCCTATAACTATTTTTCCAAGGATGGGCTGTGAACCACTGAATCATAAATATTACGATGATTGTTGAAAAGCAGATGTTATGGAAATCACCACAGAACTTTTGAATCTGATTGCCTTAGAGTAGACTCAAGCAATCTCTATTTTTCAGAGACTTCAAGCATTCTAAATTTGAGAACTATCACTCCAGAAAGTTGAAAGTTGATTAATAATAATCAGTTGATCGCAAAAAGGAAATACTAGGATCACCTTTAGAAAGAGAGGTAGTTGCATCCAGAATTGGCCAACCCAAACCTGAACGGCACTACCTGTATACCTCTACACACACATACACACACACACACACCTCTGACTTGGCCTAAACCACAGCAAACTTTGTTTTTACTTACCTGATATTCCTGATGTCTTGTATTCAGGAACTATTACTATTTCTATACAGTATAGTGGGTAAGAGTGTAAATCTAGTGTCACACCCCTTAGGTTCAAATCCTGGCTCCAACTTTACCATCTCTGTGACTGGAAAAATCAACTAATTTTGGTGAGTCTCTGTTTTCTTATTTGTAAAATAAGTATATCAATATTAGAAATCTTGTCAGTTTGCAGGAGGAATTACTGAGGTTAAGGGATCTAAAAATTCAGAATGGACTAGAGGAATGTCAGCACTGTATAAATGTTATATGTTATACTGAAATATTTATGTATCTGAATCAACTTTATCAAACTACTGGAGCAAAATGTTTCTCCCCACTCTTTTTTTTTTTTTTTTTTTTTTTTTTTTTTTTTGAGACGGAGTCTCGCTCTGTCGCCCAGGCTGGAGTGCAGTGGCCGGATCTCAGCTCACTGCAAGCTCCGCCTCCCAGGTTCACGCCATTCTCCTGCCTCAGCCTCCCGAGTAGCTGGGACTACAGGCACCCGCCACCTCGCCCGGCTAGTTTTTTTTTTTTTTTTGTATTTTTTATTAGAGACAGGGTTTCACCGTGTTAGCCAGGATGGTCTCGATCTCCTGACCTCGTGATCCGCCCGTCTCGGCCTCCCAAAGTGCTGGGATTACAGGCTAGAGCCACGGCGCCCGGCCTCTCCCCACTCTTCATGTTCAAGTTATAAATCCCATCCTTTCTATATATGCTGATTCACTATGTGCTAGGGAGAATGATAAGAATAATGAGAAAGGTAGTAGACTTGCAAATTTGGCAAGCACAAACTGAGTAAATTTAATTAAGCACCCCTCCCCTCAAACACACACACTCTTTTGGTAGTAAGGCTTTCTAAAGAAGTTATATGTGTTTCCTCACACTCTGCCGCGTGGTAAGTCTTCCCATTCTCATGAGAAATATATGCCTAACTCTGGGGGTTAGTTACAGTGTTCACTGGCTCTCAAGCCAAACAAAGTCCTTTACAATAATTTTAATCACTAAGAAATATTATATCTGGAATTCATCCTTCATTATTTTATTTTATCTCAATCTCTTCAGAAATTGAGAGGTTACATTTTATGTGTCCACCACTGAGACACTGCAAGTGATTACAAACGTTGCCCTAAGTATAATTGTATTTCCAGCGACTTCTGGTTAGTAATTAAACACTGACTAAATGAATCTAACTAAAGTGAAGGTGGTCATGGAGAATGGTATGAGCGGTAGTCACAAATTTGACACTTGAGTCTGTGAGAAGCTGTGTTCCTGAAAGCCCCATTCAATGACATTCAGTTGTATATAAAATAGTTGCGAGATTACAGAAAAGTTATTTCTTTAGAGATAGACTTCAAATCCCAGGTTCTCTATTCAGTAACCCAACAAATATGAGTGTGCTGAGCTATTTATTAGCTGGATTTCTTTTCTTTTCTTTTCTTTTCTTTTTTTTGAGATGGAGTCTCACTCTGTTGCCCAGGCTGGAGGCAGTGGCGCGATCTCGGCTCACTGCAAGCTCTGCCTCCTGGGTTCAGGCCATTCTCCTGCCTCAGCCTTCCGAGTTGCTGGGACTACAGGCTCGCGCCACCGCGCCTGGCTAATGTTTTGTATTTTTAGTAGAGACGGGATTTCACTGTGGTCTCGATCTGACCTCGTGATCTGTCCGCCTTAGCCTCCCAAAGTGCTGGGATTACAGGTGTGAGCCACCGCTCCCGGCCTGTTATCTGGATTTTTATGATAATTAACCCCAAAAATATTGTGAGGGTTAACTGATTATGCATACAGAATGTACAGTAAAGAGCTGTGGACCTGTTTAATAATATTTATTCTCTACATAATTTTTAGCTTGAGGGGTGAAGAACTTGACTAAAATATTTTTCTAGTGGTCAACTATTAATAACTTCTCTGTGCCTTAATTTGCTCAATTTTAGCTGCATATACAGGTTACCTAGAGAGCGTTAACAACACAAGTGACAGAACACTACCCCCATTTCGGTTTTTCTTTCTCTAGTTTCACATGAACAAACTCCCACACAGTATGTAGAGTTCTGTCGGTGTTGTACCACTTACTCTAATGCCTGTAAGATTTACCCACGTGAAACTATATATACCAAAAAAAGCATCAAGATTTAATAATGATCACAGAGAACGCATAATTACCTACAAATTCATGGTAATTTGGCCCACCACACACTGATTAAAAGCAAAAATAGATTTTAGAAGCTTATGGAAAATGACTTCAAAAGACTAAAAGAATGTAATAACTGGAAAGTAGAATTATGTAGCTAGAAAAATATCCTTCAGGAATGAGGGTAAAATAATGAAATCTTTAGATGAACATATAACAGAGAACTTAGCACCAAAAGACTCTCAAGAAAGCGCTGAATTGTGTACTTGAGAAAGAAAGAACTTCAGTCAAGAAGGATGAACTGTGGCAAACAAACAAAAAAAGTAAATCTTATGATAAGACATACATGGTCAACCAAAAATCTATGATTATACATCATGTTGATTTTAAACATCTCTCCTCCTCCTCCTTCTTCTTCTTACTGCCTCTAATGATTCTCCATGAATTTTTTGCTTTGTTTTGTTTATTTTGAGAAAATAACACTTTGATAAACAGTTCTACTTAGAATACATCTGTCTCAAGATAATGATTGTCATAACCTTTATATATCTTAGCTAAACAGCCTGTCAGGATTGAAATGAACAATACCATTCTGGACATCACAAGGAAGGATAATAGGCATTATATTAAATAGTTTGGCCGGTCCCGAAATCCCGGTACTTTGCGAGGCCGAGGCGGGCGAATCATGAGGTCAGGAGATCGAGACCACCCTGGCTAACAAGGTGAAACCCCGTCTCTACTAAAAATACCAAAAATTAGCCGGCCGTGATGGCCGGCGCCTGTAGTCCCAGCTATTCGGGAGGCTGAGGTAGGAGAATGGCGTGAACCCAGGAGGCAGAGCTTGCAGTGAGCCGAGATCTCGCCACTGCACTCCAGCCTGGATGACAGATCGAGGCTCTGTCTCAAAAAACAAAAAACAAAAAACAAAAAAAAACCAAATGCTTCTTCCTTTTGAAAATTTTTGACATATCTGTACCCAGAATAGTGAATACAGAATAATCTTTTTAGATGAAGAAAATATCATGAGAATATAAAATATGTAGAGTCATATAATTTAAGTGGCCAAATGTTGCTAATAAGCTCAAACTGAATATTTTTTATTATATATAAAACATATGATCTCAGTGTTTTAAATGTTTAAGATTTCAGGGAGGGACACTAGGCTTTTATCAGTTGAAAACATTAAGACATTTTTATTGACACATGAAAAATGAATAAAATTCATCACACATTTTGTTAAGCAAGTTTAATCATCATATTTAGTCATCATATATCAGAAAGAGTTAATAATAAAGTAAGATTTCCTTAAAAAGGGGGAAGGGGAAACGATGTAGGAATACACTGAAAAATAATTGCTGCATTTTAGAATAAACTCCAAAGTGTTGTCAAAATAGTCCCAAAAAAGACACAGTTCAAAGTCAGAATTTCCCATAGCCTCCTCTTCTTTTTTTTTTTCCTTTCCTCTGCCCCATGACCCAAACCCTCCTCTTCTTTTATTAATCCGGTTTCCAAATATGTTCAGATTGATATCTTCTATAATGGCAAGATTCAGATAGTTATGCCAGTTGAAACTTGGAAATACATAGTTTGACAGTCATATTATTCAAATTATTAATTTTAAACAGTCTGACAAGATTCAAATATGAAGTAATCCCACTACTTGGTAAATATTTCTGAAGTGCATAGAAAATCTATACTTGTATCTGTTTAAACTTACAATTATGTTTGAATAAGTTACTTTCCACAGAAAAATCTTAGTTTTCTCATTATTAAAAGAGGGCCTTAATAGAAAGACGTTACATTCTAAGATAATACAATGTTTTGTTCAGATATTTCTCACCAACAAAAATTATTTACTTAGAGGCTTTGAAAAACTGAAAACTTTAAGGAACCTGTCTCGAATCCTTTTGGTTCTTACCCCATAGATAATGGGGTTCACCATGGGTGGGACAAGAAGATAGGTGTTGGCCACAATTATGTGAAAATGGGAAGCCACATGGTGCCCAAACCTGTGGGTGAGAAAAGAGAAGAAGGCTGGAGTATAGGATACCAAGATGACGCAGACATGGGAGCCACAGGTGCCCAAAGATTTGAGCCTGGCATCTTTGGATGGGAGCTGGAAGACAGTGTGGAGTATGAGGACATAAGGACAAATGATCAATATAAAGTCCACTCCCCCAGTAAGGAAGGCAACAATGAGGATGTAGGCTCTGCGGAATTTTGTCTCAGCACAGTCAATCCTGATGAGGGCCATGAACTCACAGTAGGTGTGAGAAATGATATGGGTTCTGCAGTAGGGAAGCCAGCGTAGTAGGAAAGGGTGAGGACTGAGAGGTGCTATGCCCCTGAGTACAACAGCTTAGGCTCATTCTCCCAATTACAGCATGTGTCAGAATAACTGAATGTCTTAATGGATTACAAATGGCCACATATTTGTCAAAAGCCATGGCCAGGAAGAAGCCAGATTCCATGGTGGAGCAAGAGTGAATCAGGAACACTTGAGTGAGGCAGGCTTCAAAGCGAATCTCTCCATCATGGAATCAGAAGAGACTGAGAAGTTTGGGCACAGCTGTAGAACACACAACAAGATCAGCTACAGCCAGCATGCAGAGGAAGAGGTACATTGGCTCATGGAAGCTGGGCTCTGTCTTGATGATAAAGAGAAGAGAGCAGTTTACCAGTAGGGCCAACAGGTAAACCACACAAAAGGGGATGGAGATCCAGATGTGCGCAGCTTCCAATCCAGGAATGCCAATAAAAATAAAGGTTGATGGATGTGCATCGGTTTTATTGTATGGTGACATAACAAGGGTCAAATGTTTTTACTTTCTCTTCATAAATTTTTCCTCAAAAACAAAAAAGTTAATACACTTTGAAATCTGGTGGGTTAAGAAAGTTAAAGTACAGGGAACTGTAGGCCATGGAGAAATTATAATGTCTATAAAACATTTAGATAGAAATTATTTAATTATTGGACAGAGTCATATATTATTACAGAGTTACTCTACCACAAAAAGGGCACTGCTAGAACACCATTTTGAAAACCATCTTCATCCTCTAATAGCCAGTTCTTTTGTTTTATGTGTTTGTTTTGTTTTTTTCTTTTTAGAAGCACAATTGATAATGTTCATCAGACACTCTCTTTACTATTATAGATATCTGTAGATTATAGGGTCTCTAGGATCAGGAAAAATAACCCTTAAGTCAGAGTACAATGCAGTCTGGTTTGGAATATGTATAGCAGACTGGACTTCAGTGTTGAATTGAAATTATGAAACTTAATTTAGCTTCTTAATCTATGTTTGAAATTTCATACCCAAAGTTATTGCTTAATTTGGCTATTTGACTTTCAGTGTCTATAGGGATAGATATTCCCTTTTAAACATAAAAACAGCTACATGTGTCAAGGGAGCTTTGGAAAGTCTAAGGAATATTATTTCTGAATTAAGACATATACTGGAGAAAACAGGAGTGTAGAAAAATAAGATTATTAAAAATTTATGTAATAATAGAATAAGTAGCATTTCTAAGTTAGTCAGTCACTGATTATGACTCAAGTATTTTCCTGAGAACATTTTATGTATTAACTCATATAAATTTTATTCACCTTTTTAGATAAGGAGAGTTTAAGTAACTTGTATAAGGTTATATAACTGGTAAGTGATAAACCTAGTTTCTAGTTCAGACACTGATTCTGGAACCCCCATATGCCATTAAAAGGATGAATTGCCATAATTAAGTGATAGTCTATACTTGTGAAAATACAGAGAATGGGAATGATTCTGTATATAATACTGGAAAATACAATCACCATTAATTTGAATATGACTACTTCTTGAAAGCTCTCCCCCTCACCATTTTTAAATTCCATAAAGAAGCTTGCCCAAATTAAAGACTTTCTCTTATTAGTTAACCCTTCTCCAATGCACTTACACAAAGCAAAAGAACCCTTACCTGAAAAAAGAAAATTAACATAACCAGACTTTCTCCATGTTACCCTGTTCTAATTAAAATTAGATTTATGTATATACTCCTTGGGCGAATGCACTTTAACGTATTTCCCCCTTTTTCTCTAAAAAACCCTTTGTGTGCTTTTATCTACATTTGTGTTTCTGTCAGCATTCTCATATACCTCATTCACTTTCACCCTCACTCTTTCTACTTAACCTTTCCTTTACATAACGTAGATACATTTCCCCAATGGGAAATAGGTAGAGAATTTAGGTAAAGAAAAAATCAACAATGATATTAATGCAAATGTCCAAATACTTAAAATAGGTCTTATTCTCACTTGCAATCAGGAAATTAAAAATTAAAATGAATATGACACAAATTATATGTTGTATTTAACAAATAAAATACCAAGATTGGCCGGGCGCGGTGGCTTACACCTGTAATCCCAGTACTTTGGGTGGCCGAGGCGGGCGGTTCACGAGGTCAGGAGTTAGAGACCATCCTGGCTAACACGGTGAAACCCCATCTCTACTAAAAAAAATACAAAAAAATTAGAGGAGGGTGGTGGCGGGCGCCTATAGTCCCAGCAACTCAGGAGGCTGAGGTAGGAGAATGACGTGAACCCGGGAGGCGGAGCTTAGACTCCAGCCTGGGGGACAGAGCAAGACTCCGTCTAAAAAAAATAAAGAAGAAAAAAAGAAAAAGAAATTATATATATATATATATATATATATATATGCATATGTATATATACACATATATATATCAAGATTGATTATAGCAAGAGTTAGTGAAGTTTGAGTTAAAAAGAAACTCTTAAAAATAAATGGTAGGAGTGTGAATTGGCACAACTTTTAGAGAAAGATTTGTAGTAACCATTATTATTATTAAAAATCATATTTCTGGCAAAAGTAATTGATTTCTTAGGTAATATTTTTACATATGTATATAGAAATATATACAGTGATTCTCACTGGAAAACTGCCCATGGTATAATAAATATTTAATCACTCAAAATGTTCAGAAATAAAATAATAGTTAAAGTGATAATTCAAAAGAGAGAGAGGGACAAAAACGTCAAGTCAAATATAAGGGAATCTCCTAGATTCTTAGCAGATTTCTTCAGGAGAAACTTTACAGGCAAGGAGAGAATGGAATGGCATACTTGAAGTGACGGAAGTAAAAAAAGCAAGCTAATCGCTCGGCAAATCTATCCTTCAGAAATGTCTCAGGAAGACATTATTTTTCCAAGCAAAATCTTAGAAAATTTATCCCTGGGCAAGTCCTGTAAGAAATACTCAGAGGAGTACTGAATCTGGAAGTAAAATGATGATATCTACCAACATGAAAACATACGAAAGTATAAAAATCAATGGTAGAGCAAACATACAAATGAGAATGAGAAAATAAGCAAACATTATTAGGCCTGAAAACCAGCGAACTGCCAAGTTAAACAGTAAGAAATGAAGAAAGAAACAAAGGTTATAAAAACAATCAGAAACAACAAAATTACTGAAGTAAGCCCTCACCTATCAATAACAACCTTGAATGAGAGTGATCTAAATTCCACCCCTGCCAAAAAAATATAAAATGGATAAAAAGTAAAACCCCGCTATGCTGGTTACAAGAAACTTACTTTACTTAAGTACACAGATAAACTGAAAGTGAAGAGATGGAAAAAGATATTCCTCACAAACAAAACCAGTAATATGTGGCAGTACCTGACAAAATAGATTTTAGTCAAAAAGCATATGAGACAAAGAAAGTATTTATATTATAATAAGAAGACCAATTGAGTAAGGAAATATAACAAATATATATATTCAACACCAGAGCATCCAGATATATAAAGGAAATATTACTAAAGCTAAATAGAGATATAGACAGCAATGTAATAATAGTTGGGGATTTCAGTAACCTACTGTCAGGAATGGAGAGATCATCTAGACAGAAATCAACAAAGCAACAATGAACTTAAACCAAATGTACGGAATATTTCATCCAGTAGAAGTAAAATACATATTTTCTTCAGCACATGGAGCATATCACAGCATAGACCATACATTAGGTGACAACACAAGTCTCAATATTATTTTAAAAATTAAAACCATATTAAGTTATATAGACAAGTAGATACCAAGCATTTACTTATATCATAATGGAATAAAACTAGAAATTAATAAAAAGAAAATTTGGAAACTGTACAAATACATGAAAATTAGACAACATGCACCTGAAAGACCATTGGTTACACAAAGAAATTAAGAATGAAATTAAAAATTTTCTGAGAATAAATAAAAATAGAATATGAATATATATAAAAATAGAATATATAATAGAACATATATAGAATAGAAAATGGACCAATAAACCAAAACCTATGGGTTATAGCAAAAGCAGTTCTAAGAGGGAAGTTTATAGCAATATACATCCACATCAAAAAATAGAAAGATTTCAAATAAGCAGCCTAATCATGCACCTCAAGATCTAGAAAAGTAAGACCAAACAAAATGAAAAATTAGTAGATGAAAATAAATAATAAATATTATAGCAGAACTAAACAAAAGAGACATAACAAATACAAAATTAAATGAAACAAAAATTGTTTATTTGAAAAAATTAACAAAATAGGCAATCCATTAGACTAAGAAAGAAAGAAAGAAAGAAGACCCTAACAAATAAACTCAGAATCAAAAATAGGAAATACTGCAACTAATAACACAGAAATAAAAATAATCTTTAGAGACTATTATAAATAACTGTATACCAACAAATGGGAAAATCTTAAGAAAACGAATAAATTACTGTACAAATATAACCAATTAAGACTGAACCAGGAGGATAAAGAAAACCTGAAGTGACCAGTAACTAGTAACAAGACTGAATCAGTAATAAAAAGATCCAACAAAGAAAAGCCAGGACCAATGGCTTTTCTGCAAAATTATTCCAAACTTCTAAAGAACATCATTTCTTCTCAAATTATTCCAAAAAATAAGAAGGAGTTCTTTGTAATCATTCAATGAAGCCAGCATTATTATGATTCCAAAACCAAACAATCACACGACAGCAACAAAAAGAAAACAAAGCAATATCCTTGAAGAATGTAGATATAAAAGTCCTCAACAAAATACTATCAAATGGAATCCAATAGCACATCAAAAGATAATACACCATGATCAAGTGGTATTTATCCTAAGGATGTAAAAATGGTTCAACATAAGCAGACCAATTAATATGATTCATCAAGTCAAGAGAATAAGGGGAAAAAAACCCTGTGATTATCTCAACAGACACAGGAAAAGCATTTCGTAAAATTCAACATCTGTTACAAAACACTGATTAAAAAAAATGAATAGGACAGACAAGAAAAAAATGGAAGGCCATCTTATGCTCAGGAATTGGAAGAATTATTATTAGTAAAATGAACAACATACCCATAACAATCTACAGATTCAATTCAATTCCTATCAAAACATCAATGATGTTATTCACAGAAATTTAAAAAATGAAATCCGTGCGGAATCACAGAAGGCCCTAAAAAGTCAAGACATCACTGAGAAAAAGGAACAAAACTGGAGACATTAGACTACCTGGCTTCAAAATAATCTACAAAGTTATGGTAGCAAAAGCAGCATGGTACTAGCATGAAAACAAATCCATTGGCCAATGGAACAGAATAGATAACCCAGAAATAAATCCATGTATTTATAGCCAACTTATTTTCCACAATGATGTCAAGAACAAACACTGGGGAAAGGACACCCTCTTCAATAAATGATGCTGGAAAAAAACCCGGATATCCATATGCATAATAATAAGAGTAGACCTTTATCTCCCACCAAATACAAAAATTAACTAAAAATGAATTAAAGGTTTAAGTATAACACTTGAAACCATACAACTACAAGAGTAAAACATAGGAGGAATCCTTCAGAACATTGGTCTCGCCAAAGATTTTATGGCTAAGAGTACAAAAACACAGGTAACAAAACTAAAATAGGCAAATGGGAATAAAACTAAAAAGCTTCTGCACAGCAAGGGAAGCAATCGCCAGGATGAAGAGAAAACCTGTAGGATGGGAGGAATTATTTGCAAACTATTCATCCAACAAGGGACTAACATCCAGAATATATAAGGAAGTCAAACAAGTTAACAGGAAAAAAATAGTCTGATTTAAAAATGGGCAAAATGTCTGAATAGACATTTCTCAAAAGAAGACATACAAATGACCAACAAGTATATGAAAAAAATGTTCAACACCACTAATCATCAGATAAGTGCAAATCAAAATTATAATGAGCTATAATTTCACCCTGTTAGAATGGCAATTGCCAAAAAGACAAAACATAATGAATGCTGGCAAGAATGTGGAGGAAAGGGAACTCTTACACAATGTTTGTAGGAATGTAAGTTAGTACAGCCATTATGGAAAAGAGTACAAGTGTTTATCAAAAAACTAAAACTAGAACCACCATATGATCCAGCAGTTCCACTAGTAGTTATTTATTCAAAGAAAATAAAATCACTGCGTGGAAAAGGCATCTGCACAATCATGTTTCTTGCAGCACTATTCACAATAATCAAGATATGGAATTAACCTAAATTTCCATCAACAGATGGAGGGATAATAAAAATGTGGTATGCATACACAATGGAATATTATTCAGTCATAAAAAACAATAAAATTCTGTCATTGTGGTATTATTGATGAACCTGGAGGACATTATAAGTCAGGCACAGAAAAATTAATACTATGTGTTCTCACTCATGTGGTAGCCAAATAATAAAAAAAGACCTCATATAAGCAGAGAATAGAATTATGGTTATTACCGGCTGGGAAAGATATGGGAAAGGGAAGGATAAAGAGAGGCTTGTTAATGGATACAAAATTACAACTGTATAAGAGGAAAACGTACTAGTGTTGTAGAGCACTGTAGGGTCAATATAGTTAACAATAACTTACTGTTTGAAAAGCTAGAAAATAGGATTTTAAATGTTCTCAAGACAAGTAATAAATATTTGAGATGATGAATATTCTTTTTTTTAAATTTTATTTTTTTAATTATTATTATACTTTAAGTTCTAGGGTACATGTGCATAACGTGCAGGTTTGTTACATATGTATACTTGTGGCATGTTGCTGTGCTGCACCCATCAACTTGTCAGCACCCATCAACTCGTCATTTACATCAGGTATAACTTCCAGTGCAATCCCTCCCCCCTCCCCCCTCCCCATGATAGGCCCCGGTGTGTGATGTTCCCCTTCCCGAGTCCAGGTGATCTCATTGTTCAGTTCCCACCTATGAGTGAGAACATGCGGTGTTTGGTTTTCTGTTCCTGTGATAGTTTGCTAAGAATGTTGGTTTCCAGCTGCATCCATGTCCCTACAAAGGACACAAACTCATCCTTTTTTATGGCTGCATAGTATTCCATGGTGTACATGTGCCACATTTTCTTAATCCAGTCTGTCACCGATGGACATTTGGGTTGATTCCAAGTCTTTGCTATTGTGAATAGTGCTGCAATAAACATACGTGTGCATGTGTCTTTATAGCAGCATAATTTATAATCCTTTGGGTATATACCCAGTAATGGGATGGCTGGGTCATATGGTACATCTAGTTCTAGATCCTTGAGGAATCGCCATACTGTTTTCCATAATGGTTGAACTAGTTTACAATCCCACCAACAGTGTGAAAGTGTTCCTATTTCTCCACATCCTCTCCAGCACCTGTTGTTTCCTGACTTTTTAATGATGGCCATTCTAACTGGTGTGAGATGGTATCTCATTGTGGTTTTGATTTGCATTTCTCTGATGGCCAGTGATGATTTTTCGTGTGTCTGTTGGCTGTATGAATGTCTTCTTTTGAGAAATGTCTGTTCATATCCTTTGCCCACTTTTTGATGGGGCTGTTTGTTTTTTTCTTGTAAATTTGTTTGAGTTCTTTGTAGGTTCTGGATATTAGCCCTTTGTCAGATGAGTAGATTGCAAAAATTTTCTCCCATTCTTTAGGTTGCCTGTTCACTCTGATGGTAGTTTCTTTTGCTGTGCAGGAGCTCTTTAGTTTAATGAGATCCCATTTGTCAATTTTGGCTTTTGTTGCCGTTGCTTTTGGTGTTTTAGACATGAAGTCTTTGCCCATGCCTATGTCCTGAATGGTACTACCTAGGTTTTCCTCTAGGCTTTTTATGGTATTAGGTCTAACATTTAAGTCTCTAATCCAAGATGATGAATATTCTAACTTGATCATCACACATTGTAAACATGTATCAAAATAGCATTCTGTATTTTAGAAATATATACAATTATTACATGTAAAGTAAAAATAAAATAAAAAATTGTTGTTAAAAGATATGTGGTACTTTTGTATTATGCTATACTCAGCAGCACTTAACATTAATATGGCATTATATAAACAGATATAAAAGATATTTAAATAAAAATGAGCAGAAATGTAATTGCTTTCATTAATTAAACCTTTATGTATGCATTTAATTTAATCGCATTTGTACTGAAAATTTCTTAAACTCAAAAAACGACCTAAAACAATAAATACCCAATTTAGTAGGAGTGGAAAATGAGTGATAAATGGAAATGAGCATAGAGTACAATTTAGATATCTAACTGGTTTGACTTATTTAACAGTGAATGTATTCAATGTATGTATGTATTATTTAGAGTGTGTAATGTAAATATATGAACAATGCAATGTTACCACTGTATTTATTTAAAAAATACAAACCAGGAGTTTACAAGTAAGATATGGACTCCCTTTTCTTGTAAAATATTCAAAAAATTTTCTAACCATTCGAAATACCTTTCCCCATATCTCTCTGCATAGGGAACTGGTCACCTACTCAATTTATGAAAGTGATCACCCTGTGTCTTTGTTCTTCATAATCTTTTTCACACATAAAATACCTTAATAAGCTGAGTATGGTGGCACGCACCTTTAGTTGCAGCTACTCAAAAGCCAAGGTGGGAGAATCACTTAAGCACAGGAGTTCAAGGCTACAATCAGCTATGTTTGCACCACTTGCACTGCAGTCTGGGAGACAGAGTGAGATCTTATCCTAAAAAAATAAAATTAAAATAAAACCCTTAATAATTGTAATCAGAATTGTAGAAAACTCTACACACATATCAAATCCTCTGAGTTTATTTTTCTAACTACCTCAAGCCATCTTTAACACCTCTCCTTAGTGTCCCTGTGATATTTGCGCTTACCCATCTTTATTTTGTCATATTGTATTCTATATTTCTGCATACTTATCTTCCTTATAATATTGAAAATTTTTATTTGACAGAAATAATGTCTTTCCACGTATTTATTTGTTGTTCCACTGAATTAATAAAGAAAAAGAGGAAAGGGAAATGTAAGGAAATATAATTATTTTCTGGTAAATTGTTTCAATATAACTTGAAGACAACTGGTTTGAAATTACTTTGAATCAGTATGAATTTATTATAGTCTACACTAATCCCAAACACTGTATTGTATTAACAATTTTCTGATTATCATATTAAGTTTTGAGACATACTCAGGAATCAGTCTCCAACCAAATTTAATTGTCATCATTTTATTCCTAGTTTAACTACATAATGGAGAAAATGAGGGAATGAAGGAGAGGAAAGTCACATATGCTTTTGAGGAGGAATAATATAATGGATTATGATGTCTCTGGCTAAATCTTACATCCTGTATGCATCTCTTCACAAAAATAATGTAAAACAACATGAATTGCTACTAACCACTATGTTAGTTGCATTGTTGACATTATCCCTTAAGGAAAATTTTGGGTAGGTAATCATATTTATGACACGAATAAGAAAATAAACTAAGAATTTTCAATTAGTTTGCTCAAAGCTATTCTACCATGAATTTATGGAGCTGGAATTAGAACCCCAGTATAAGTACAAAGTTTGTGATCTTTACGTTGAACCTTAGAAGATGCATACCCCACAGTGTTTGTAAATATAAAATGACATAATGCGCTGCAGAGTGCTTTCAGCTGCAGGAGACATTGCCCTAATATAATGGATTTCTAAAGAATATCGGGCTGATACATCTACACTTCCATTATTTTTGTCATCAGCCTTCATTTGATGCACTTAACTAAGTAGAAAAGCCCTTACTCAAACATATCCTAAATGAAAGTTACAGTCTGGTCCCAACTCATAACAAAGTAGAGATACCACTGCTTGTGATATAGATGCACCCTCTTCCAAGTCCACAAGCCCAAATGGTAGCAGCTGACTCAAGGAATCTTACACAAGCCTGTTTTTCAGAGTCTGTCTGCTCTGAATAGAGCCCTGAAACCTTCCATCGGCCTATTGCAGGTCTAGTTGATGACATCAAAGTGGAAATGAGCACCGCTTTACCTCACTAGTGGTCCCGTACATATCAGGATGAAAACCCACCCTGCCAGAAGGAGCTGCCAGTTGTTTTATGACTTACAGCTCTTCCAAATCAGCTCAGGTATAGAGAGTTTCCAGGTGTCTAAGGCCCCAAGATCTTGGGGTGGTGATGGCCTCCCCATGGTGTCAGAGAAAGAAGCTTTTGTGGGTAACTCTTTAGAGCTAATACCTTAATAAGAGGACAGTTAAGAAGGAGGAAGCACTGGTTCCTCAACTGTCTCTGGGGACTGTCTCTCAGCAGGATTGCTTGAATATCAGAATTGTTGGTTCTTAAAATGATCATATGTATATATTGAGAAAAGAAAGATGATGTCTCAGTTCTTTGTTTTAAATAATCCTTTTTATTTTTAATATAGAAAAATATTAAAACACTAGCATCAATTATGTTACATTAACATTAGGTTTAGTTTTATTTCATAATTTTCATATTTATATTAAGTATTTAAAACATATTAGACTTTAGGAGTTTATTGCATAATCCAAGCTTTTTGTTGTGACATATACTTGATTTCTGTCATGATTCTTTAGAATAAATGTTATAGAAATTAATTATATGAAATACATCAAAATATAATTTTCAGCTGAGGTTGAACAAGGAAGCAATGATTTCTAGTTTCAGCTTTTATGCTATTAACAAGTGTCCTTTTTTATTTAGTGCAACCTTTTTCTCATGTTTGGCTTCTTATTGATGATCCCAATGTTTAAATGGCCCTAAAGTATAATGCTGAAGTGCTATCAAGGTTTTCTAAGTGCAAGGAGGTCATCTTGTGCCTTATGGAGAAAATAACTTTGCTAGATAAGCTTCACCCCAAAATGAGTTATAGTGCTCTTGGTTGTGAGTTCAAAGCTGATGAACAACAATACAGTTTCCTTTAAAAAAGAAGGAAGTAGGCCGGGAGCAGTGGCTCACGCCTGTAATCCCAGCACTTTGGGAGGCCGAGGCGGGCTGATCACAAGGTCAGGAGATCGAGACCATCCTGGCTAACTCGGTGAAACCCCGTCTCTACTAAAAATACAAAAAATTAGCCGGGCGCGGTGGCAGGTGCCTGTAGTCCCAGCTACTCGGGAGGCTGAGGCAGGAGAATGGCGTGAATCTGGGAGGCGGAGCTTGCAGTGAGCTGAGATGATGCCACTGCACTCCTGCCTGGGCTACAGAGCAAGACTCCGTCTCAAAAAAAAAAAAAAAAAAGAAGGAAGTTTATCTAGCTATATATGATATCACTTTGGAAAATGCTTCAATAGCATTTATGGTGTGTGATAAAGGTGCGGAAAAATACGTTTTAAATAAAATTTACGAGAAGTCATTGTTTTGAAGTGAGCTCCTGCACTAAGTCTCAACAGACCAACCCAAAATGGAGTCACTTGTGCTAGGTACCATGTAATCAAATGGAAACTCTAAAGAATCACAGAAATTCCCAAACAGACCAGTTTTTCCTAAAAAATAAGATAGTCACAGGAAACAATCAGAGAAAGGTCAATCTGTGCTGGTATGATTAAGAAATACCCTCTGCTTTTACTCTTAGGAAGAAAGTAAAAGTAACTTAATATTGACCAATTTTCATTTTGTGTTATTCTGTTTCCTTGTTCCAGCTCAGCCCTCAACCTGGTTTGCAAAAAGAACGGTTATGTCCTATCCAATGGAGCTCCTTTTACTTCTTTTCTTTTCTTTTTTTGAGTTGGAGTCTTGCTCTGTTGCCCAGGCTGGAGTGCAGTGGTGTGATCTTGGTTCACTGCAAACTCCACCTTTGGGTTTCAAGCGAGTCTCTGCCTCAGCATCCTGACTAGCTGGGACTACAGGTGTGCTAATTTTTTATTTTTTGTAGAGATGGGTTTTTGCCATGTTGGCCAGGCTGGACTCGAGCTCCTGGCCTCAAGTGATTTACCCACCTCAGCTTCCCAAAGTGCAGGGATTATAGGAACGAGCCACTTTGCCAGCCATCTTCCTGTTTTTAAATGGGATGCTCTATGCTTCACAGCTCATTAATAAAAGCCATTTTGCTCTTTAAATTTGTTGAAGTTTAGGTTCTTTAATGAAGGAAAAAGAGGCTAAACTTGTGGATTAATGAGATGTCAACTAATAAAAAAATAAGTATAGGCAACAGCATTCTTGTGAGGCTGAAAGCCAAAGAAATTTGTATTAAAGTTATCAAGGGTAAGAAAAATGTCAAAGTCTTCTTGGCTAGTGTTGGCTGGTTTATACATTTGAAAAGACAATAAGGCATGAAAAAGTTTAACCTTGCAACTGAGGTAGGTTCTGCGTATCAGGAAGCTACAGAATTTTTTAAATGCCTGCAAAGGCTTATACAGGAAAATAATTACGTGAAAGAGCAGGTTGTCAATGCTAATGAGATTTGCTTACTATACAAGGACACTACCAAGTAAACCTTTATAATGCAAATGGCCTCCAAATTCCCTGGGTTTAAATTATTAAAAAGCTGTGTAATTACCTACTTTTAAGAACCATATATTAAATAATATGTTTTTAAACATAACTACCCACAAAACAAGATTATGTGTTGATTGGTTGACAAAAATATTGTGAGCAGAGGCTTGTAGAAACCTCACCTCAGGAGGAATAATGAATGGTTCTGTATTTGTTAATTCAGTGTTCATGGCAATGGTTATGAAATAGTCTTGTTTTCTGAGGTATTATCCAAAGTTCTTTGTCTCATGACTGTGAAAAATAAGGAGCATGGACACCAAGGGTGAGGTTGGAGCAGAAGTTTAATAAGTGAAAGAGGAAAGCCCTCTACAGTGGAGAGGGTGTCCAAGAGGGTTGCTGTTTCATAGTTGAATACAAAAGTTTTTATAAGAAACTTCCCTTATTTGTGCAGCTGCAGTCACATCTTCTCTAAAAAAGAGAGAAATATGCTCATCAGAGCTCACCATGTACATGTCTGTAAAAAAGGGAGGAATGAAGTTTTTCTTCCCTGGAGCCCAAGGTATTACACAAAGGGAAGAGATGTTTCTATGTTGGGCCTTGCGCCCTTATCTGTGCCTGTAGCTTTATTTTTTTCCAGGCTGCTCTCTTCGTGCCAGCTTTATTTTTTCCCAGGCTGCTCTTGTTTGAAAGAATTTCACTGAGTACCTGCCCTAAGTATCTGCCTTTTTTTTCTCCTCTCTCAGTTATACAACATAGCTACTGAAAATAATGAGAATTGACTCTCTCTCTCTCTCTCTCTGTCTCTCTCTCTCTCTCTCTCTGTGTGTGTGTGTGTGTGTGTGTGTGTGTGTGTGTGTATGTGTAGCCAGGCTCATTCTCTGTTACTTGCTTTTAATGGACAAATAAAAATGATATATCTTCATGGTATACAACATGATGTACAAAATATATACAAGTATGTTGTGCAATAGATACATCACGCTACACTTCCTCATATATTAATCATTTTGGGATCTGGGAATACCTAAACTATACTCGCTTAGCAATTTTCAAATATATATTATATCATCAGCTGTAGTCATAATGATGTACAACAGATCTCTTGCACTTATACTTCCCACCTAAGAGAGATTGTGTCCTTGATGAGATCTCTCCAGTTCCCCAACTCCTAGCCTCTTGTAACCATCATTTTTACTCACTTTATTCTCTGTTTCTATGAATCTGACGTATTTACATTCCACATACATACGAATGAGATCTTGTATCATTTGCCCTTATGTGAACGAACTGTTTTACTAAAAAATGTTCTTCACAGTTATCCATGTTGTTATGAATGACAAATTTCTTTTTTAAGCCTAAGTAGTATCCCATTGTATAAATATCTGCCTCATTTTCTTTGCACCCTCTTTCACCTATGAAGAAACTCTTGAGCTGAGGGGATCTCTCTTGGCACTGCACTGTGCCAGGTAGGGAGGAGGGTAACCCGGATAAGGGAAGCTTTTCCTTTTACTGTCTTCAATGTGCCTTTTCTCATTCTCTGCTCCACCACAGTACTGTAATTTCTCTCTTGCATTAAAGATCTCTCACAAAGATATTTTTGTCCATGGACAGTTATTAAATTTGTGATTTTGTGAGGGAGGAGGACCAGGACCTTCTATATTTCCATGTTACTGACCTAAACCTAAATAATCTGTCGTCATCTCCTTAAAAGCCAAAGCTCCCTAATAGCTCTCTCTTCCAGTTTCAAGGTTAACATTTTTCATGCCTTATTGTTTTTTCAAACATGTGAGTCAGGCGACACCAGCTAAGAAGAGTTTGACATTTTTCTTACCCTTGGTAACTGAAATGTAAATTTCTTTGGCTTTCAGCCTCGCAATAATGTTATCCCCTATACTTATTTTTTTATTAGTTGACATCTCATCAATCCATACGTTTAGCCTTTTTTTTCTGTTAAAATTTTTTTCAACTAATTTAGTATAAAGATCTAAGTGATGTTTACTAATGATTAATGATTCATGAATCATGAGTCAGGGCCAGATTGTAAACTAGAATCCTTAGAGACTTTGTGTCCTTAACAAAACTGGCTCTGGGGGATTTTCTATTGAAAACTCTTTTCAGGCAAGGAGCAGTGCCCTCATAAAGCCTTTGCATATTGAAACAACACAAGCAACACAGATTTTATCCTGGTGCTAAGCCTGGTGAGTCTTCCCTGTCTCCCAGCTCCCAGGTGCATTTTTAGGACACAGTGGTAGACTAAGAGAAAGAGGAGAATAGAAGGGAGGAAGAGAAGACGAAAGTTTGAGGAAAGAAGACTAAGGATGAAGCTTAAAGAATGAGAAGAATCAAGGCTCAGAAGGGTCATATAATACTAGAAGAAATTTTGGATTTCAGCCTGAATTGATCTGGGTTACGTTTTAGAAAAAATAAGTCTTTTCATATCTAAAGAAATAATAGCATAGTATCTTTTGAATGTGCTCCAAGTATCTTAAAATAAGTATCTATTTAAAACCGATTACATATTTAGGATGATTTATCTTTATTATCTCTATTTTATGGATGTAGGAAATGAGATATAGAAATGCTAAATTATGTCTGCAAAGTCACACAGCTAACAAGTAATGTTCATTTGCTTTGACTACAGAATGAATTAATTATGAAGCTGGGTTTCAACACTCTTATTCTGACTGCAGAATTCATACTTCTAAGCACTGAGAAATACTGTGTCATTATCAACTGAAGACACAATAATGGTTTGAACTAGTCCCAACAAGATGGAGCCAAATTTATTGTTTTTAAAGATACTAGAGATGTAGACTCAATAGTATTTTTAATACTACAGAGAGGATATGCCTTGGATTTTTTATCTAGCCAATCCACTGGATGATAATGACATAAAAAGATTACACAATTTCATTGCTTTGTGTGTCTTCTGACTATTTCTATGTGGCATTCATGTCACTGTCTGTCTACTTAACAAACTATTCAGACCCTGTCTTACTATAGAAATAATTATCTGAGTTGACAGATATAATTTCCCAATTATTTTATTTGCAAACACCGAATACAATGTCCTCTCTCTCTTTTACAAAAAATACACAAATATGTAGCTTATTTATTTCCTTTAATGATCAGCTTTGCACTTACTAGGTAAATTTTTTTTTTTATTTACTGAGATTCTATTACATATGAGAAGGTTGAAAAGGAAAAATACTGTTTTTGTAGTTTTCTTGCCTATATTTCTGTTTTTCAGAGATGTTATTCAGGAATACAGAAAGTTTAATTGAATTAAAAAAAACCCGCTGGCATATACAGTGATAAATCACACACACACACACACAAAATGCCTTTTTTTTTTTTTTTGAGATGGAGTCTCGCTCTGTTGCCCAGGCTGGAGCGCAGTGGCGCGATCTCGGTTCACTGCAAGCTCCGCCTCCCGGGTTCAGGCCATTCTCCTGCCTCAGCCTCCCGAGTAGCTGGGACTACAGGTGCCCGCCACCACGCCCGGCTAATTTTTTGTGTTTTTAGTAGAGATGGGGTTTCACCGTGTTAGCCAGGATGGTCTCAATCTTCTGACCTCGTGATCCGCCCGCCTCGGCCTCCCAAAGTGCTGGGATTACAGGCGTGAGTCACCGCACCCGGCCAAAAAAGTGCTTTTATAATTGAATCCTACTCTCACACCTTTTGTTGTCCATGTCACACCTTCTTAAAGTATTCGCTGTTAGATTACAAGGTCAAAACATTATACAAGAAAGACTCTGTTCTATGAATATTCCACATTGTGTCTCATGCAGATAACATCTTTTCTTAGCCTTTCCTCTTTTCAAATGTTTACCATTTCCTTCTAGGAGTCCCTGTCTCTCCATCCATATTACAGTGCTCCCTCCCATATGACAGTGCTGTTTATCATGGGCCCTCCTCTTCTTGGCTTTGCTTCTCTCATGTTAATGTTTATCCCACATCCTGATTATCTTCTGGAAACTATAGTCATAATTAGTATTGCTGCTCTGGAATCAACCAATGATAAAAATGATCAAAAAACTTTTTACTATATAATAATTACACTTAATGAATAATTGAATGCCTTGAAAATAGTCCCCTAACAAATGCCATAAGTAAGGTACGTGAAAATATGTAAAAACAATTTGGGTAGTTTTAGAAATGATATATATTTTTTACTTCTAATAATTCAATGCTCAGATTATATTTTTCTCTCTCTAGTCTTTTCTTCCACATGTTTTTCATCTATCTTAAACACTCAAAATCTAAGCGTCTCAGATTTAAAATAAAGATAATGATATCTCTTATTCAGATGCATGTGTGTTTAAAAGAGATTACCTGTGTTACTGTGTGTGTCATTAGCAATATGAGTCAAATAAGATGCAAATCATCTCTTCCTTATTTATAGTTTCTTTCCATTTTAATTCATTGCTTTCCTCTCTATTTCCTTTTTCTGGTTCTATAATTACAAGTATTTCATGCATATAGTTTGATGAGTCATTAAACTAGTTAAGGCTCAGACACTTTGTAAAATATGGCTAAATATGCTCTCCCACATGTTTACAGAGATTATATCTGCTATTTACACAGATTCTAACATAGAATTTCAAGCAGGAAACAGTATATTAATAAATGGTAGTTGATGTGGCTGTTTTACTACATTTACTTCATTATTTTGTAATAATGATGAATAAATAATAACAAATGGGCCAAGTTTAAATCTTTAAAAACATGGATAGAACTAGAGGACATTATGTAAACTGAAGCTAAACACAGAAAGACATATGTCTTCTGTTCTCATTAATATGTTGTATCTAAAACAAAATTGATCTCATGCAAATACTGAGTAGAATGATGGTTACCAGAGGCTAGGAAGTGTGTAAGGATGAGGAGGGATAAGGGGAGGTTGGTTAATGGGTAAAAAATATAGTTAGATAAAATAAATAAGTTCTAGTGTTTAATAGCACAGTAGGGCAATTATAGTTAACAAGAATTTGTAGTATATTACAAAACAGCCAGAAGAGAAGACTTGGAATGTTTCTAACACAAAGAAATGACAAATGTTGGAGATTATGGATATCCCAATTACCCTGATTTGATAATTACACATTTTACATATTACATGTGTGTATCAATATATCACATTTACCCCATAATTATGTGCAACTATTATGTATTAATAAAATTAACCTGCACTAAAATAAATTTTCAATATTTTAGATTACATCTTAATGAATCTGTGTTTTCGTTAACAATTTCTTACCATTTTTTATGTAACACCTGTGTGTTGCCATCTAACCAAGTGGAACAAATAGAAATCACTATGGGGCCTGACAGCTCTATGTATGTCTGAATTGAAAGTAAATTCTGTGTGATGGTAAGAGAAGTTAATAAATGGGTATTAAGATAAAATTGTAGCATAATATCAGTGATGAGATCATTGCAAATTGATGAGAAGAAAAGCATTAAAACAGAGGAATATGTTATGTCAAACTTTTTATTACAATCCACTGCTTAAATTCATCCAGACCCTTCTCACTGAGAATTCACATTTTTGATTGTTCTCTATGTAGTACGTTTCTAATTGTGTGAATTTTTTGGTTTTCAATTCTGCAGAATTTTACCTGTTTTCCTGCTGATTGGCACACATACAGTCATAAAGATCACGGACTTCTGCATTCACAAGCAGGATGTTTCTTCCCAATGACACCCAGCTTCACCCCTCCTCCTTCCTGTTGCTGGGGATCCCAGGACTAGAAACACTTCACATCTGGATTGGCTTTCCCTTTTGTGCTGTGTACATAATCGCACTCATAGGGAACTTCACTATTCTACTGGTGATCACGACTGAGAGCAGCCTACATCAGCCCATGTTCTACTTCCTGGCCATGTTGGCCACCATTGACTTGGGCCTTTCAACAGCTACCATCCCTAAGATGCTTGGGATCTTCTGGTTTAGCCTCAGGGGGATTATCTTTGATGCCTGTCTCACCCAGATGTTTTTCATCCACAACTTTACTGGCATGGAGTCAGCAGTCCTCGTGGCAATGGCTTATGACCGCTATGTGGCCATCTGCAACCCACTACGATATAGCACCATCCTCACCAACAAGGCTGTTTCTGTGATTGGTCTTGGTGTGTTAGTGAGGTCATTTATCTTTGTTATTCCATTTGTTTTTCTTATTTTGCGGTTGCCCTTCTGTGGGAATCATGTCATTCCCCACACCTACTGTGAGCACATGAGTCTTGCTCATCTGTCTTGTTCCAGTATCAAGATCAATATCATCTATGGTTTGGGTGCTATTTCAATCCTAGTGTTCGACATCATAGCCATTGCCCTTTCTTACGTGCAGATACTTCGTGCTGTTTTCCATCTTCCTTCCCAGAAAGCCCGACTCAAGTCCCTCAGCACATGTGGTTCACATGTGTGCGTAATCCTTGCCTTCTATACACCAGCCTTCTTTTCCTTTATGACTCATCGCTTTGGCCAAAATGTGGCCCGCTATATCCATATACTCCTAGCCAATCTCTATGTTGTGGTGCCACCAACGCTCAATCCTGTCATATATGGAGTCAGAACCAAGCAGATCTGTGACTGTGTGAAGAAAATATTACTACAAAAACAAGGAATTGAAAAGGAAGAGCATCTAATACATGTAAGAAGGACTTTTTGAACACAAAAATACCTTCCTATAGTAAATTTAAGCTTATTTGACAGTTCTTTCCTGTATGTTATTGAATTCAGAAAGCTAAAGTCTGAGCTTTGCTATTCAATTTATATGATAAAGAGAGCCAATCAGAGTTTTTGTATGTAATTTTTATCGATTATGGCAGTAAATTTAAAATAGGATTTTAGAAAGCCTGCCGTGTTTTGTGTACTATCCACCTATGTCATTCATGCGAGTGTTTTCATGTTTCTTATTCCTTTATCTCCAAGCCTATCTGTATCTGTTTCTCTCTTCTTGCCTTATATGCCATCCTATCTTTCCTTTTGTTTTTTACTTCTTTTTATATCTAGAAATATCAGTCATTTTTATTCCATAATAAAGACTATATTATGACATATTATTATTTTATCATGAAGATTATTAACATCCAAAATTGGTTCTATGGACTTGATACTGATTATGGCCATAAAAAGACAGTGAGAAAGCAAATGGAGCCACAAACAGATTCATTATAAATTTTTGTAAAATTTGTTATAAATATATTTAGCTTTTTATGGACTAAATTGTGATTTAAACATAATTAAGGAACCACTTATAGCCTAGAGAGATCGCTTGTTTTCCCTCCATAGTTATATTTGTTTTCTAATTTATTTTTAGATTAATCCTGCAGTCACTATCTTCTTTTTCTTGTCTTTACTCATATGATTTTAATATTAAAAAATTTGGGTTTATTCCTAGTTCTCTCTTCAATATATGTTTAAATATGTTTAATATATGTTCTGTCTTTAATGTATGCTTAATGTTCAATGTTCCTTAATTTTTTGTGTCATAAATATGGCCTATTTCATAGATTAAGCATGAAGGGCTTAATTATATACTGTTCCTAAAATAATTAGAATATTGCTCTGCATGCTATTTATAGTAAACACAAAATAGTTGTTAGCCATTACTAGAGTCATGTTATTACTTGCATTACAGTGTTTTTTAAATGCTGATGCTTGACAACATCATTACAATAAGAGATGTTTATATTCATAACATTTCATTTTATATCATGTAATATTCCTGAAGTTGGGACTCAACTAAAGGACAATTAGTGTTAAATATGTACATATATGTTTATATGTATTCATCATAGAAAAATACACATGCAACTAACGTGAAATTAATTTAAAATTTTTTGAAAATTTGATTTCCTTGAAGTTCTTATCAGAAGGAATTTGAAAAATGCTAACTTTTCCCAAGTCCATCATAAATTAAACTTGTATTTTTCATATATATATATATATATATATATATATATATATCTTAACCTCTTAGTCTTTATTTATTTATTTATTTATTTTTTAAAATTTATTTATTATTATTATACTTTAAGTTGTAGGGTACATGTGCATAACGTGCAGGTTTGTTACATATGTATACTTGTGCCTTGTTGGTGTGCTGCACCCATCAACTCGTCATTTACATCAGGTATAACTCCCAATGCAATCCCTCCCCCCTCCCCCATCCCCTCTCCCCATTATAGGCCCCGGTGTGTGATGTTCCCCTTCCTGAGTCCAAGTGATCTCATTGTTCAGTTCCCACCTATGAGTGAGAACATGCGGTGTTTGGTTTTCTCTTCTTGTGATAGTTTGCTAAGAATGATGGTTTCCAGCTGCATCCATGTCCCTACAAAGGACAGAAACTCATCCTTTTTGATGGCTGCATAGTATTCCATGGTGTATATATGCCACATTTTCTTAATCCAATCTGTCACTGATGGACATTTGGGTTGATTCCAAGTCTTTGCTATTGTGAATAGTGCCGCAATAAACATACGTGTGCTTGTGTCTTTTTTTTTTTTTAATTTATTTATTATTATTATACTTTAAGTTGTAGGGTACATGTGCATAACGTGCAGGATTGTTACATATGTATACTTGTGCCATGTTGGTGTGCTGCACCCATCAACTCGTCATTTACATCAGGTATAACTCCCAATGCAATCCCTCCCCCCTCCCCCATCCCCATGATAGGCGCCGGTGTGTGATGTTCCCCTTCCTGAGTCCAAGTGATCTCATTGTTCAGTTCCCACCTATGAGTGAGAACATGCGGTGTTTGGTTTTCTATTCTTGTGATAGTTTGCTAAGAATGATGGTTTCCAGCTGCATCCATGTCCCTACAAAGGACAGAAACTCATCCTTTTTGATGGCTGCATAGTATTCCATGGTGTATATGTGCCACATTTTCTTAATCCAATCTGTCACTGATGGACATTTGGGTTGATTCCAAGTCTTTGCTATTGTGAATAGTGCTGCAATAAACATACGTGTGCATGTGTCTTTATAGCAGCATAATTTATAATCCTTTGGGTATATACCCAGTAATGGGATGGCTGGGTCATATGGTACGTCTAGTTCTAGATCCTTGAGGAATCGCCATACTGTTTTCCATAATGGTTGAACTAGTTTACAATCCCACCAACAGTGTAAAAGTGTTCCTATTTCTCCACATCCTCTCCAGCACCTGTTGTTTCCTGACTTTTTAATGATCGCCATTCTAACTGGTGGGAGATGGTATCTCATTGTGCTTTTGATTTGCATTTCTCTGATGGCCAGTGATGATGAGCATTTTTTCATATGTCTGTTGGCTGTATGAATGTCTTCTTTTGAGAAATGTCTGTTCATATCCTTTGCCCACTTTTGGATGGGGTTGTTTGTTTTTTTCTTGTAAATTTGTTTGAGTTCTTTGTAGGTTCTGGATACTAGCCCTTTGTTAGATGAGTAGATTGCAAACATTTTCTCCCATTCTGTAGGTTGCCTGTTCACTCTGATGGTAGTTTCTTTTGCTGTGCAGAAGCTCTTTAGTTTAATGAGATCCCATTTGTCAATTTTGGCTTTTGCTGCTGTTGCCTTTGGTGTTTTAGACATGAAGTCTTTGCCCATGCCTATGTCCTGAATGGTACTACCTAGGTTTTCCTCTAGGATTTTTATGGTATTAGGTCTAACATTTAAGTCTCTAATCCATCTTGAATTAATTTTCGTATAAGGAGTAAGGAAAGGATGCAGTTTCAGCTTTCTACTTATGGCTAGCCAATTTTCCCAGCACCATTTATTTAAATAGGGAATCCATTCCCCATTTCTTGTTTCTCTCAGGTTTGTCAAAGATCAGATGGCTGTAGATGTGGGGTATTATTTCTGAGGACTCTGTTGTGTTCCATTGGTCTATATCTCTGTTTTGGTACCAGTACCATGCTGTTTTGGTTACCGTAGCCTTGTAGTATAGTTTGAAGTCAGGTAGCGTGATGCCTCCAGCTTTGTTCTTTTGAGTTAGGATTGTCTTGGAGATGTGGGCTCTTTTTTGGTTCCATATGAACTTTAAAGCAGTTTTTTCCAATTCTGTGAAGAAACTCATTGGTAGCTTGATGGGGATGGCATTGTATCTATAAATTACCTTGGGCAGTATGGCCATTTTCACGATATTGATTCTTCCTATCCATGAGCATGGTATGTTCTTCCATTTGTTTGTGTCCTCTTTTATTTCACTGAGCAGTGGTTTGTAGTTCTCCTTGAAGAGGTCCTTTACATCCCTTGGAAGTTGGATTCCTAGGTATTTGATTCTCTTTGAAGCAATTGTGAATGGAAGTTCATTCCTGATTTGGCTCTCTGTTTGTCTGTTACTGGTGTATAAGAATGCTTGTGATTTTTGCACATTAATTTTGTATCCTGAGACTTTGCTGAAGTTGCTTATCAACTTAAGGAGATTTTGGGCTGAGACAATGGGGTTTTCTAAATATACAATCATGTCATCTGCAAACAGGGACAATTTGACTTCTTCTTTTCCTAACTGAATACCCTTGATTTCTTTCTCTTGCCTAATTGCCCTAGCCAGAACTTCCAACACTGTGTTGAATAGGAGTGGTGAGAGAGGGCATCCCTGTCTTGTGCCGGTTTTCAAAGGGAATTTTTCCAGTTTTTGCCCATTCAGTATGATATTGGCTGTGGGTTTGTCATAAATAGCTCTTATGATTTTGAGGTACGTTCCATCAATACCAAATTTATTGAGCGTTTTTAGCATGAAGGGCTGTTGAATTTTGTCCAAAGCCTTTTCTGCATCTATTGAGATAATCATGTGGTTCTTGTCTTTGGTTCTGTTTATATGCTGGATTATGTTTATTGATTTGCGAATGTTGAACCAGCCTTGCATCCCAGGGATGAAGCCCACTTGATCATGGTGGATAAGCTTTTTGATGTGTTGCTGAATCCGGTTTGCCAGTATTTTATTGAGGATTTTTGCATCGATGTTCATCAGGGATATTGGTCTAAAATTCTCTTTTTCTGTTGTGTCTCTGCCAGGCTTTGGTATCAGGATGATGTTGGCCTCATAAAATGAGTTAGGGAGGATTCCCTCTTTTTCTATTGATTGGAATAGTTTCAGAAGGAATGGTACCAACTCCTCCTTGTACCTCTGGTAGAATTCAGCTGTGAATCCATCTGGTCCTGGACTTTTTTTGGTTGGTAGGCTATTAATTATTGCCTCAATTTCAGAGCCTGCTATTGGTCTATTCAGGGATTCAACTTCTTCCTGGTTTAGTCTTGGAAGAGTGTAAGTGTCCAGGAAATTATCCATTTCTTCTAGATTTTCTAGTTTATTTGCGTAGAGGTGTTTATAGTATTCTCTGATGGTAGTTTGTATTTCTGTGGGGTCGGTGGTGATATCCCCTTTATCATTTTTAATTGCGTTGATTTGATTCTTCTCTCTTTTCTTTGTTATTAGTCTTGCTAGCGGTCTGTCAATTTTGTTGATCTTTTCAAAAAACCAACTCCTGAATTCATTGATTTTTTGGAGAGTTTTTTGTGTCTCTATCTCATTCAGTTCTGCTCTGATCTTAGTTATTTCTTGCCTTCTGCTAGCTTTTGAATGTGTTTGCTCTTGCTTCTCTAGTTCTTTTAATTGCGATGTTAGAGTGTCAATTTTAGATCTTTCCTGCTTTCTCTTGTGGGCATTTAGTGCTATAAATTTCCCTCTACACACTGCTTTAAATGTGTCCCAGAGATTCTAGTATGTTGTATCTTTGTTCTCATTGGTTTCAAAGAACATCTTTATTTCTGCCTTCATTTCGTTATGTACCCAGTAGTCATTCAGGAGCAGGTTGTTCAGTTTCCATGTAGTTGAGCGGTTTTGATTGAGTTTCTTAGTCCTGAGTTCTAGTTTGATTGCACTGTGGTCTGAGAGACAGTTTGTTATAATTTCTGTTCTTGTACATTTGCTGAGGAGTGCTTTACTTCCAATTACGTGGTCAATTTTGGAGTAAGTACGATGTGGTGCTGAGAAGAATGTATATTCTGTTGATTTGTGGTGGAGAGTTCTATAGATGTCTATTAGGTCTGCTTGCTGCAGAGATGAGTTCAATTCCTGGATATCCTTGTTAACTTTCTGTCTCACTGATCTGTCTAATGTTGACAGTGGAGTGTTGAAGTCTCCCATTATTATTGTATGGGAGTCTAAGTCTCTTTGTAAGTCTCTAAGGACTTGCTTGATGAATCTGGGTGCTCCTGTATTGGGTGCATATATATTTAAGATAGTTAGCTCTTCCTGTTGAATTGATCCCTTTACCATTATGTCATGGCCTTCTTTGTCTCTTTTGATCTTTGATGGTTTAAAGTCTGTTTTATCAGAGACTAGCATTGCAACCCCCGCTTTTTTTTGTTCTCCATTTGCTTGGTAAATCTTCCTCCATCCCTTTATTTTGAGCCTATGTATGTCTCTGCGTGTGAGATGGGTCTCCTGAATACAGCAGACTGATGGGTCTTGACTCTTTATCCAGTTTGCCAGTCTGTGTCTTTTAATTGGAGCATTTAGTCCATTTACATTTAAGGTTAAGATTGTTATGTGTGAACTTGATCCTGCCATTATGATATTCACTGGTTATTTTGCTCGTTAGTTGATGCAGTTTCTTCCTAGCCTCGATGGTCTTTACATTTTGGCATGTTTTTGCAATGGCTGGTACCGGTTGTTCCTTTCCATGTTGAGTGCTTCCTTCAGGGTCTCTTGTAAGGCAGGCCTAGTGGTGACAAAATCTCTAAGCATTTGCTTATCTGTAAAGGATTTTATTTCTCCTTCACTTATGAAACTTAGTTTGGCTGGATATGAAATTCTGGGTTGAAAATTCTTTTCTTTAAGAATGTTGAATATTGGCCCCCACTCTCTTCTGGCTTGGAGAGTTTCTGCCGAGAGATCTGCTGTTAGTCTGATGGGCTTCCCTTTGTGGGTAACCCGACCTTTCTCTCTGGCTGCCCTTAAGATTTTTTCCTTCATTTCAACTTTGGTGAATCTGTCAATTATGTGTCTTGGAGTTGCTCTTCTCGAGGAGTATCTTTGTGGCATTCTCTGTATTTCCTGGATTTGAATGTTGGCCTGCCCTACTAGGTTGAGGAAGTTCTCCTGGATGATATCCTGAAGAGTGTTTTCCAACTTGGTTCCATTTTCCCCCTCACTTTCAGGCACCCCAATCAGACGTAGATTTGGTCTTTTTACATAATCCCATACTTCTTGCAGGCTTTGTTCATTTCTTTTTCTTCTTTTTTCTTTTGGTTTCTCTTCTCGCTTCATTTCATTCATTTGATCCTCAATTGCAGATACTCTTTCTTCCAGTTGATCGAGTTGGTTACTGAAGCTTGTGCATTTGTCACGTATTTCTCGTGTCATGGTTTTCATCTCTTTCATTTCATTTATGACCTTCTCTGCATTAATTACTCTAGCCATCAATTCTTCCCCTTTTTTTTTAAAGATTTTTAGTTTCTTTGCCCTGGGTACATAATTCCTCCTTTAGCTCTGAGAAATTTGATGGACTGAAGGCTTCTTCTCTCATCTCGTCAAAGTCATTCTCCGTCAAGCTTTGATCCGTTGCTGGCGATGAGCTGCGCTCCTTTGCCGGGGGAGATGCGCTCTTATTTTTTGAATTTCCAGCTTTTCTGCCCTGCTTTTTCCCCATCTTTGTGGTTTTATCTGCCTCTGGTCTTTGTTGATGGTGATGTACTGATGGGGTTTTGGTGTAGGTGTCCTTCCTGTTTGATAGTTTTCCTTCTAACAGTCAGGACCCTCAGCTGGAGGTCTGTTGGAGATTGCTTGACGTCCACTCCAGATCCTGTTTGCCTGGGTATCAGCAGCAGAGGCTGCAGAAGATAGAATATTTGTGAACAGCGAGTGTAGCTGTCTGATTCTTGCTTTGGAAGCTTCCTCTCAGGGGTGTACTCCACCCTGTGAGGTGTGGGGTGTCAGACTGCCCCTAGTGGGGGATGTCTCCCAATTAGGCTACTCAGGGGTCAGGGACCCACTTGAGCAGGGAGTCTGTCCCTTCTCAGATCTCAACCTCCGTGTTGGGAGATCCACTGCTCTCTTCAAAGCTGTCAGACAGAGTCGTTTGTGTCTGCAGAGGTTTCGGCTGCATTTGTTATTGCCCTGTCCCCAGAGGTGGAGTCTACAGAGACAGGCAGGCCTCCTTGAGCTGCTGTGAGCTCCACCCAGTTCGAGCTTCCCAGCAGCTTTGCTTACCTACTTAAGCCTCAGCAATGGCGGGTGCCCCTCCCCCAGCCTCGCTGCTGCCTTGCCGGTAGATCACAGACTGCTGTGCTAGCAATGAGGGAGGCTCCGTGGGTGTGGGACCCTCCCGGCCAGGTGTGGGATATGATCTCCTGGTGTGCCTGTTTGCTTAAAGCACAGTATTGGGGTGGGAGTTACCCGATTTTCCAGGTGTTGTGTGTCTCAGTTCCCCTGGCTGGAAAAGGGATTCCCTTCCCCCTTGCGCTTCCCAGGTGAGGCAATGCCTCGCCCTGCTTCAGCTCTCGCTGGTCGGGCTGCAGCAGCTGACCAGCACGATCTTCCGGCACTCCCCAGTGAGATGAACCCAGTACCTCAGTTGAAAATGCAGAAATCACCGGTCTTCTGTGTCGGGTCAGGTCTATTTTTAAGGGGCCACTGATAGAAAAAAATTGCATGTGTCTTTAAACCTACAGAATGGGAGAAAATTTTTGCAATCTACTCATGTGACAAATGGCTAATATCCAGAACCTACAAAGAACTCAAACAAATTTACAAGAAAAAAACAAACAACCCCATCCAAAAGTGGGCAAAGGATATGAACAGACATTTTTCAAAAGAAGACATTCATACAGCCAAAAGACACATGAAAAAATGCTCATCATCACTGGCCATCAGAGAAATGCAAATCAAAACCACAATGAGATACCATCTCACACCAGTTAGAATGGCGATCATTAAAAAGTCAGGAAAGAACAGGTGCTGGAGAGGATGTGGAGAAATAGGAACACTTTTACACTGTTTGTGGGACTGTAAACTAGTTCAACCATTATGGAAAACAGTTTGGCGATTCCTCAAGGATCTAGAACTAGATGTACCATATGACCCAGCCATCCCATTACTGGGTATATACTCAAAGGATTATAAATTAGTCTTTAAAAAGAAATATACATTAGGAAATAATTATTTATATTATTTATTCTTATCTTCCTCCTTCTGTAGGATGAGGAAAGCTGTTTTCACAATATTTTGTGATCTCAGTTCGGATTCTTTTTTGTTTGTTTGTTTGTTTTGGCTTTTGAGACAGAGTCTTGCTGAGTCACCCAGGCTGGAGTGCAATTGCACGATCTCGGCTCACTGCAACCTCCGCCTCCCAGGTTCAAGCGATTCTCCTGCCTCAGCTTCCCTAGTAGCTGGGATTACAGGTGCCCAACACCATGTCCGGCTAATTTTTGTAATTTTTAGTAGAGACAGGGTTTCACTATGTTGGTCAGGCTGGTCTTGAACTTGTGACCTCAGGCAATCAACCCACCTCGGCCTCCCAAAGTGCTGGGATCATAGGCATGAGCCACCGGGCCCAGCCTGCTCATATTCTTATAACCTCACTTCTGTGTTCTTCTTCTAAATCGTCTATTCCTCCTTTCTTGTTTTTAGGTGATGACTCTATTTTTAAAGTCCTTTATTCACCAGCCACTTTCAGTCATCTTTTCAGCCAATTTTATTCTCTTAGATATTTTCCTTTCTGTCTCTGCTGCTATTGTCTAAATAGTGTTAATAGTAACTGGCATACAATATTTTGAAATTGACTACATTCTCCATGCCAAATATCTCTCCCAACTTAACACCCTCCTTGATCCTTATTCTGTGGAGATATGCCAATTTTTTTTGATAAACTCTACAATACAAATATACATAAAGCTTAATATAACAACTTTCAATTGTTGGCCATCATCCCCTCTCTCCTGGATGGTAGGAAACTTGTAATTTATGTATTTGTTCAGTGACTCACAATGTAAATGTAACTCGCATATCTACTCAATAAATGTCAGCTGAACGAGTTGATCTAGTTTAAAATAAAAAATTCGTGTGTTCACAATTACTCATAGTGTACTACAAGAAAGTTGATATTAAATGTATCAATTGGTGTAAGTTACAATTGGAAAATGAAGTTTTATAAACAAACAGTCTATAAAGAAAATGCACTGAGAAGTAAAGGACTTAATTCTAAAAATAGTGATTGAGGGAGTGAAGGCACATATTCAATTAATTTATTCATGCAAAATGAAATGTAAATTTGTAGATTATCTTTGGCAAGTGTTTTTAATGCTGTAGAATAATTGTCTTAAAAATGCTTATAATCATTCTCCTGGTTAGTATGCTTTGTGTTGCAAATTTTTTTTAAAAATGTGTAAGCTTACTTTAACTGTAATGAAATATATTATTTCACGTAACAGTAAGCCCAGTGTAGGGCAGGATTCAATATTGGTTGTTTTAGCAGCCTACGATAAAATTAAGGATTTGCCTTCTCTCCAGCCTTTTAGAAGTTAAAACACTTCTATCAACAAAGATATAGACATCTTCTTTTTATGACTGATTGTCCAGAATTAGGTTGTATGACAATTTCTAAACTTGCCCCTGATAAGGAGGTTGAATTTACCATTACTGTTTTATACTAATCATCTTAGGTAGGATAGGTTTTTGGTAATCAACATAATATGCCATGCATCAAATGATTTAACTTCTCAGAATTTCTTCATGGTTAATACAATTTCTTCATTCAATATGTAATTATAAAGAGTATACTCAGTGAGAAATATCTTTTCTGAAGATACAAATGTTAAAAGATAAGTATGGAAACACTTACGAAAATAAAAAACTTTCAGAGATTTGGCCAGGTGTGGTGGCTCATGCCTGTAATCCCAGCACTTTGAGAGGCCAAGGCTGATGGATCACCTGAGGTCAGGACTTCCAGACCAGCCTGACCAACATGGAGAAAACCTGTCTCTACTAAAAATACAAAATTAGCCAGATGTAGGGGCACCTGCCTGTAATCCCACCTACTCAGGAGGCTGAGGCAGGAGAATCGCTTGAACACACAAGGAGGAGGTTGTTGTGAGCCGAGATCATGCCATTGCACACCAGCCTGGGCAACAAGAGCAAAACTACATCTCAAACAAAACAAAACACAACAAAAATAACAAACTTCCAGAGATTTACCTATAATTACATCTATGCAATCTTATGCATCATATACATATTACAACTTGCAATTTTAGAATGTTGAGAAAATGTACACTACTGTGGAGTAATTAAATGAGCATATATTACATATTAAGATGATACACTGATAAAATCTGAGAGAAGAAGTTTCACTATTTTATATTGAGTGAAAATAAGAGAAATTTTAAAAATTGACATTCTTTTAAAGGCATAAATGTGTACAAAGATAAAGGGAAAAATATTTTTAGTGTTAGTGGTTAGTGACTTTTATAAATATATTCGTGTGCATTTTATTTTTGTTATATATATTTATTTTTCAAATTGACTAAAATAATAGGTATTATTATATAATAAAATTATATAAATAAGAAAAAAATATAAGTATAAAAGTGAAGTTGGTTGCCTAAAGCAGGGGTCCCCAACACCTGTGCTGTAGACTTGTACCATTAATGGGCTGTTAGGAACCATCTGCACAACTGGAGATACTGTGGTATGCAGTAGTCTAAAATGTAACTAATCTTTGTCCTCCATAATAGCCCCCCTTTCTTTGAAGGGACTTAGTCAACTTGAGTCAATAATTCATCATTTTGTCAACAAATTTTTTACGAGGCAACATTGCACACATCACTATATTAGGTACCATGGTACTTATCTATGTTCTATGTAATGTTACACAATGATTGACGTAATGATTTCAGGATTTTGCTCTGTAGTAGATGAGATATTTCAGCATTACCCTGCATGATGTTCCAAATAAAAATAATGTGTGTCATAAATGTGTAAGAAAGAGGGGAAGAAGAAGAAAATGGTGTTGGGAGGCATGAATAAGGTGTTCAGGAAGGAATGGATAATCAAGCTTTATAGAAGAATAAGTTAATTTCTCTAGGCAAATAAGAGGTGAGTACATTCTAGGACAAGAACAAGAAAATATTAGAAACACATGTCTTTGATTTAGCTTACTTCAGTGCATTTACAATGTGCATTCATTCTAATGAGACTCATTACAGCATGGTAGAAGCAAAGCAAAATTTTTCTTCTGATAGTTCTGTTACCCCTTGTGCCATTCTGATTATTTTATATTTCCAACCCTCACCCATTTATTGAGTTGATATTCAATTCATCTCTCTCTATGGTTATGTTATGATTCAAATAGGTATAGTTTTGTTTTGTCTTCTTTGTCCTAAAAATTCCACATGAAATCAACCAAATAAAAAATCGAACAGTACAATATGGTAAAAAATCTTTTGTAGCGGGGTTGCTCAAACTTACATTTTTATTTTAGGCTTGATGATTGGACAAGTCATTTTATATGTACCAATTTTATATATTTTTAAAAAATCAGCTTTTATTTCTTTTTACACAAATACGGGATGGTTGTGAATCAGAAACAGTGCCTTGAGATTGAATGCCTATCTGAACTTTTATTTTTTGTAAACTTTTTCTGAGGAACTGCACACTTTTGATTACCAGAGTCAGGGAAGTAGGTTTAGGTTATAACCAGATTCTTTTAAAAACAGGCACCTCCCTTGGCCGGGCGCGGTGGCTCAAGCCTGTAATCCCAGCACTTTGGGAGGCCGAGACGGGCGGATCAGGAGGTCAGGAGATCGAGACCATCCTGGCTAACACGATGAAACCCCGTCTCTACTAAAAAATACAAAAAACTAGCCGGGCGAGGTGGCGGGTGCCTGTAGTTCCAGCTACTCGGGAGGCTGAGGCAGGAGAATGGCGTGAACCCGGGAGGCGGAGCTTGCAGTGAGCTGAGATCCGGCCACAGCACTCCAGCCTGGGCGACAGAGCAAGACTCCGTCTCAATAAAAATAAAAAAATAAAAATAAAAATAAAATAAAATAAAATAAAAACAGGCACCTCCCAAAGTAAGGGAAACACAAATTAATTCACCTTATTTCCTCTCTAAAGAAATTCCTTCAGTTTCCCTTTTATGATGAATATAAAGGTGAACAATAAAAAAAAAAAAAAACTTTATCAAATGACCCAAGCAAAGTGCTTCCTTGTTTCTTTTACTGTAAGTCCTAACTCTAACACTGAAGATTAAAAATCTTAAGAGCACAATTTGATATGTGTCTGCTTAATCTTTGCTAAACAATATTTCTGTTAAATGAGTCTGTTTTGTATGTAATGACAATTCAATTGCGTTTGTTCTATTTTGTTTATTTGTTGCTTGTTATTGTTAAATTATTTTGTTTCATCACTTCACAGATAGTATTTAATGAATGTATTTCTTTAAAGAATACACACTACTTAATTTATATATTTTACCGCTATCAGATATTTGACTTTTAAATTTTTCCTTATTATGATAAAATCAGTACCAACATTTTTATATATGTATTTGGGTGAACATAATTATGTATTTTTTTGAGTATTTATCTAGGAGTAATCGCTGGTTTATAGGTAATATAGTTTGAATGTGTCCCTGCCCAAAATCTCATCTTCAATTGTAATGCCCATAATCTGCACATGTCAAGGGCGGGACCAGGTGGAGGTAATTGAATCATGGAGACAGCCTCCCCTAGGCTGTTCTCATGATATTAAGTTCTCACTAGATCTGAGGGTTTTATAAGTAATGCCTGGCATTTCCCTGGCTTGTACTCACTCTATCCTGCTGCCTTGTAAAGAAGGTGCCTGTTTTTCCTTTACCTTCTGCCATGATTGTAAGTTTCCTGAGGCCTCCCCAGCAATGCAGAACTATGAGTCAATTAAAACTCTTTCCCTTATAAATTACCAGTGTCAGGAAGTTCTTTATAGCAGCATGAAAACTGGCTAATACAATAGGGAATATTTAGGCTTAATAGGCTCTTCCAGTTGTCAAACTGTTTAATAGTTATTCTGTATCTTTATGAACAGTCAGGATTAGAGGTCTTAATTTTAGCCATACTGAATGGGTTGTAGGGTTGTTACATTGTGGTTTGCATTAGCATTTTTCCTGATGAGTAGTGGTGTAAATTTTTTTCTTCTACTTATTAACTATGTTCTTCCTTTAAGGTTCCAGCTTAAGTTTTGGCAATATTTTATATTGAGTTGTCATTTTTAAATAAATGTATAATTATTCATTGTAATATTTTACCGGATTATAAGCACTATAACTGATATATAATATATATCCATTATTTATATATTGTATAATAAAAATATCGTATTGCAAGCAATGACTTCCCTATTCAATGTCTTAATGAAAACTTTGGTAAGCAGCATACTTATATTTAATATGAGTTATCATTGTTTTCATTTTCCATGATTTGTTTTATGACCAGTTAAAATATTTTTCTAATCAAAGGTAAGGTGTATTATACATTAAAGGACCTTCTGTGAATATTTTAAATAATCACAGAATTTTAATGAGTAAGAAGCAGAGTGAGATGGCATTTTAATTTTGTATCACTTTACTTTTCTCATTCTATTCAAGCATTCTGCATTTTGTACCTCATGAAAGGAATAAAAATAGAAGAAAGAGAACAAATATATAGAAGCTCTTGGTTTTTGAAACCCTAGCACAGGAAACCAGATTTAAGTATTTCTCCAATATTAGATACATTTTCTTTACAAATTTGATGCTACCCAATGATACCTAGGGATAGGTTGGCTAGGTGGGGAAGGATACTTGGAGGAGATGAAGAAAACAAAAATAGTAATGCAATCTGCTTGAGAAAAAAATGTATTTTATGTCCTGTCTTTTAGGGTAGGCCCAGTGATGGCAGGAAGTTTTGAGTCCTATTTTGTTTTAAGTTTTTAGGAAGAAAGGCGATCAGGTCTCTATTCCTATTAAGTTTAGGAAAAGGGCAAAATCCCCATGTTGGTATGGTGGCAACTGTGTGCACAGAGCATCAAAATAGCTTTACAGAATTATTTCTGGGACCTATCATTGAATAACCACAATAAAGTTTCCTCGGTAACACATTATCACAAGACAGCATGGAATCTGTGAATTTCTGAAACATTTTAACAACTGCTTATGTTTCTGCCTTGCCAGTGGATTGGAAACATAAAGTTTTACTTAGGAAACAAATTTTAAAAACTTACATTTGCTTCAATATTGCTTGTTCCAGGTGTGCCTATTGCTTAAACGTCTGAGAAAGCACATACATTTTTTCAAATTTAATAGTAACAGTGTCACATACATGTTAAGTTAAAATATCAGGGGTACAGTTAATGTCAACCTTCCTTAATCCCAACCAACCTAATCTTCAGTTCTACTCCCTGAATACATTCACTATGAAATCTTCTAGATATATATTCTGGTATTTAATTATACATTAATTTACGATGGGTTTATTTAAAAATCTGGTGATTCATTCTGTTCAAACAGGATTTATTAATTACCTGCTATATACATGATAATTTAGATTAATTATATTAATATTCACTCAGACTCCCCAACTCCCCTTTTTCCTTTCTCTCTCACTCTCACTCTCTCATATATATATATGTGTGTATATGTGTATATATATGTGTGTGTATATGTATATATACACACATATATACACATTTCATATATTTTCCTACAATTAAGCAATAAGTATTATTTTTATTGCTTTACTACTTTTGTTATTGTATTAACATAGTGTTACTTTGTACAATTAATATAGTGTTAATTTTTACTTATTATGTTAAAGAGATATTTCAACTTACACTGTAAATTATGAATACTGTCAATAATTTTTTTTTCCTTTGGCTTTTGTATATTTCACAACTCTAAATATAGTACTTCATGTTATTTTATTTTTACGTATTTTAAAATTCATTTTTTTTAACTTAAGGCCAGTAAGATGAGTCCTGCTAGAAAAGAGATAAGAGGCTTTATCTTATCTGATAACCATGATATCTTAATAAATTATTGGTGAGTGCTAAAGCATTGATGTGGGAAAGGGGAATACATCCATTGGTCATTGAGGACCTAAATCTGCAATATTATAACATCTCATAAATTCAGACATAACATTTACTCAAGAGATTCAGTTTGCTTCATGTGAATATGTTTTGGGAGCATTATTTTTGTGTCTCTGACTTCCTATTTACAATGTATGTGTCAGAAGAGAGGATGGGAAGGGATGTCTACTTCTGCTCTTGTCCCTGTATCCCTGGTGTAGAAAATGGGATCTTTCCAAGGAGACTCTGAGAAGTTATTCCTGGTTGATAGAAGAAATTTGAGTTGGCTGTAATTCTAGACATGACCCATAGGGCCCTAAATACTTACAGAGTAAAACTCTCTTCCCTTTAGTAGATATGCTAGAGCTCCCTGTTGGAGGTGAGTTTCTCATTAAATATGTCATAGATATGTACAGTGATCAGAGTCTCTTGTCTAACAGCTAAGGAACAGGCTACAGCTGAACATATTAAGCTGATATTCGATATCTCACTATTATAGAAAGATTTCCTGACAGAAAGAGGTCTTAATGGATCAGGCTGAAACACTTAAATTTTTAAAGTAACCATTTGCAAAGGGAACTTTAAGTTGTGGTATAAATGAAAATTTCCACTTCCAGGGATAATCGTGTATTAAGGCATAATTTTTAATAAAAGCAACCATAATGATAATAGTAAACAATGTTATCAGAGGACCAGAGATACATGCAGATTTATACATTTGATTGCAAAGAGGGTGGTAAAAAAAATAAGAATACAGGATATGAACTTTATATAATCTCACACAATTTACTGGCTAGGAAAACTATATTTTTAATGGTTTTTAAAAACTATATTTTTAAAATACTTTTCAAAATTTGGACTTTCCCTTGTTATTTTTCTCTGGACTCAAAAACTGTATTTTCAATAGTTTTCAAAAACTGTATTTTTAAAGTATTTTTCAAAATTCGAACTTTCCCCTCTTATTTTTCTCTGGACTCAATTAGATTCAAGACAGACCTTCCTCCCTTCCTTTTTTCTCTTTTTTTATTTCTTTCTTCTACTTTTCTTTTTAAAATAGTTTTCTTCTTTCTTGCCATTTCTTTCTATACCCCTCCATTTTTTCCTTCTTTTTGCAATAGTCCTATGTTATCTTTTCCTTCTGGAAGGAAGAAGGAAGGAAGGAAAGAAGGGAGGGAGGGAGGGAGAGAAAGGGAAGATCAGAGCTGCAGTGTGGGAAATCAGTAACATGGATCTTTTTAGCCTGGTGCCAACCACTGTCATTGCCTTTTTAAAATTTCTCTCAAGTTTCCTTATTTCAACAAACCCCTTTATTTCCCCACTCCCAACAGTATTAGATACAATTAATATTCCTGGGAATTTATCAGCGAGTAGAAAAGTTGGTCTTATTTATAAATTATGTTCTCACCAGAAGACTACTGGCAAAAACACACATTTCTCTTCTGGGGGTGATTTCCAGCTGCAGTGTTTTTCACCTTTGTGCAACTATTTTCACATCTAAAGTATGACATAATACAGTGTGTCTATGGGGTATAGGAATAAACATATAAAGAGCAAATTAATAAAGCATAAGTTTTTATTTTGGGTATGGTTTTCTAAATATGCACCATGGAAATTACTGATACCAAATAAGCCGGTTTAAGAGTTCTGCTAGATTTTCTGTCACTCTTCATGGCTAGTTACCCTTAGGTTTTTGTATATATTGTCATGTTTGGTGGGCAGGTATCAGTGTCTGTCTTTCTGTGATTTTGTACGTTGACCTGTATAATTAAGGTCTGTTTTGTCTTCAAAAAAGACTGACATCTCACTATAACATAACCTTCATTTTTGAAATTCATTCCAGGTTTTGTATGGGGTTTGAACAAATAAGTAAATTATTGTCCAGAACCTCAGAGGAAGACTCAGGTCTCCCTCCGAGTCATAAAGCTAATTTGTCTTCCAGTCGAAGAATGCTCAGTCCGTGTCTAGATCTGACTTTGTACTCCAGCTTTGGCATTAGCTTTCTAATAATAAAACTAGACATAAAATTAAGCTTATTGGAGAGGTTTTGAGCTAAACATTTATAAATTTAAATTTTCCTTCTACGGGTGGTCAGCTACTGCTTTTGTCATTAATGGCAAGATGTTCCACACCAACACCACCATTTTCTACCCAGATACCTTTTTTCTGACAGGCATCCCAGGACTTGAGGCTTTCCATGGCTGGATTTCCCTGCCCTTTTGCTCTGTTTACTTAATGGCTCTGCTGGGCAATGCTACAAATCTACTGACAATCTGGTCTGAGCATACTCTTTGGGACCCTATGTTCTACTTTCTAGCCATCTTATCAGCCATAGACCTAGCTCTCTCAACATCCTCAGTGCCTCGTATGTTAGGTATCTTCTGGTTTGATGCACATAAAATTGGCTTTGGAGCCTGTGTAGTCCAGATGTTTCTGATACATACCTTCACAGGAATGGAGTCCACTGTGCTACTGGCAACGGTCTTTGACGGCTATGTAGCCATCTGTACACCACTCCACTATACCTCTATTCTGACACCCCGAGTGTTGGCAGGCATTGGTGTGGGCATTATATTGCACCCAGTCCTGCTCATGTTGCCCACTGTCTACCTAAACCATCATCTGCCCTTCTGTGAGGCTCGGATTATTGCCCACACCTGCTGTGAGCACACGGGCATTGCAAGTTGGCCTGTGCTAGCATTCACCTCAATGTGATTTATGGGCTTTTTGTGGCTTCTTTTCTTATTTTGGATGTGACACTTGTTGGAATCTCCTATACCTGCATTCTCCAAGCTGTTTTCCACCTCCCATCTCAAGAAGCTTGTCATAAAGCACTGAGCACGTGTGGCTCACATGTTGGGGTGATGTGTGTTTTCTATACACCCTCTCTCTTCTCCTTCTTCACCCATCGATTTGGCAAAAAAATTCCCCATTATGTCCACATTACTGTTGCCAACCTCTATGTGGTCATTCCACCTGCCCTCAATCCTATTATCTATGGTGTGAGAACCAAGCAGATTCATGAGCATGTGGTCCATACTTTCACCTCAAGGTAAGGTCTCTTATTTCTTTACTTCTTGAGGGTGTGGATATGGCTGACAAAAGTCAATTTTGAGATTTCACTAGATAATTGTTTTGTAAATGAATTTCATATCAAGAGATTCTGCAAATCGTAAAGGAATAAAATTTGCACTTATCCTGTGTAAACTAAAATAATTCAAAGATTCTTAAAGTACAACTCTGCATGACAAGAATTACTAGGTATATTATTAGGAACAGTGAATGATGGGTTGGATTGCCTGTAAATCAACCTTTGTGAGTGAACATTTTGATAGCTCCCTCTCGGATCTGTTTGGTCTTCACTCCATAGACAATAGGGTTAAGCAGGGGTGGAACAAGCAGGTAAAAGTTGGACAGAAGAATGTGTACATAAGGAGCAACACTGAAGCCAAACCTGTGTATAAAAGATATTAAAAATGTGAGAATATAGAACTGGAGAAAGACAAAGATGTGAGTTGTGCACGTGTTGAATGCCTTGAATCATGCCTCCTTCTGTGGCAATTTGAAGACAGCCTGGAAGATAAAGGCATAGGACAAGAAAATGAAGATCACATCAAATCCAAGGACTGAGAAACCCACAAGCCGTCCATAAGCTTTATCGGCTCTGACATTTTCTGCAGCCAGCTTTACCACAGCCACGTGCTCACAGTAGGAATGAGAGATGGCTGCGGCATGGAAATGCTTCAGGCACAACTTAATTAGAAGTGGACACATGATGATGATAACAGATGCTGGAATGGTCACCACCATAATGATGCTGATGAGCACCTTCATAGTGAGGATAGCAGAGTGTCTCAGGGGTACACAGATAGCCACATATCAGTCAAAAGCCATGGCCAGGAGAATGCCAGACTCCATGCACTGGAAAGTGTGAGTAAAATACATTTGAATTAGACAGGGGTCAAAGTAAATCTCCCTTGATTGCAGCCAAAAGATCATGAGCATTTTCGGAGTAATGCATAAGGTCAGGCGTAGGTCAGTAGCTGCCAACACAGCTAAAAAGATATACATGGGCTCATGGATACCACACTCAGTGTGGATGATAGTGATGAGTAGGACATTTCCAACAGCAGACAAGATAAAAGACATGAAGAATGGAATTCCAGTCCAGGCTGCACTGATTCAAGGCCCGGAATTCCAATCAGTATGAAAATAGATGACTTGAAGAAGGTGCCATTGGTTAGTGAACATTACCACACACCTATTAAGTAACCAAACAATGTTAATAATTTCGAAGAAATGTTTTTAAATATTTTTAAACACTTTCATACGTAACCAATTATAATATTTGTAAAAATTACTCATGATACATATTTTTAGTTGCTGTGTTTATAAAAATGAAGGGAGCATTATTTATTTACCCAATCCAACATGCCTGAACCATACTGTTACCTCTCTTTATACACTCAGAGGGATACAGCACAGGGAAGACTCCAAATCAAAGTAAAACATTTATTGTGAACATTTTTTCTCTCTTGGGCTCCCACTTTTTCATTATCCTAGTAAAGAATAGATATAAATCTTCAGGTGGTTTTCCCTTTCATCTAGATTAGAATCATTCTGAGATAAACATCTACTTTTTTTCTTCTTATCCAGCATCCAAAGGATAGTCCACTTCTAATCTTATTTTATTTGTTTCATTATTTTTAATTAGACTTGAAGATTGGAGGGATTTGCTACTCAGGAGGTTGAGGCAGGAGAATCGCTTGAATCTGGGAGGCAGAAGTTGCAGTGAGCTGAGATGGCGCCTCTGTACTCCAGCCTGGGCAACAACAGCTAGACTCTGTTTCAAAAATATTAAATCAATTAATCAATCAATCAATAAAAAATAATGGCAACCCAAAATGCCCATGATACTCACATAATATTCATAATATTCATTACATAGCAGGTGTCACCAGAATGGAATAATCAAGTGGCTTTTAAAAGATACCTGGTAATCTCAACACTTGCCCACTGGTTCAAGCCAGAATGAAACTGTACCTCTATAGCATTATATTTAAAATATCAACAATGACAACAGCTGGTATTACTACGTCAATAGTAGTATTAAGGGCTTTGAATGAATTACATGCATTTCTCATGCAATTATAAAGAGCAACTGAACTGAAAGTGTTGTTATCACCGTAACATTTTCTCTCTGTTAAATTAAATAGCTTGGTCATGGATCTAGAAATTTAAAACAAGTTATGTCTGACACTGTTGTCTATGCAGTTAAGAGATACTATATATTTTCTGCTCACTACTGGCTTCAATTCAACAGATTTCAGTTAGGTGAGGAGGAACAAAAACTAGGACAGATATCCCTCATTGCATCAGCAGTTATTTATATGCTCTTTCCTCATCACGTTCCTTACTATTACACAGTATTACTCGTATATTTCATGTCTTTCATAAAAATCCTTCCTCTTTTTCATTATCTCCTCTGTCAGAGTAAGGAACAGACCACTGTCTCTCTAATCATAGCATGTTGAATATCTGAGTGCCTCTTCTACTTAATGCGAAAACAACAATGTTAATCTTAGTTTCAGAAAAGAAAAGTATAAGTATTTGTGTTGGGATATCCTGCAAGTGTAGTTCAGGTCGGCAAGTACCTTGATTGCAATAGGGTTTATAATAGTCAAGACACTTCCCTTAGGAGTCTGGCAGTACCCTAGAGACAGAATATTTCTGTCTTTCCAAAGTTATACATCTCATACGAGACCTCAATTTTCTCTTTACTTACTGAGCTGCTAATAAAACCAAAATCAAAACAAAGCAATAACACCGACAAAATTTAGGAAATGAGAAAATGGGCAAAGGAGAAGCAATTAAAAAAAATTAAAAATTGAAATAATAAATAGCTTATCCTCAGTATTAATAACAGAAGAAGGTCTACCCCACATCCATGAGGAATTTTTCCATGAATCTACAAAAGGGCACAGCATAAATATTTTACACATATTCAAACTTGAAATTACCTTACTTAAATATCTTAATGACCGTAGGCGCCTTCCAATGCAGTAGAAATCTTAAGCCTGGTGTTAATTAAACTCCATTAATAATTAATTCATTTATTCACTATATAATTATTTGACAATAGATGAGTGCCAGGCACTCCTCTAGGCATGGTTTAAATGCCAGTGAAGCAGAAAGCTAAGACCTCTGCCTCTATGCCACTCAAATTCTCAAATATATCTCTAGTATTAATTCCAAGTTATATTTTAATGCTCAATGAAGCAATATTTTGCTTTTATTCATTATATTTTTAATCATAAACACCCTCCCTTAATTCATTGTATTATTTAATTCCAATTAATAATTGAACATCTTTCAAAACTCATTCCAAACCTTCTTCCGCAAAGCATATCATGTCTCTTTATAACCTTTTTTTATTTTATTTTATTTTATTTTATTTTATTTTATTTTATTATTTTATTTATTTATTTTTTTAAGTGATACTCTTCCTTGTCCACGTACTCAAATTTTAATGTAGGGAATTTTCTTAGATATGCATTCGTTTATGGTCCACTTTGCTCACCATAGCCCTCCCTTTCCCTTCACCCAAGATAAGTGTCATGAGTATAGGAAATTTGCTTCATCCCTTGCTGTATTCTTTTTTTTTTATTATTGTTTTTAATATAATTTGTTTTTAGTTTGACCCAAGTCTTTTTTTTAGTTTTGTATTTGAAATGCTTTTTCCTATTTCTTTTATTATTATTATTATTATTATACTTTAAGTTCTAGGGTACATGTGCATAACGTGCAGGTTTGTTACATATGTATACTAGTGCCATGTTGGTGTGCTGCACCCATCAACTCGTCAGCACCCATCGACTCGTCATTTACATCAGGTATAACTCCCAATGTAATCCCTCCCCCCTAGCCCTCCCCATGATAGGCCCCGGTGTGTGATGTTCCCCTTCCCGAATCCAGGAGATCTCATTGTTCAGTCCTCACCTATGAGTGAGAACATGCAGTGTTTGGTTTTCTGTTCCTGTGATAGTTTGCTAAGAATGATGGTTTCCAGCTGCATCCATGTCCCTACAAAGGACACAAACTCATCCTTTTTGATGGCTGCATAGTATTCCATGGTGTACATGTGCCACATTTTCTTAATCCAGTCTGTCACTGATGGACATTTGGGTTGATTCCAAGTCTTTGCTATTGTGAGTAGTGCTGCAATAAACATACGTGTGCATGTGTCTTTATAGCAGCATGATTTATAATCCTTTGGGTATATACCCAGTAATGGGATGGCTGGGTCATATGGTACATCTAGTTCTAGATCCTTGAAGAATCGCCATACTGTTTTCCATAATGGTTGAACTAGTTTGCAGTCCCACCAATAGTGTAAAAGTGTTCCTATTTCTCCACATCCTCTCCAACACCTGTTGTTTCCTGACTTTTTAATGATTGCCATTCTAACTGGTGTGAGATGGTATCTCATTGTGGTTTTGATTTGCATTTCTCTGATGGACAGTGATGATGAGCATTTTTTCATATGTCTGTTGGCTGTATGAATGTCTTCTTTCGAGAAATGTCTGTTCATATCCTTTGCCCACTTTTGGATGGGGTTGTTTGTTTTTTTCTTGTAAATTTGTTTGAGTTCTTTGTAGGCTCTGGATATTAGCCCTTTGTCAGATGAGTAGATTGCAAAAATTTTCTCCCATTCTGTAGGTTGCCTGTTCGCTCTGATGGTAGTTTCTTTTGCTGTGCAGAAGCTCTTTAGTTTAATGAGATCCCATTTGTCAATTTTGGCTTTTGTTGCTGTTGCTTTTGGTGTTTTAGACATGAAGTCTTTACTCATGCCTATGTCCTGAATGGTACTACCTAGGTTTTCTTCTAGGGTTTTTATGGTATTAGGTCTAACATTGAATTAATCCATCTTGAATTAATCCATCTTGAATTAATTTTTGTATAAGGAGTAAGGAAAGGATCCAGTTTCAGCTTTCTTCTTATGGCTAGCCAATTTTCCCAGCACCATTTATTAAATAGGGAATCCTTTCCCCATTTCTTGTTTTTCTCAGATTTGTCAAAGATCAGTTGGCTGTAGATGTGTGGTATTATTTCTGAGGACTCTGTTGTGTTCCATTGGTCTATATCTCTGTTTTGGTACCAGTACCATGCTGTTTTGGTTACTGTAGCCTTGTAGTATAGTTTGAAGTCAGGTAGCGTGATGCCTCCAGCTTTGTTCTTTTGACTTAGGATTGTCTTGGCAATGCGGGCTCTTTTTTGGTTCCATATGAACTTTAAAGCAGTTTTTTCCAATTCTGTGAAGAAACTCATTGGTAGCTTGATGAGGATGGCATTGTATCTATAAATTACCTTGGGCAGTATGGCCATTTTCACGATATTGATTCTTCCTATCCATGAGCATGGTATGTTCTTCCATTTGTTTGTGTCCTCTTTTATTTCACTGAGCAGTGGTTTGTAGTTCTCCTTGAAGAGGTCCTTTACATCCCTTGTAAGTTGGATTCCTAGGTATTTTATTCTCTTTGAAGCAATTGTGAATGGAAGTTCATTCCTGATTTGGCTCACTGTTTGTCTGTTACTGGTGTATAAGAATGCTTGTGATTTTTGCACATTAATTTTGTATCCTGAGACTTTGCTGAAGTTGCTTATCAACTTCAAGCTTAAGGAGATTTTAGGCTGAGACAATGGGGTTTTCTAAATATACAATCATGTCATCTGCAAACAGGGACAATTTGACTTCTTCTTTTCCTAACTGAATACCCTTGATTTCTTTCTCTTGCCTGATTGCCCTAGCCAGAACTTCCAGCACTATGTTGAATAGGAGTGGTGAGAGAGGGCATCCCTGTCTTGTGCCAGTTTTCAAGGGGAATGCTTCCAGTTTTTGCCCATTATTGGCTGTGGGTTTCTCATAAATAACTCTTGTTATTTTGAGATACGTTCCATCAATACCAAATTTGTTGAGAATTTTTAGCATGAAGGGCTGTTGAATTTTGTCAAAGGCCTTTTCTGCATCTATTGAGATAATCATGTGGTTTTTGTCTTTGGTTCTGTTTATATGCTGGATTACATTTATTGATTTTCGTATGTTGAACCAGACTTGCATCGCAGGGATGAAGCCCACTTGATCATGGTGGATAAGCTTTTTGATGTGCTGCTGGATTCGGTTTGCCAGTATTTTATTGAGGATTTTTGCATTAGTGTTCATCAGGGATATTGGTCTAAAATTCTCTTTTTTGTGTGTCTCTGTTAGGCTTTGGTATCAGGATGATGTTGGCCTCGTAAAATGAGTTAGGGAGGATTCCCTCTTTTTCTATTGATTGGAATAGTTTCAGAAGGAAGGGTACCAACTCCTCCTGTACCTCTGGTAGAATTCGGCTGTGAATCCATCTGGTCCTGGACTTTTTTTGGTTGGTAGGCTATTAAATATTGCCTCAATTTCAGAGTCTGCTATTGGTCTATTCAGGGATTCAACTTCTTCCTGGTTTAGTCTTGGGAGAGTGTAAGTGTCCAGGAAATTATCCATTTCTTCTAGGTTTTCTAGTTTATTTGCATAGTGGTGTTTATAGTATTCTCTGATGGTAGTTTGTATTTCTGTGGAGTCGGCGGTGATATCCCCTTTATCATTTTTTATTGCATCTATTTGATTCTTCTCTCTTTTCTTCTTTATTAGTCTTGCTAGTGGTCTATCAATTTTGTTGATCTTTTCAAAAGACCAGCTCCTGAATTCATTGATTTTTTGGAGGGTTTTTTGTGTCTCTATCTCCTTCAGTTCTGCTCTGATCTTAGTTATTTCTTGCCTTCTGCTAGCTTTTGAGGGCGTTTGCTCTTGCTTCTCTAGTTATTTTAATTGTGATGTTAGAGTGTCAATTTTAGATCTTTCCAGCTTTCTCTTGTGGGCATTTAGTGCTATAAATTTCCCTCTACACACTGCTTTAAATGTGTCCCAGAGATTCTGGTATGTTGTATCTTTGTTCTCATTGGTTTCAAAGAACATCTTTATTTCTGCCTTCATTTTGTTATGTACCCAGTAGTCATTCAGGAGCAGGTTGTTCAGTTTTCATGTAGTTGAGTGTTTTTGATTGAGTTTCTTTGTCCTGAGTTCTAGTTTGATTGCACTGTGGTCTGAGAGACAGTTTGTTATAATTTCTGTTCTTTTACATTTGCTGAGGAGTGCTTTACTTCCAACTATGTGGTCAGTTTTAGAATGTGGTGCTGAGAGGAATGTATATTCTGTTGATTTGGGGTGGAGAATTCTGTAGATGTCTATTAGGTCCACTCGGTGCAGAGTTGAGTTCAATTCCTGGATATCCTTATTGACTTTCTGTCTCGTTGATCTGTCTAATGTTGACCATGGGGTGTTAAAGTCTCCCATTATTATTGGAGTCTAAGTCTCTTTGTAAGTCTCCAAGGACTTGCTTTATGAAGCTGAGTGCTCCTGTATTGGGCGCATATATATTTAGGATAGTTAGCTCTTCCTGTTGAATTGATCCCTTTACCATTATGTAATGGCCTTCTTTGTCTCTTTTGATCTTTGATGGTTTAAAGTCTGTTTTATCAGAGACTAGTATTGCAACCCCTGCTTTTTTTTGTTCTCCATTTGCTTGATAGATCTTCCTCCATCCCTTTATTTTGAGCCTATGTATGTCTCTGCATGTGAGATGGGTCTCCTGAATACAGCAGACTGATGGGTCTTGACTCTTTATCCAGTTTGCCAGTCTGTGTCTTTTAATTGGAGCATTTAGTCCATTTACATTTAAGGTTAAGATTGTCATGTGTGAACTTGATCCTGCCATTATGATATTCACTGGTTATTTTGCTTGTTAGTTGATGCAGTTTCTTCCTAGCCTCGATGGTCTTTACATTTTGGCATGTTTTTGCAATGGCTGGTACCGGTTGTTCCTTTCCATGTTGAGTGCTTCCTTCAGGGTCTCTTGTAAGGCAGGCCTAGTGGTGACAAAATCTCTAAGCATTTGCTTATCTGTAAAGGATTTTATTTCTCCTTCACTTATGAAACTTAGTTTGGCTGGATATGAAATTCTGGGTTGAAAATTCTTTTCTTTAAGAATGTTGAATATTGGCCCCCACTCTCTTCTGGCTTGGAGAGTTTCTGCTGAGAGATCTGCTGTTAGTCTGATGGGCTTCCCTTTGTGGGTAACCCGAGCTTTCTCTCTGTCTGCCCTTAAGATTTTTTCCTTCATTTCAACTTTGGTGAATCTGGCAATTATGTGTCTTGGAGTTGCTCTTCTCAAGGAGTATCTTTGTGGCGTTCTCTGTATTTCCTGGATTTGAATGTTGGCCTGCCCTACTAGGTTGGGGAAGTTCTTCTGGAACTAAAATGAGAACTGTCATATGATCCAGCAGTCCCACTGTTGGGAAATGGTAGAAGACGAGCAGCCATGAACAGATGTTTAAGCCAATCAGAAATATAAAGTCTGATCTTTTTGGCATAGAATGTAAAATAGAATTAACACTGATTCTACAAATATACTAGATTTTACTTCAATAAAGCTTGTAACTCTTTTGTTATTTTTGTTTTGAATATTTCTACCGATGCATTAAAATACTCTACCACACATTCATAATGAAAACTTAACTCCACCTAAAATGATTAAATCCAATTAATTCATTAAGAAACAGAGTTAGCCTGGAAAAGCTACTGCTAATGTTGCCATGAACCAAATTCTTATAATTTCATATTTTTCCCCTCTGCAATTTTCAACTATGAATTGTAAAATGTAATGGTAAGGTCATCTCAACTATATCAATTAAATTCATCATGCATTTGTATTTCCCAGCTTTGAAACTGTCTCCTGTAACAGCAATGATGTCATCTCTGGTACAAGGTATAACTCTTATTTTAATGGTTTTCTGCACTTCGTTTGGAACTTTTAAAATTATTTTATTACCTCCACAGGCTACAGCAATTCATTACAGGATGGACGTTACTTGGGATAGGAAGAAAAATACACATTTGAAATCCCAAAGAAACCATATATTGTATTTTGATTATTTAAATTTCTAAGCTCTATAAAACTTCTTTAAGAAAAGTAACAATGAATAATGCCTGTCTATACACCAAATATCTTACCATTTACCTGATATTCTATTTGTCCTTGATAGTTACAAATTTATTTAACTATGTTGTCTATTTGAATGAAAATAAGTGTAAGATATAAGATTAGCTTTATTGAAATTAAACAATAAAGATGTAGTTAAGTTTTCATAAAATTCATGTAGTTATGTCTTGATGGGCTTGGTTATTAGAAAAAAGGAAAACATATTTTTGTATTATTTGGTAAGAAATCAGTGACATTGTATTCTAAGATCTGAAGCCTCTTAATAAGTGAGGATTCTGCTCTATGAGATGTGCAGCTGTAAAAGGGCCTCAGAAGCACGGTCACTCTTAATGACACATAGTTTCATCCCCACTTTTTTTTCCTTTTGGAAATTCCAGGACACATGTGGATTGGCTTTCCATTTTGTGTTGTATGTTTAACTTCACTATTAGAAAATACTGCACTTATTTTTATGATTTAGAATGAAAACAATTTGCATGAACCCATGTTCTACTTCTTGGCTATTCTGTCATCTATTGCCCTGGGCCTGTCCATATCCACCATCTCCAAGATGCCTGTCATCTTCTAGTTCAAGCTGAGAGAAACCACTTTTGAGGCCTGTCTAATCCAGATGTTCTTTATCCACCTGTGAACTGATGTGGAGTCAGCTGTGCTTGTTGTCATGGCCTATAATCGCTATGTGGCCATCTGTAACCTTCTTTGCTACACATTGGTGCTGACAAACAAGGCAGTGTCAGTTATAGCACTGGTCATTCTTCTGAGACCCTTAGCCATTGCCATACCCTTTGTTCTACTCATCCTAAGACTGCCCTTCTGTAGACACCAAATCAACCCCCTCATCTACTATGAGAATATGAGCATCAAGCTCCTGCCCTGTACCAGTATCAAGGTCAACATTATCTATGGTTTGTGTGTCTTCTCTATCCTAGTGTTTGACATCATAGCCATTGTCCTTTCCCATGTCCAGATACTCTGTGCTGTCTTTCACCCACCCTCCAGGGATGCCCGACTCAAGGCACTCAGTACCTGTGGCTCCCATGTCTGTGTCATGCTGGTCTATGCACCAGCGTTTTTCTCCATCATGACTCACTGGTTTGGCCAAAATTTCCCTCAATTCATCTATATTTTTCTTGCCAATTTTTATGTTGTAATCCCACCTGCTCTCAATGGGGTCAGACCTAAGAAGATCAGAGAGGGGACAAATAGAGCTTTCAGAAATAAATTATGAAATTTAGACTACAGTGATTAAGAGTATTGAGTAGGAAAGTGTGAAATTTATTCTATACTCTCAAAGTCACAACACTATTACAATATCTGGGGAAGATGGTGTTCAATGTATAGATTTATAGAGTCATTTACTTATATTAGTGAGGAAAATAAACCAATATTTTATATCAGCATAGTTTCTACAATGTACCATAAATGTCAACAATTATGTGATAAATAAAGTAGCATTTACATGAAAATTCATGTGAAGTTGATAAAAAGTGACTACTAATAATAATAACAAACATTTATACAATACACATTATAAACCAGGTACGGTTTTTGTAACTTGGTAAGTATTAACTCACTAAAACCTTATAACATCAGTAAAAAGTAATTTAAAGTCTTAACACCTCCTTTTTATAGATGAGTATATTGAGGCAATGATGATATGGTATGAAGCACAGTGTCTACAGAGGGAAATGGGCAGATGAACAGACACACTAAATTCCTTCCTTCTGAACACACAGAAGTTCTACACATGGCCAAGTGGCTACATAAACAGGACCTGAACTTCTTCTTTCACCAGAGAGCAATATTAACACAAGGTAGCAAGATTAGGGTTTGAGCAAATACTACAAAGTGCATGCACTGGTTTATGCTTTTTCTGATCCACTTATAATAACATCTTACCAACATTGATTACCTTGAAGTGACTAATCTGAAAGTGAGAACGAACAATGAGAGAGAAGTGTAATAATATCATGAAAGTAATTTCTATAAGCTAACAAAATATAGCCCCAAATAGAAAGGACACTGTTATATAAAATACTTTTAGATTCATCAAACAAAAAGCACATGTGCCCTCAGATTTTTCTTTACCACTATTTTCATCAAAATATTCAATGGACCTGAAAATGGAAAAGTAAGCATACCATATGAAGTTTCCATACACTGGTAGAATTGGTCTCTGGATAAATATTTTGACAAATATTGGGGAAAGGACATATATAACATTAATATTATGTACTAATATTATATTGGGAGAGGTGGCATTTTTAAAGTTACAAAAGAATGTGTAGGGAGCTGGGCACTGTGGCTCATGCCTCTAATCCCAACATTTTGAGAGGCCAAGGCTGGTGGATCACCTGAGGTCAGGAATTTGAGATCAGCTTGGCCATCATGGCTAAACCCCATCTCTGCCAAAATACAAAATTTAGCTGAGCGTGGTGGCCCAGCTACTTGAAAGACTGATGCAGGAGAACCACTGGAACCCGGAAGGCAGAGGCTGCAGTGAGCTGAGATAGTACCACTGCACTCCAGCCTGGGTGACAGAGTGAGACAGAGAAGAAAGGAAAGGAAAAGAAAAGAAAAGAAAAGAAAAGAAAAGAAAAGAAAAGAAAAGAAAAGAAAATACCAAGACAAGACAAGAAAAGAGAAGAAAAGAAAAGAGAGGAGGGGAGAGGGAGAGGGAGAAGAAGAGGGAGAGGAGAGATAAATGTAGGAATAGGAAGAAGAACCTCACAATTCCATATGATTTAAGAAGCATATAATCACAATGAAACAAGAAGTAACATTACAACCAACAATAATTTCTGACATTTCTTGACCACTTGTGACATTCTAGAAATTACATTTGATTCTGTAGATAGTTCAGATTTCATAATAAGTAAGTTGAGATTCAGAAGTTAAATAAATTACACAAAACCACATAACTACCACATAACATGGAAATTCAAATGAATTAGTCCCAGGCCAAATTTCTTAATATCTCTGCTATTATTTAATGTACAAACAGACTATAAAAGAGACAGCCAAATATCATTTAGGATTCATTATGATATTAAGTGATTTTAAAAAAGAAGTGTGTACAGAAATGGCCATAGCTACTAATTCAGATGTATGAATGGAAAATAAGGAGCACATAATTGAAAACTATGTGTTTCAAATTGAAGTGACCTTGACCAAAATAATTAGAAAAAGTTAATGGATAGAAAATCTGGAAATGAAGTTGAAACACATAAAACAATGATGTGTCAATGAAACAAAATATAAAAGGCATTTCCAACTCTCTAGATGCAAGTTTGAACTAAGAGATTTCAGAATGCTTGACTTGAACGCTGAGACACTCCCAGTCTCTAAAGAGACTGAGACAGGATGTTCTTCTCAGGGGAGCCAACTCCTTTTCATAATGTGTTCCTCTTGAGGGATACTTGGCAGGAAGCCCAGCTGGGCACTGCAAGAAGAGGCAGTGTCCTTGAGAAGCGATTCCAAGACATATTTTATATTTGTGGGCTTCCCTAAAAAAGAGGCTAAGAGGAGTGGGGCAGCCCAACACAGTGGACATTGAGGAGAGTTCCTGGAAGACACATCAGGTATTGTCACTTACATATACATGACAGATGAGAGTGCCAGGCTCCCTTTATGTCAGCTACCACCAGAGAAAGGGAGCACCAAGTCATGAACAAGTAGAGCCATATAAGGGTGATGCTCTGAATATCTCAACCTCTACAGAAAAATAAAATAAGGCTCAGGGAATGACTTGTCTAAAATCTTAAGGAAGTGAGATAATTAAGCCATCAACCCATGCATTCCTGATTCAAAGGGAATGGCCTTGAATATCTAACTGATTCTTAGTCAGTCACAGTGGACAGATGGGTTCTGATATGGAGAGAAAGAGTCCATGGGTGAATCTGACACAGAGTGTGCACCTGTCAGCAACTGTGTAGTAAGTGGACCTATCTGCTAGTCAGATCTGAAGCCCTGTAAATTGTAGACTTCAAATAAATCCACACTCTGACAACTTTTGAGAAAAGGGATAAAAAACAGGTTCATTTGCAAGGCTAACATCTATCAATGGATGGTGAATAGCCGGAGTATTGAGAAGGTATGGCTCTGAATCTCCTGATGCTCAATTAATATAATAGAATAATTTATTATTAGTATCTGTTTTAAATAGTAGATATAGGATGTTATTGCTGCTATATATGCCAAAACTTTGTAATCTCAGAATTAGAGTCATTATCATGGAAATATTAAAACAGGTAATTGTCCCCTAATGATGGCAGAACCACAAATATAAAGGAGAGGAATGACTTGTCCTCTGGATGTTAAGAGAGAAGCTTTGGTCAAGTTTTGGCCTCAAAATTCTAAAAGATTCAACATTTGTATCATTTATGTCACCTTTAAAAAAACTTTAAGTCACTGAAATTTCTTTTTCTCTTTCTTTCTCTTCCCCTTCCTTCTTCCTTCCTTCCTTCCTTCCTTCCTTCCTTCCTTCCTTCCTTCCTTCCTTCCTTCCTTCCTTCCTTCCTTCCTTCCACTTTCTTTCTTCTTGAGACAGAACCTCACTCTTCAACCCAGGTTGGAGTGCAGTGGCATGACCTCAGCCCACTGCAACCTCTGCCTCTGATCTCAGCCTCCAGAGTAGCTGGGACCACAGGCACGCACCAGCACGCCTGGCTATTTTTTGTCTTGTTTATTTAATTTTATTTTTTTGAGATGGAGTGTCACTCTGTCGCCCAGGCTAGAGTTCAGTGGCTTGAATGGGGTTTTGTCATGTGCCCAGGCTGGTCTGCAACTTCTGAGCTCAGGCAATCTGCCCGCCTTAGCTTCCCAAAGTGCTGAAATTGAGGCATGCGTGACTGTGTCCAGTCTTGCACATGGTGAAACCCCGTATATATGAAAAATACAAAAATTAGTCGGGCATGGTGGAGGGTGCCTGTAATCCTACCTACTCAGGAGGCTGAGGCAGGAGATCATTTGATCTGGGAGGTGGAGGTTGTAGTGAGCCGAGATCATGCTATTGCACTCCAGCTTGGGTGACTAGAGTGAACTCCGTCACAAAAAAAAAAAAAAAAAAAAAAGAAAGAAAGAAAGAAAAAGAAAGAGAATGAAGTTTAGAAATGGTCTTAGATTATGTCAAATTGTACTTCCCACATTTTAATTCTAAGAGCTTTTTCTAGCCAAAAATACCTCCCTGAAATGTACTTGCCTTTCTTTTGTGTGCTTCCTAAAAAGTCAACATATTTTCTGAAGGGGTGGCCTGCCCCTCCACACCTGTGGGTGTTTCTCATTAGGTGGAACGAGAGACTTGAGAAAAGAAGTAAGACACAGAGACAAAGTATAGAGAAAGAAAAGCGGGGGCCCAGGGGACCGGCGCTCAGCTTACAGAGGACCCACGCCGGCACCGGTCTCTGAGTTCCCTTAGTATTTATAGATAATTATCTTTACCATCTTAAAGATAAGGGAGTGGCAGGACAATAGGATCATTTTTAGGGAGGAAATCAGCAGTAAGACATAAGAACAAGGATCTCTGTGACATGAATAAGTTTAAAGGAAAATCCTGTGCCTTGAGATAAACCTTTTAGCGGCATTGTTTCATCCTATCACATGGGGATAAACCTTGGACAATACCTAGCTTTTCTAGGAACAAAGACACACCCTGCACACCCAAAATCCATTAAACCTTGAGTTACCACAGCACATGTCTCTTGCAAGGACAAGGTTGGGGGTAGGGTCACAGATTAACAGCATCTCAAATACAGAACAAAATGGAGTCTCTTATGTCTACTTCTTTCTATATAGACACAGTAACAGGCTGATCTCTTTCTTTTCCCCACATTTTCATTGCTGTAATTGCCAAGATTCACTTGAATTCTCAAGGTTTTTTCTACATCATCCAATATCACCTTTTTTCTGGCCTTGGGTGCATCCCCAAATTTCCAGCAATTCTAGCCCACGAGATTTATGAGCTATACTGTCTACTCTTTCCATTTTATTCTTGTAGTGCATACACACAAACATATATTTTTAAATTCTGACTGTTGAACATTACATAAATTATGAAAATGTATTTTTCTTATTGTCCTCCACCTAGTGACTTTAAAGAGCTGTGCAATTTTGAACAAAACACTTTTCTTTCTTAACTTGTAATTGTTACTTACTTCCATACCTACCTTCGTGAGAGCATTACTGCCCAAAAGAAATTTGTAATGGTGAGGCAGATATTCTAATTTTAACTGTACAATTTATGTTTATGAATTACCTTACACTATTAGACTCTCTTAACCTTAACTTTGTTTCCCTATAAAATTAGTATGATAATTGCATCTACTCATAGCGGGTATAAAATTTCAATAAGAATATTTATATAAAGTATTTAGCACAGTGCTCAAAATATATTTTCTTTAATGGACCTTTTGCTAGCATACAGGTTCAGTCAAATAAAGCAAATAAAGCAGAAAAATAGGTGTATGCATGCCTGAATTGGAGAAAAACATACATTGTTAAGGCCATCTCAACTGGTACAGTCCCAATTAATTAGGCCTCTGGCTTCCAGAAATTGGTTTAAATTTTAATAATAAAGTAATATGAAATTCAGTTGAAAGTGCAGAAGAATATGTTTGAAATATTTTAGTAAGGCATAAAAATACTATGATAGTTAAAAGTAAATGATAAATTTGAAAAATCTTGGGTGAAGTAATATGGTACATCCTAGGATACAATCCTAGCATGGTGTGTGTCTGTGTACCCCTCACTGAATTCATCATTATTTGAAATAATTTCAATGATCAATAAACTCACTACAAACTATCATAAAAATACATCATGGTTAGCATTTTACTTAAAAGCTGATGATCTTAAATAAGAAAATAACAAGACCATGTTCTCTATTTTATTTTAAGCTCTCTGAGTGTAGCAGTGAAATATAGCAGTCAAATGTTAAGATTTTTGGCTTTCTTTATTATTTGTTTGAAATAAATTAATGTTCTATTCAAATAGAATATTCTATCTCCAATAATAAACATTTTATGAAAGTAAGTGATAGGATTTTAGTTTACTAAATACAAATGATGACACATATTTTGACTAGATTTATATTTCATACCATTTTATTATGGAGCATCTGAAACATACGCAAACTAAATATAGAAGCATAATACTGTCATCCCCTAATTTCAACAAACACAAAGACTGAATTGCTTTCTCCAAGTTTGAATTTTATGTTTAAGGTAAAATGTACATATGTTTAAATGCACAAATAAAGATTCTGAATTTGAGCTTGGAGTATACAGAAGAATCTTTACTTATGTATCCTATAGCACTGTAAATATACAGAATCTTTCCATAATGTTACAGCATCCTCTTGTGTTCCTTCTCAGTCAATTCCTGACCCTTTCAACACCTATCAACAATTGACCTGATATTTTCAGCACATACTCTGTGTGTGTGTGTGTGTATGTATGTTCTTAGGATTTCATATAAATCGTTTTGGTAACTAAGCAATTATTGGCTCAGCATAATATCTATGCTGTTGCATGTATAAGTAATCAATTTGCCTGAATCAGCAAATAACATTTCATTATGTAAACATTCTAAGATTAATTTTTCTATTCATTTATTGATGGATCTTTGTGTTATTTCCACTTTGGGACAATTATGGATAAAGTTGCTATGAATATTCTTGTACATGTCTCATGTGAACATATGCTTTCATTTCATTTAGGAATAAGCTTCGTGGAGTTCAATTATTACATGTAATGATTGGTATGTGCATTAACACATTTATAAAAAATGATGATTTATTTCCAATGTTTCGATCTTTTCAATGGATTCAATGTAGCAGAATCCATCGTTCTACATCCTTGTCAAAATTTGGATTTGATGTTGTTATGCTTTTTAATTTCAGCAAGTCTTTCGAATGTGTGATATTATGTCATTATACATGTTAGGCACAATTAATGAAACACCATGATTTTGATAATTTTAATGTCATTTGTGTATTTTTCTTTACCAAGTATTATTTTAGGTTTCTTTTCTTCTTTTTGCATAGATTGTTCTTTTTTTTACATTTTAGTTGTAAGCATACTTACATATTCTTGGGAAAAATTGTTTTTCAAAAATAGAGATGATGAATATTTCCTCCCAGTCTGTGAATTGTATATTCACTTTATTAATTACACATCTTTCAAATTGGTAACATATAACAAGATATTTTTATGGTTCTTGTTTTTATATCCCGACTAGGAATCCATTACTTTCCACTGTGTTGTATAGATACTCTCCTTTGTTTACTCTTTAAATGCTGGAATTTGGACTGTGCACAGTGGCTTACACCTGTAATCTGAGCAATTTGGGAGGCCAAGGCATGTGGATTGCTGAATTCAGGAATTCTGGACCAGCCTGGGCAACATGGCAAAATCTCATCTCTACAAAAAAGTACAAAAATTAGCCAGGTGTGGTGGCAGGACCCTGTAATCCCAGCTATTGGGGAAAGGGAGGTGGGAGAATCACTTGAGCTTGGAGGCGTTAGGCTGAAGTCATGTGTGATCGTGCCACTGGACTCCAGCCTGGGCAACAGAGCTGTCTCAAAAAACAGAACAAAAAATTTTAATTTGAAGTATTTAAAAATGTAGATATAACTCAAAAATGTAATTACTATTTTGCACGTATTGCGATGTTGGAATGAAGGTTTTTTTTTTTTTTTTTTTTTTTTTTTTTTTTTTAGTAGAAGTATATTCAGTTTCACTAGTACCATTGCTGGAATTGAATCTATCTTCACTGAAATACTATATAGGTTTCTTTATAAATATTAAGTTGAACATATAAAGTGTTTCCATTTCTGCTGTTTCTATACTATTCTATTTATTTTTCCATCATTATGAAAATACCACATAACCTTGATTACTCTAGTTTTTTAATAAGTTTAAAGTCTTTAAATACAAGACCCCCTTTTTGTTTCACTTTTTATGGGGAATTTAGCATATTCCCATAATTATTTTAGAATTAGCCTAAATTTATTGTTATATATTGAACTTGTTTTAGATTTATTGACCAATTTTTAGAAAATTGACAACATATTTCAGTCTTCCAAACCATGAATATGTAATTTTGGGATCTTTTCAGTTCCTCTGTCCTGTTTTATAATATTAGGGCTTATTGCTAAGTATTTCATGTTTTGATACTGTTGTAAGTGATTTTGTGAAGTTTTGAAAAACTTTAATTCAAAATTATAATTGTTTGCTGATAGTAAATAAAAAGAATTGATTCTTATATTTGCATAATTGATCAGCTAAATGCTTGGTTCTAAATGATTTCATTACTACCTAAAAATTCATGTTAATAATGAATAGCAAAGTTTACCTTCCATTCCAATCTTGATATCTTTTTTTTCTTAACACATTGACCTTGTTAGAATCTCCAGTAAACTATTAAATATAATTGATGCTAGTTGATATTCTTGTCTAATTTCCAATTCTATGAAAAACTTTGCGTTTCACCATTCAGTATTATATCAACTATAGGTTTTTCAGATTATTTTCATCAAATTGAAAAACTTATTTTTTCCTAGTTTATTTAAGGTTTTTTTTCCTCTAAATATCACACATGGATGCTAAATTAAATACTCCTACCTGTATTAAATACTTCTACCTCTAAACATAAATTAAGTACTTCTACCTGTATTAAAAGGGATCACATATTTTTGCATTATTTGTTTATGCATTGATCACGACTTTTCAACTGTAAAAGTAGAAAAATACTGATAATCAAGTCATCAACCAAATCAAAATAATCTCATTAAAAACTATGTGTAAACATAGTCTTAGTAAAGAAACTACAGAGAGATGTCATACCGACTGAGCAGAGACTATGAAAGGCGGATGGGCCTTTTGAGTGGATATCTTCTTGACCATTATAATTTCTTCTCATTGCAATCTTTCATTTTTTTTTTTTTAACATTTGGGGGAGTGTTAAATATCTGCTCAACTCAGTACCTAAGGTGATTTAGAGATATCATAAAAGTTCTTGTTACTGTACATGTCTTTGATTGAAACTAATTTAAATAAATAAGCATTTTACAGAAAAATAAGCTACGGATGATCATGAATCACTACATCATATGACCACTAGAAGAAAACTGCTTCTGACTTCCACAAACTCCATGAAATACTAAATGGGATAGTCAGTAATTTCAACGTCGCTGATAGTTGCATTTCACCCTAATTCCCTTCTATTATGTTTTCAAGAGTTTAATTAGCATGTTGTTATAAATAGTATTATAAATTATAATTTATAGTATATAAATAGTATATAAATAGTATTATAAATTATAATTATAAATAGTCATATTTAACCACTATCTATTCCCTTATGTCTCCCCAGAAATATTGAAGAAGACAGTAAAGTATCTTCTGAGAGTCCTCAGCAGGATGTCCTTTGTGAACGGCACTGCCTCTCATCTCACTGCCTTCCTTCTCCTGGGTGTCCCAGGTCTGGAAGCTTTCCATATTTGGATTGCCTTCCCTTTCTTTGTTGTTTATCTGATCACACTTGTGGGGAATTTCACAATCCTGTGTGTGATCAAGACTGAACAGAGTCTTCATCAATCCATGTTCTACTTTCTTGCTCTTCTCTCTTTTTTTGACCTGGGTCTTTTAACTTCCATCATCCCCAAGATGCTTGCCATCTTCTGGCTCAACCTTAGGGAAATAAGCTTTGAAGGCTGCCTCATCCAAATGTTCTTTATTCACACCCACACTGGTATGGAATCTGGTGTACTCCTGGCCATGGCAATTGACCGCTTTGTTGCCATCTGTTACCCACTGAGATATACCACTATCCTCACCAACAAAGTGGTAGCCATCATGGCCTCTTTTGTAGTGGGAAAGCCAGTGCTTCTTGCTATTCCCTTCTGTTCTTTTCTTGAACGATTGCCCTTTTGTGGACACTACGTTATCCCTCATACGAACTGTGAACATATGGGAATCGCTCGTCCTGCCTGTGCCAGCATAAGGGTCAATATGATCTATGGTTTATTTACCATTGCTACCCTGATCTTTGACTTAATCCTCATTGCCCTCTCATATGTTCAGATCCTAAAAGTTGTTTTCTGCCTTCCTTCCAGGGATGCCAGGCTCACAGCACTTAGCACATGTGGTTCACACATCTGTGTCATCTTAGCCTTTTATACACCAGCATTTTTCTCCTTTATGACTCGCCGGTTTGGTAGAAATGTTCCTCAGTACATTCACATCCTCGTGGCTAATCTGTATGTGGTAGTTCCTCCTTGTTTAAATCCAGTCATTTATGGAGTTAGGACAAAACAAATTCGGGACTGAGTTGTGAGAATGTTTGTAAGGAGTGACTGAAATGTATTCTAAAGTTCATAAAGTATTTCAGGCTATCCTTCAGCTTGTATGTCACTCAGGGAATCCAAAATTGACACTGGGTAAAGGGTCACTCGGACCTGACTTCAGCCATGATTAGGGCCTCTGAAACTTATGCTCAGTGGTTCCTTTACCTAATTTCCATATTGACTTTCAATAGTTTTTTTCTTATTGAGAGTAAGACAAGATTGTGGGCCGAAGTAAAATAATGAAATGAGATTCTTGAATTTGTAGGGACAAAGATGTTCTTCATGTCACCAGTGAAATTATGTAGAAATTTGATAAAAAAGGAAAATTTTGGTGGAATACAATTCTTGAATCTTTCACCTATAAATCAACACCTTATAATTCTGTCCTTCAATTACCTATTTTTCTGTCAATATTGATTGATCTAGGTAATACTCCTTAGTTTACTGCAGTGGGTTGTTGCCATCTGCTTGTTATTTATCTTTCAATTCTGTCTCTGAAAGAGTCAGACTCATTCTCTGTTGCCAACTCTACAATGATAGCAAAACCAGAGAAGGAAATTATATAAAAATGAAATAAAATATCAAAATTTCTTCATAAACTAAGTTGTAAAAATTATTAACGAAAGGTATGCAAATTGATCCAATGACTGCATAACATGATGATGTATCATAACCAGGTAGTGTTTATCTTATAACTACAGAGGCAATTTATGCATTTGAAATCCAGCCAGTGTATGTGAACATATTATCAAGCAAAATAAAAATATATGATCTTCTTAATAAATGCATAAAAAGCATTTGACACAATCCATTATCAATCACTGATAACATTTCAGAAGACTAAAAAAAGAGGGGAACTTCCTCAACTGGATAAGAGACATTTATCAAAACTGACAGCTTTCATCACACTGAATGATTAATGACTAAATGTTTATCTCTAATGTCAGGAAAAAATGCAAGGTTGTCACATCTATTCAAAATTCTACTGACAGTTTTAAAAAATGCATTAAGGCAAGTGAAAGGCAATAAAAATCTCTGGTATTGAAAAGAGACAAACTTTATAGATAGCATGATGTTTCTATGTAGAAAATCTTATGTTATCTACTAAAAGTCACTAGAACTAATAAGACATGAGTTTCAGAAGTTCACAGGATACAAGTTCACTACACAAACACTTGTATTTCTTTTATACTATTGGCATACTACTATAAATAAAACAGAAATACCATTTAAGACAGCTGAAAATATAAAATATTTAGAAATACAATTATGTGTATATATATGTATACATATATATATACACACATATATATATATATAAAACCTCCACAAAAATGTAAAAATACAGAGAGAAATTATTGCGGGCACACATAAATAAAGAGATAAGCAATTGTCATATGTGATTTTCAGCAAGCTACTATGGCAACTCGTTATAGAACAAATAGTTTTGAAACAATTAGGTAACCATATTAAAAAATATATACTTTATAGCTTACATCCTATAAAAATGAAATTAAGATACATCAGAAGCCTAAATGCATGACCTAAAATTATAAAACTTTTAGGAAATGCTATGTAGAAGATCAAATACCAGACATATTTTTTAAATTAATGAACCAGATTTCACAAAAATTAATAGCTTCTGCTCTTTTAAACTACCATTGAGAGAATGGAAATGCAAATCTCAGACTCCAAGAAAATATTTGTAAATATCTGAAAATGGATTTGTGTTTCACATACAAAAAGTGTTTTATAATTAGGTAATTAATTATATACAGGAATCTAATATAGAGTTAATCTCATATGGAGTTTTTTTTTTAATATTTCTCTCTCCCATCCCCCACTTTCACCAAAGACAGCAGGACCAACCTACCTGCAAAATAAGCTTCAGTCCCTTGTAGTTGGCCTGATTACCCACACAAAGTGCAGCAAGAATCATTGTCCACATAGGTGCTCCTAAATTGGCTTTGCTGGAACCTCTCACAAGGCCATTTCAGTCAAAGCCCTGAGAAAATAACCAGTTGTTCCAACTGTGTCCCATTATAAGAGAAAACACATTGTTTTCAACTGTATGCAAACAAAATACATTTCCATGATTTAAGGATATTAACAATAGTTTACAAATTCTGGGGAAATTAGGCAGAGATAGAAATATGCCTCAAATTCTGTTTATGAAAGTATACTCAATATACTTACAGTATACTTAAAGGCTATAAATAGCTCCAAAGGAAAAAAAAAAAAAAAATCCAGATTCAGAAACTCTAAACAGAAAGAATCAGCAATATCTCAAACAACAAAAACAAAGAAACAGGAAAATAATTTCAGTCCTCCATTAGTTCAGTCCATGCAATCAACTCTTGCTCTGCTTCATAGTTTCATATTGGGTTAGCAATCTTTTGAAAACATCAGCCTTTCAATTACTGCCCTGAAAGTTTTCTTTCTAATCCAATAGCAACATTTCCACTTACCAGAAACCTGCATTCAAGAGGCATTTTCATGAACTCCCCGATAGAAGCAAGTTCTGGCCTTTAGCTGATTATAAGTCACTTCTTGAGAAGGATCAAAGCAAAAAAAAAATGTGGATGACAAACATATTAAGATAACCATAGTTAAAGACATAATTGACCAGGAAATTTGGTTATTTCTGTGGCATACAACAATAATCATATCTATTACTGACAACATGTATGAAGACATCAGAATTTTAGGAATCTCATACAATCCTGGAACACATATTGACACCACATTTATATAAATATAACCCAAAGGAAGCTAAACGCTACCTCAGATTTGGTGATCCTTTCTGCATCATTTTAACATATCTAATAAGTCTAGAAAGCTTAATATGTCTCTCTTTGACTTCAGGAAGCCTAATCTCCAAAAAGGTTAGTTTGAGGTCAAAAAGATTGAATTATAACTTGAAATTTTTCTCTTGGAAAACTTGCCAAATATCAATGTTTTAAGACACTTGATATCACAAAATGGGATCATACATCACTATGAGATAATCGTGCATTAAGCAAAAGTTATAAAACAAAAGTGTTTACCTTTTGATAGAAAGGAGACTCAGTTTCCCAAAGAATAAGACCTAACAAAGACAGCATGAGCCCAACTAAATCTGTCTACCCCCAACTCCATTTTATCCCTGCAGTCTCCTCAGGGAGTAAACAAAAATCTTTTATCTCATTAATATTACACAAATGTCTTATTCGAAATAGAACACCAAAGTTTACCTCTGTATAGTGTATTATTAAAGCTAAGGCTAATAACACCTTAGAAATAAATCTATCTAATTTTAATCAGTTTTACCATAAGGTAAGATTTCCACAAACTTTTAATAAGCATTTCCAATTTTCTATTAAAGAACAACTCAAGGCTCAAGAAAACCCTGTTATTCCAACACAGGGACCTGGATTACTGGCCTTGCATTAGTGTGCTTTTGATATTAAGATTTAACTTACAGAAAAACTCTGAACTAATCTTATGACTGAAAATTGGCCCTTACAATCTCACTTGCCTGCCTCTTCCACGACAGTCCTTGGACCTAGAAGGGTTGGATAGTTTCAATTTCTCACCTTGTGTCTTATGAAAGTACTTCATTTTGATTGTCACCTCTTCATGAGAATGAAGATGAGGCTTCAACTGGGGTCAATGTTCAAAATTTAGCAGGGTTGGTTCCTTCTTCAGACCCAAGAGTTAAAGCCTTGTAATTTAACACAAGCATTAGTTAATAGGGTATTTATGTTACAGAAAATCCTAGCGTTCTCGCTAACATATTACAAGTTTAAACACTACAGTTTAGCATCTAGGAGCTACTGCCTGCAGCACTTGAAACCACTGTATTTAAGTAGGTTGGTTACTCACTGCATACGTCTATTTGCTATCCTGAAGTTAAAGAGAGATATATTAAGCTTTCTAGACTTATTAGATATGTTAAAATGATGCAGAAAGCATTGCCAAATCTGAGGTAGCGTTTAGCTCCCTTTGGGTTATATTTATATAAATATAAACAGAACTGTGTCCTAAAGCATAAAAAAAAGTGATAGGCCCTATGCTACACTTATCAAAGTAAGACAACTAACTTTTCTGTCCATCACTAAAAAATGGTAAATGCAAATATCAGTTTTGGGATTTAAATATGAGGATAAATAATCTTTCACTTAAATATTATACAACAAAACAAGGATAAAGTAAGAACAAGCACAGAATACTTTTTTTAATGCTATTTAAAAAAACATTATCACACAGTACCAAGATTTGTTTCTAGATACAGAATTGACAACGGATTAGGTAACTTTCACCACCAAAATCTTCAAACCAGTGCAACTCTTGTGCATATTTTGTTTTCAAGAACACACATGCAGGCCCCTCAGTGACATATGGCTTGTGATCAAAAATCACTAGAAAGTCTCACATTTTTTGAGAAAATTATTACTACTTAATCCAAGTGAATATCACTTAATGTTAATAATGGTAAACACAACTAAAGTAGTTTGAGAGCAATCCCGATCAATATAATTTCCTTAAGGACAAGGCTAATGTTTCCTGAACATTAAAACTTTGTACCCATATCATAGTTTTTCCTCATTAAAGGAAAAGATCTGAAACCAACTCAAATTATTGACTGCATGGAATTACCTTGTAAATAAAGACCATTTAAACATTTTTACTCTCATCTACATTTTCAAATATTAAATAGTGTACTGTTTATGCTCAGAACTTATTTAAAAAGTCTTTTATGTAATTATGTGCCTGGAAACTTATAGCTCTCATCGTGCTCCAGATCAAGCAAAACCAACCAAATTCTACATGGATGGTGTTCTCCTTCAATTCCTGCAGCCTTAACAAATGTGGCCTAGGAATTCCAGATAAATAGAATAAATGATGACTTGTTAGAAATGCACAGGAAACAAACTCACTATTCACAGAACCAAATAAAAGTCTTCCAAACTAAAAAACATAGAGGTTTTCATATATATATGCATACATAAGCAAAACTCAAAGGAGAAAAAACAGAAAACAAATGAAAATTAGAAGCAAAAACAAATAATCAGAAAACCAATCCCCAACTTTTTCTCCTACTCAATTAAACTTGGAGACTAAAGTGTCATCCAGACCCTTAAAAAAGCACATGATGAACATTTTATTTCTGATACACAATGAAGTATCTTTCAGTTCACCAACATTACTATATATCTTGTGCAATTAAAAAATTTTCTGTAGGCACATGACCTGTAAGTACTTCAGTGCTAGGACTATCTATGCAGAAGAGCAAATAAAGTGTGAAACAAAGCAATGCAAACTTTTATGTGAAATTTGACTCCACACTAAATCTGGCTGTATTCTTAACACATTTAAAATAAAATACCAAACTGCCAATATATTCTTTACAATATTTTTTATTTTACCCATGAAGGTGTTAATTAGCCAAATTTCTCCACTTCTCTATCATATTTCAAAGAATATTTTATTATCTAACCTTTTTCAACTTTCTATTTTTTTCTGTATGTACACGAAGATAGACATACGGAGGAAAAAAACAGCATATGACTTACACAGACCATCCACAACATGCCTACGCTTTGCATTCAATCCCAGATTTTCTTCTTTTTCTTTAAATAGGCACTAATTTTATTCTAGGTTAAAAAAAATACCATACCAGCTCCTTTCTCATATCAACTTATTATCTTTCCTTTATACCTTCCGTACCAAAAATACAACTTCAACTTCATATTCATACTTTCTCCACTTCTCTCCCCCCTACTCACTGATTCCCTATTACCTTATTTCATAAATAACCTTTTAGAAGTCCATAATTTGAATTAACTTTTAGACAACTTTTGAATTTGAAAAATTATTTTTTCTCACTAATAACACATCTTTTGGCACATTTATATACAGCATTATACATTAACTAAAATTCTTTTTCTTTATAACCTTAAATTTTTGTGAAACCATAGGAGGCAAGAAATCTTGAACTATTAGATATTACCATTTTATAGATGAGTACAATTTCACAATTTTAGAAACATATTTCCCCATATCATAACCCTTTCTTAATTGGAAATGACCTAGATATACCATGCACATCAAAAATAATTTTAAGATTTTAAGTTAAACAAAAAACTACCTAAAACTTTTATCTCATTTACATGTACACAATTATTTTATTTTTAAGTTTTCTAGATTACTTTTCAAAACTAAGATATTAGGCACCATCATTTAAACTTAGTTATTTTCTTGTTAACCATTTAATAGCCAGTGCAAATTAAGTGCTCACCTAAGTCAGAGCCTCAAAGTTAAATACATAGGTATTTTTTCCAATAACTCAGAAGATTCAGCTGTTTTCATTAAACCAGCAAATTAAATTAGTCTTCCTCATCAAAAAAATTCACACAAAGATCATTTTGTTTGGGCTGGTTTATAGTTTTATAACCTTTTTTGCCAAATCCTGACACTTCAAGATGCATATAAAACCCAGATAAAAATGTATGCTGACAATTCTAGACACATTTCTATTTTTTTAATTATGATTATTTTATCTTTTATTGTAATTTTTACTGTAACTTATTAATAGCCAAGTGTCTCTATGTTTCCTTTGAGGATTATTGTTTCCTACTTATTTTTTTTAATTTTTAGTTTGTATTAATACATAAGAGTTGGACATGTTGATGGAGGACATGTGGTATTTGATAAAAGCATGCAATGTGTAATGATTAAATCAAGAAAACTGAGATATTCATTACCTTAAACATTTATCATTTCCTTGTGTTAGCAACATTCCAATTCTGTCTAGCTTGATTAGTAGATGGATATATTCATATATATATATATATGTATACACATACACACACACATATATAAATAAAACATGCAAGCACTGTATAGAGAATGGGATAAATCATGTGAGAATTAAATTCCACATTCTAGAATATACAGTGTTATGAAGAATAAAATAATTATTATTTTTTTACATTTAAGTTTACAGTCCAGTCTAGCAAGAGCATATTTCTCATATGCGCTTTGAAGTATTCTTTTAGATACAGAACCAAATTTATTGGTAACATCAATTTGAAAAACTAGCTTTACTACAATACATTGAAATATCACCTTTGTCACATACAAAATTATTATGTGTATTGGGACTTTTTAAGGGTTTGATGCTTTGTTTCAGGCTAGGTGCAATGGCTCATTCCTATTACCCTAGCACTTTGGGAGACTGAGAAGGGAGGATTACTTGAGGCCAGGAGTTCTAGAACAGCCTGAGAACATAGTGAGACCTCATTTCTACAAAAAATATAAACAATACCTAGGTATGGTGGCACATACCCATAGTCTTAGTTACTCAGGAGACTGAGACAGGAGAATCATTAAACAGCATGAATTCAAGGTTGCAGTGAGCTGTGATTGCACCACTGCTCTCCAGCCTCCCAAGAGAACCAGATCTGTCTCAAAAATAAAAATAAAAATAAATTTCTTTCTTTTTTTTTAAAATTTATTTATTATTATTATACTTTAAGTTGTAGGGTACATGTGCATAACGTGCAGGTTTGTTACATATGTATACTTGTGCCATGTTGGTGTGCTGCACCCATCAACTCATCATTTACATCAGGTATAACTCCCAATGCAATCCCTCCCCCCTCCCCCTTCCCCATGATAGGCCCCGGTGTGTGATGTTCCCCTTCCCGAGTCCAAGTGATCTCATTGTTCAGTTCCCACCTATGAGTGAGAACATGCGGTGTTTGGTTTTCTGTTCCTGTGATAGTTTGCTAAGAATGATGGTTTCCAGCTGCATCCATGTCCCTACAAAGAACACAAACTCATCCTTTTTGATGGCTGCATAGTATTCCATGGTGGATATGTGCCACATTTTCTTAATCCAGTCTGTCACTGATGGACATTAGGGTTGATTCCAAGTCTTTGCTATTGTGAATAGTGCTGCAATAAACATACGTGTGCATGTGTCTTTATAGCAGCATAATTTATAATCCTTTGGGTATATACCCAGTAATGGGATGGCTGGGTCATATGGTACATCTAGTTCTAGATCCTTGAGGAATCGCCATACTGTTTTCCATAATGGTTGAACTAGTTTACAATCCCACCAACAGTGTAAAAGTGTTCCTATTTCTCCACATCCTGTCCAGCACCTGTTGTTTCCTGACTTTTTAATGATTGCCATTCTAACTGGTGTGAGATGGTATCTCATTGTGGTTTTGATTTGCATTTCTCTGATGGCCAGTGATGATGAGCATTTTTTCATGTGTCTGTTGGCTGTATGAATGTCTTCTTTTGAGAAATGTCTGTTCATATCCTTTGTCCACTTTTTGATGGGGTTGTTTGTTTTTTTCTTGTCAATTTGTTTGAGTTCTTTGTAGGTTCTGGATATTAGCCCTTTGTCAGATGAGTAGATTGCAAAAATTTTCTCCCATTCTGTAGGTTGCTTGTTCACTCTGATGGTAGTTTCTTTTGCTGTGCAGAAGCTCTTCAGTTTAATTAGATCCCATTTGTCAATTTTGGCTTTTGCTGCTGTTGCTTTTGGTGTTTTAGACATGAAGTCTTTGCCCATGCCTATGTCCTGAATGGTACTACCTAGGTTTTCCTCTAGGATTTTTATGGTATTAGGTCTAACATTTAAGTCTCTAATCCATCTTGAATTAATTTTCGTATACGGAGTAAGGAAAGGATCCAGTTTCAGCTTTCTACTTATGGCTAGCCAATTTTCCCAGCACCATTTATTAAATAGGGAATCCTTTCCCCATTTCTTGTTTTTCTCAGGTTTATCAAAGATCAGATGGCTGTAGATGTGTGGTATTATTTCTGAGGACTCTGTTCTGTTCCATTGGTCTAGATCTCTGTTTTGGTACCAGTACCATGCTGTTTTGGTTACTGTAGCCTTGTAGTATAGTTTGAAGTCAGGTAGCGTGATGCCTCCAGCTTTGTTCTTTTGACTTAGGATTGTCTTGGAGATGCGGGCTCTTTTTTGGTTCCATATGAACTTTAAAGCAGTTTCTTCCAATTCTGTGAAGAAACTCATTGGTAGCTTGATGGGGATGGCATTGAATCTATAAATTACCTTGGGCAGTATGGCCATTTTCACGATATTGATTCTTCCTATCCATGAGCATGGTATGTTCTTCCATTTGTTTGTGTCCTCTTTTATTTCACTGAGCAGTGGTTTGTAGTTCTCCTTGAAGAGGTCCTTTACATCCCTTGGAAGTTGGATTCCTAGGTATTTGATTCTCTTTGAAGCAATTGTGAATGGAAGTTCATTCCTGATTTGGCTCTCTGTTTGTCTGTTACTGGTGTATAAGAATGCTTGTGATTTTTGCACATTAATTTTGTATCCTGAGACTTTGCTGAAGTTGCTTATCAGCTTAAGGAGATTTTGGGCTGAGACAATGGGGTTTTCTAAATACACAATCATGTCATCTGCAAAGAGGGACAATTTGACTTCTTCTTTTCCTAACTGAATACCCTTGATTTCTTTCTCTTGCCTGATTGCCCTAGCCAGAACTTCCAACACTATGTTGAATAGGAGTGGTGAGAGAGGGCATCCCTGTCTTGTGCCAGTTTTCAAAGGGAATTTTTTCAGTTTTTGCCCATTAAGTATGATATTGGCTGTGGGTTTGTCATAAATAGCTCTTATTATTTTGAGGTACGTTCCATCAATACCGAATTTATTGAGCGTTTTTAGCATGAAGGGCTGTTGAATTTTGTCAAAAGCCTTTTCTGCATCTATTGAGATAATCATGTGGTTCTTGTCTTTGGTTCTGTTTATATGCTGGATTATGTTTATTGATTTGCGAATGTTGAACCAGCCTTGCATCCCAGGGATGAAGCCCACTTGATCATGGTGGATAAGCTTTTTGATGTGTTGCTGAATCTGGTTTGCCAGTATTTTATTGAGGATTTTTGCATCGATGTTCATCAGGGATATTGGTCTAAAATTCTCTTTTTTTGTTGTGTCTCTCCAAGGCTTTGGTATCAGGATGATGTTGGCCTCATAAAATGATTTAGGGAGGATTCCCTCTTTTTCTATTGATTGGAATAGTTTCAGAAGGAATGGTACCAACTCCTCCTTGTACCTCTGGTAGAATTCAGCTGTGAATCCATCTGGTCCTGGACTTTTTTTGGTTGGTAGGCTATTAATTATTGCCTTAATTTCAGAGCCTGCTATTGGTCTATTCAGGGATTCAACTTCTTCCTGGTTTGGTCTTGGAAGAGTGTAAGTGTCCAGGAAATTATCCATTTCTTCTAGATTTTCCAGTTTATTTGCATAGAGGTGTTTATAGTATTCTCTGATGGTAGTTTGTATTTCTGTGGGGTCGGTGGTGATATTCCCTTTATCATTTTTTATTGTGTCAATTTGATTCTTCTCTCTTTTCTTCTTTATTAGTCTTGCTAGTGGTCTGTCAATTTTGTTGATCTTTTCAAAAAACCAACTTCTGGATTCATTGATTTTTTGGAGGGTTTTTTGTGTCTCTATCTCCTTCAGTTCTGTTCTGATCTTAGTTATTTCTTGCCTTCTGTTAGCTTTTGAATGTGTTTGCTCTTGCTTCTCTAGTTCTTTTAATTGTGATGTTAGAGTGTCAATTTTAGATCTTTCCTGCTTTCTGTTGTGGGCATTTAGTGCTATAAATTTCCCTCTACACACTGCTTTAAATGTGTCCCAGAGATTCTGGTATGTTGTATCTTTGTTCTCATTGGTTTCAAAGAACATCTTTATTTCTGCCTTCATTTCGTTATGTACCCAGTAGTCATTCAGGAGCAGGTTGTTCAGTTTCCATGTAGTTGAGCGGTTTTGATTCAGTTTCTTAGTCCTGAGTTCTAGTTTGATTGCACTGTGGTCTGAGAGACAGTTTGTTATAATTTCTGTTCTTGTACATTTGCTGAGGAGTGCTTTACTTCTAATTATGTGGTCAATTTTGGAATAAGTGCGATGTGGTGCTGAGAAGAATGTATGTTCTGTTGATTTGGGGTGGAGAGTTCTGTAGATGTCTATTAGGTCTGCTTGCTGCAGAGATGAGTTCAATTCCTGGATATCCTTGTTAACTTTCTGTCTCGTTGATCTGTCTAATGTTGACAGTGGAGTGTTGAAGTCTCTCATTATTATTGTATGGGAGTCTAAGTCTCTTTGTAAGTCTCTAAGGACTTGCTTTATGAATCTGGGTGCTCCTGTATTGGGTGCACATATATTTAGGATAGTTAGCTCTTCCTGTTGAATTGATCCCTTTACCATTATGTAATGGCCTTCTTTGTCTCTTTTGATCTTTGATGGTCTAAAGTCTGTTTTATCAGAGACTAGTATTGCAACCCCCGCTTTTTTTTGTTCTCCATTTGCTTGGTAAATCTTCCTCCATTGCTTTATTTTGAGCCTATGTATGTCTCTGCGTGTGAGATGGGTCTCCTGAATACAGCAGACTGATGGGTCTTGACTCTTGATCCAGTTTGCCAGTCTGTGTCTTTTAATTGGAGCATTTAGTCCATTCACATTTAAGGTTAATATTGTTATGTGTGAACTTGATCCTGCCATTATGATATTCACTGGTTATTTTGCTCATTAGTTGATGCAGTTTCTTCCTAGCCTCGATGGTCTTTACATTTTGGCATGTTTTTGCAATGGCTGGTACTGGTTGTTCCTTTCCATGTTGAGTGCTTCCTTCAGGGTCTCTTGTAAGGCAGGCCTAGTGGTGACAAAATCTCTAAGCATTTGCTTATCTGTAAAGGATTTTATTTCTCCTTCACTTATGAAACTTAGTTTGGCTGGATATGAAATTCTGGGTTGAAAATTCTTTTCTGGCCGGGTGCGGTGGCTCAAGCCTGTAATCCCAGCACTTTGGGAGGCTGAGAATGGCGGATCACTAGGTCAGGAGATCGAGACCATCCTGGCGAACACGGTGAAACCCCGTCTCTACTAAAAAATACAAAAAACTAGCCAGGCGAGGTGGCGGGCGCCTGTAGTCCCAGCTACTCGGGAGGCTGAGGCAGGAGAATGGCGTAAACCCGGGGGGCGGAGCTTGCAGTGAGCTGAGATCCGGCCACTGCACTCCAGCCCGGGCGAGAGAGCCAGACTCCGTCCCAAAAAAAAAAAAAAAAAAAAGAAAATTCTTTTATTTAAGAATGTTGAATATTGGCCCCCACTCTCTTCTGGCTTGGAGAGTTTCTGCCGAGAGATCTGCTGTTAGTCTGATGGGCTTCCCTTTGTGGGTAACCCGACCTTTCTCTCTGGCTGCCCTTAAGATTTTTTCCTTCATTTCAACTTTGGTGAATCTGGCAATTATGTGTCTTGGAGTTGCTCTTCTCAAGGAGTATCTTTGTGGTGTTCTCTGTATTTCATGGATTTGAATGTTGGCCTGCCCTACTAGGTTGAGGAAGTTCTCCTGGATGATATCCTGAAGAGTGTTTTCCAACTTGGTTCCACTTTCCCCCTCACTTTCAGGCACCCCAATCAGACATAGATTTGGTCTTTTTACATAATCCCATACTTCTTGCAGGCTTTGTTCATTTCTTTTTCTTCTTTTTTCTTTTGGTTTCTCTTCTCGCTTCATTTCATTCATTTGATCCTCAATCGCTGATACTCTTCCTTCCAGTTGATCGAGTCAGTTACTGAAGCTTGTGTATTTGTCACGTATTTCTCGTGTCATGGTTTTCATCTCTTTCATTTCATTTATGACCTTCTCTGCATTAATTACTCTAGCCATCAATTCTTCCCCTTTTTTTTCAAGATTTTTAGTTACTTTGCGCTGGGTACCTAATTCCTCCTTTAGCTCTGAGAAATTTGATGGACTGAAGCCTTCTTCTCTCATCTCGTCAAAGTCATTCTCCGTCCAGCTTTGATCCGTTGCTGGCGATGAGCTGCGCTCCTTTGCCGGGGGAGATGCGCTCTTATTTTTTGAATTTCCAGCTTTTCTGCCCTGCTTTTTCCCCATCTTTGTGGTTTTATCTGCCTCTGGTCTTTGATGATGGTGATGTACTGATGGGGTTTTGGTGTAGGTGTCCTTCCTGTTTGATAGTTTTCCTTCTAACAGTCAGGACCCTCAGCTGTAGGTCTGTTGGAGATTGCTTGGGGTCCACTCCAGACCCTGTTTGCCTGGGTATCAGCAGCAGAGGCTGCAGAAGATAGAATATTTCTGAACAGCGAGTGTACCTGTCTGATTCTTGCTTTGGAAGCTTCCTCTCAGGGGTGTATTCCACCCTGTGAGGTGTGGGGTGTCAGACTGCCCCTAGTGGGAGATGTCTCCCAGTTAGGCTACTCAGGGGTCAGGGACCCACTTGAGCAGGGAGTCTGTCCCTTCTCAGATCTCAACCTCCGTGTTGGGAGATCCACTAACTGCTCTCTTCAAATCTGTCAGACAGAGTCGTTTGCGTCTGCAGAGGTTTCTGTTGCATTTGTTATTGTTTACTGTGCCCTGTCCCCATAGGTGGAGTCTACAGAGACAGGCAGGTTTCCTTGAGCTGCTGTGAGCTCCACCCAGTTCGAGCTTCCCAGCAGCTTTGCTTACCTACTTAAGCCTCAGCAATGGCGGGCGCCCCTCCCCCAGCCTCTCTGCTGCCTTGCCGCGAGATCGCAGACTGCTATGCTAGCCTTGAGGGAGGCTCCGTGGGTGTGGGACCCTCCTGGCCAGGTGTGGGATATGATCTCCTGGTGTGCCTGTTTGCTTAAAGCGCAGTATTGGGGTGGGAGTTACCCGATTTTCCAGGTGTTGTGTGTCTCAGTTCCCCTGGCTAGGAAAAGGGATTCCCTTCCCCCTTGTGCTTCCCAGGTGAGGCAATGCCTCGCCCTGCTTCAGCTCTCGCTGGTCGGGCTGCAGCAGCTGACCAGCACCGATCCTCCGGCACTCCCCAGTGAGACGAACCCAGTACCTCAGTTGAAAATGCAGAAATCACCGGTCTTCTGTGTCGCTCGCGCTGGGAGTTGGAGACGAGCTATTCCTATTCGGCCATCTTGCTCTGCCCCCATACATTTCTTACATAAATCAATTTGTCCAGTCTTATTTATTTACATGCTATCTTGATTCCATGATTTTGTGGTATTTTTTTTGTGCCTGAAAATACATCAGTTTTGGGGTGAAGTGGAAAGGCACGCCTTGCTGCAGCACTACTGAATTATGAATGTGCATTGTAAGACAGATCGGCAGATGATTTACAAGCACGTCTATGCTGAGTGTACATCATTCTCAGAGGCTTAGTCTTCTATATGAAAATAAATCACAAAAGTAAAAGATTATTTATGATAAATAAGACTAATGCAGAGGAAGAATACAGAAGCCCTCCTAAGCAGCTGCCTGCCCAGTTTTGGCTGGAGGTGAATTTGACTCTCTCTGGCCCCGCCACAGTGGGTGCCAATTGTGTTCCTGATTACCTTAAAAGAACTGCCTTTGAAATTTGACATGTATATCCAGATAGACGAGTATCATTTTGTGGGCCCTGACAGTAGGGGCTCCTCTCAATTTGGGAAGCTTTAAAAGAATTTCCATCTGTAGGCCGAACAAGCCCCACTGAGAGAGGAAAGCACCCTGACTGTTGCAGTATAGACACCCTCGGGGGTGCTTGGCGGAGCTTGTTTGTAATTCTGTGTAGTGTCCGGGCAAGTGAGTGTTTTTTTCTGGGTACCAGAGAGCAGGATCAGCTCCTCTCAATTTGGGAAACGACTGCGGAAACTCCATTTGCAGGTTGATCAAGCTCAACCAGTGAAGAGAGGAAGCACCTCAACTATTTCAGTTTGGAAACTTGGGGCTGGTTTGTTGCTGCCGCAGTTGGGTTGTGTTCTGGAGATTGTTTGTGTGTGTTTGGTATAGTTATGGGAAATTAGAATTTGGTAAACAAACATTCTCTTGCAATACTGTTTGGCCTCACTATTTTTTGGAATTCTGGAGTTAGCTGTTGAATGGGAGAGTGGGATGGAGTTTCACGTATCCAGGCTTTTGTGCTGCTGTTCTAAGCAGGGTTAAGCCTGGTTAGTATGTGATATGCTTTTGTGATGCTGTTTGGTCCCAGTGTTCTTGGGAGTCTGGGGAGGTTTGGCCTTTAAAAATCACACTGCCATGAGAACTGCTTTACTCAAAATTTTGGTTTACAGCCTTCACTGGACTACCGACGGGGCAAACAATGTCCAGTAGTGTAAACTAGTGAGTTTATATTGCTATCTCATAGGTAGGGTTCTAAGGTAAAAGCTATTGTATCTTCATTTGTGTGTGTGTATACATGTCTAGATGTGTTTATTTGTATGTACATTTCTTATTACATGCTGTGCCTATCAAATTGGCTTACAAATAAAAGGGCACTCATAAATTAAGTCTAAGAAATTTCAAGTTCATATGACTTAGGTATATCTTTAATAAACAAGCTGGCTTTAAAATTTTAAAAATGAGGTTGGAGAAGGGCAAACATCTTGCAGAGGAATTGGTAGCTAGAAGAGTAAACACTACAATGCACAAAGCATTGTGAGTCACTGAGGAGAAAACAAGTCAAACTCTTAAACAGGAAATTTGGTAAAAGTATCTAAAAGTAACTCAAAAATGAGGAATTCTAAATGGACTACACAAAACAAAAATAATATTTCATGTTATTACTTTTCAAGAAATTGTAAATAAAAAAAGATGTTATATCTTATATGTAATGGAGAAAAACTCTAAAGAAGATAGTAGGTAACATTGGGATACACTTGTCTTTGATATTGTTTTTGGAAAACATTCTTATTTAACATTTTAAAAGAGCACTCTGCTTTGGTAGTACCTTTAAAAAAATCAATATACATGAACTTTTGAAGAGAATGACCTTACAATTCAGAATTTGTCCACGTAAATAGAAGCAAAAAATAATGCAATATAGTGGTTAATACAGTAACATTTAATGGTGTGAACTAAAATAGAAATCAAATCCCTGAAAAAATTTATTCTAGACACAAACATACAACCTTCACAAAAGTTAACTTCAAATTGCATCACAGACCTGAGTATAAAATGCAAAACTACAAAATGCTTAAAATATAATGTAGGACAAAATTTAGATGACTTTGATTTGGTGATTACTTTAAATACAACATCAAAAGCATGATCCATGAAATAAATAATTGATATATCAGATTTTATTAAAAATAAACCTTTTATTCTCAAAAGACATTGTCAAGAGAATAAGATGACTACCCAAAAACTGGTAGAAAATATTTGCAAAAGATACATCTAATAAAGGACTGTTACCCAACATATACAAATAACTCTTAAAACTCAACAATAAGAAAATGAACAACCAGCTGGGTGTGGTGGCTGACACCTGTAATCCCAGCACTTTGGGAGGCTGAGGCAGTAGGATCCTTTGACCCCAGGAATTTGAGACCAGCCTGGGCAACATGGTGAAACCCTGTCTCTACTAAAATTACAAAAACAGCCAAGCATGGTGGCACACACTTGTAATACTAACTACTCAGGAGGTTGAGGCAGAAGAATCACTTGAACCCAAAAGGCAAAGGTTATAGTAAGCCAAGACTGCACCACTGAACTCCAACTTGGGTGCCCAGAGTGAAATAAACAAAAAGGAAAAGAAAAGAAAAGAAAAGAAAAGAAAATAAAAATCTAATTTAAAAATGGGCAAAACATCAGAGCAAGCAGTTTACCGGAGAAAATAGGCAGATGTCAAATTATCATAACAAAAGATGTTCAACACTATAACTGACTAGGGGATTACAAATTAAAATTACAAGATACTAGGACTTATCTTTTAGAATGGCAAAACTCCAAAACATTGACCACTCCAAATGCTAGTGAGCATGTGGAGCACAGGAACTCTCATTCCTTGCTGGTGAGAATGCAAATTAGTACTGCCACTCTGGAAAAGTTTGTCAGTATCTTACAAAACTCAATGTTCTTGTATTATGCAATCCAGCAATTGAACTTGCTGTGCTCCACTGAATTAAACACTTATGCCTATACAATATCTTGCATACAAATGTTTACAGCAACTTTATTCATAATTTGCAAACTTAGAAGCAACCAAATATCTTTCCATAGGTGAATGATAAACTTTGGTTCATCCATACAACAGAATATTATTGATCACTAAAAAAAAGAAGTTACCAAACTATGAAAAGATGTGGAGGAAACTTAAATGCATCTTGCTAAATGATAGAAACAATGACACCAAGTATATGACATTCTGAAATAGGCAAAACTATAGAGACAATAAAAAGTGGTTTCCAAAGGCTATAGAGGAAGTAGGTATAAACAGAAAGAAGGAGCACCGAAAATGTTTAGGTCAATGAAAATATATTATATGATAGTATAACGGTGGACACATACCATTGTACATTTGTCAAAATCCATAGAATGCACAACATCAAGACTGAACCATCATATAAACTACGGACTTTGATGGTAACCATGTGCCAATGTAGGAACATTGATTGTAACAAATATACCACCCTGATGTGGGATGTTGGTAGTGGGAGGACTGTTTATGTGAGGTCAGGGAGTACGGGACATTTCTTTACTTTCTGTTCAGTTTTGCTGTCAATCTAAAACTATAGTAAAAATTTGTTAAAATTTAAAAAAAACACAATAAATATTTTAAAATAAATTCAATTCTTAGAAGTACAGAATGAGTGAAATAAGTTCCAGTACACCCGTACCATGGAATATTTTGTGGCAATCAAAAAGGATTATATACTGATACAAAAGTTATCCATAAGTTATTCATAGTTATAAAGTTTGAGTAAGTGCAGAATATGTAATCCTTTTTAAAATATATGCTTAATTTAAGCAAATTGTAAAACCTCCTATACTCTCTTTTTCTAATATTTTCTTTCAAGTACAAAGTAATAGAATGGTGAAAGGTATGAAAGGATAGACAAGCTGGTCATAGAGGCTAACTTGAGAGAGGCATTTAAGAATATATAAGGAATGGAGGATACTAAAAACTAAATGCCTAATGTAATTTAAAAAACAATATAGACTGTTCACATTTATTGAGTTATGTAATTCATATATAAAATAATTCATAGTTTCATGAAAGTAAGACTCACAAAATGCTTATTGCATTTATTTTCTGTCAGTACAGGGGTGTAACTGCCCAATGGGTTCATTTTGCCTGCTGCTCAGATAGAGCTGATTTATCAAGACAAAGGAACCGAAATAGACAAAGGTTAATTCATGCAGAGCCAGCTAGAGTATGGATAATTTGGTGGGTAAAGGCCCAGGTAGTGGGGAGTGCCTGTTGGTTGGGACAGAAATTAAATCATTGGGAGTCAACACTGTCTTCTGATGCTGAGTTGATCCCTGGGTGGAGCCCAGAAGACCAGATGACCCAGTTTGTCAATCTGAATGGTGCCAGCCGATTTGACTGTATGGTTTGAAAAATATCTCAATCACCAATCTTAGGTTTTACAATAGTGATGTTATCTCTAGGAGTAATTAAGGAGGTTTAGAATCTTGTGTACTCTCGCTGCATGAATCCTAAACCAAAATTTCTAATTTTGTGACAAATTTGTTAGTTCTACAAAGGCAAACTGTTTCCAGGGCAAGAAGGGGATATGTTCCAGGAAAGGGCTGTTATCATCTTTGTTTCCAAGTTAAACTATAAACTAAATTTCCTCTAAAGTTAGTTTGGCCTACACCCAGAAATGAACAAGGACAGCTTGGAGATTAGAAGCAAGGAGTTGGTTAGGCCAGATCTCTTTCCCTGTCATATTTTGCAAAGACAGTTTTAGTAGATTTACAAGTTATTTTTTTTTCCTTCTTCATTTGACCTTTTCAGTGTTCAAATTTTTAAAACAAGTATTTCTATGGCACAATCACAATAAAATAGTCATTGTGGAGGGATTAAGATGATCCATATCATATTAAGCAACATAACATGTTCTGCATTGTTTATTAAAATTATGTTAATAGTTACAGAGAAGAAGAACACTCTTATTTAGCAGAAAAGCTGTGCTTAGATTTTCAGGTGACAATTATACTTTTCTTTTTCTGTTCTTTCTCCTTTTTAAGTTTTTTTCTAATTAAAATGTTTCAAATATATATCATTCTCAAGGCAAAACATCTAAATTCCTGCTATGGCACATAGTGAATTATATAAAACTCCAACAGTTGTACCACAATCTTCATTTTCTTTAAAATAAAGTCTATATAATAAGCTAAACCTCAATCTTGGTCCCAGTTTATTTCAAATGGAAGAATATCTAAGATTTTCAGATACACACTTTGTCCTTAATTACTTTTCTATTTTTAGTTACTAGAATAGTAACTGTTTACAAGCAAGAGAAAAAAATGTTGCCTCTCTATAAACTTGTATTGACATTTGCATATCAGTCACTCCCGGCCAACATGTCTGTGTCTACCAAGAAATAACGGAATGAGTGAACATCTGTTTTTGTTTTTTTTTTAATTTTATATTGAATATTTTTATTAATTTGAATAAAAATATAAATTATTTGAAATGGTTACCTGCGCTAGTTTTCCCTTATTGTAGCAAATACAGTGGAAACAATACAAAACAATTCAATGAAAGTCTTAGACTCCCTATAGCTTTCCCATCCTCCTGTCTCCTTTCTGCCAATCATTTACACTACTTTTTCCAAATTTGTCTTTTAGCATTTGTGCTGACAGTTTGCTCCATGTCCAGTTTTATGCACTTTTCTAAATTTTATAATTAAGTTGCATATAAATTTCTAATTTAACCTTTTGGAGCACAAAGCAGACCATTTCGATGAGTATTTATTGAAGGAATAGACACTTGTCAGATATTCAGTGAATGAGAGATTAACCAAATGCTGACAGTGAGGAGAACATGACCACAAAACTTCAATTTTATGGGTGCATAAAGTTGAACTCCTAACCCTCAGCACATGCAAAAGAAAAACATGAATATCATCTAAATTTATAAGTGCACATTAGCCTATACATTTCAGATTTTTAAATTACATGGTAAGATAAGGGTATACGGGGCTCTCCCCAACTTGCAGGTGGGAACCACAGGCAGAATACAACAGTGATTTGACTGAGCTTTTTCCACTGAATTTCATTGCCTCTTAAAAATGGCTAAAACATCCACGGAACAACTTTATGCTGATTCACTCAAAAACTTGAGGGCACGATTCTCATTGTGATTTCTCATTTCTGTTTTGTGATCAAGTATTTTTGTGTCTGTAAGTAAAGTAGAAGTGTAAAATCGATTAAGAATGAGACTTGCAGTTGTCTCCATCCTTCTTAATCGAACATCTGTTTTATAAAAGGAATTACTATGTGGTCGATGTGTTTTGAACCCAAATGTAGGTGCTGGGCAAACACAAATGAAGAAATCACCTTGTAATGAAAAAAGCACTACCTCTCACAAAATACTGTATGTCTTCCATTTGCGAGGACCAACTCTATCCCACATATTAACTATGTGTTTGTTATTTTTGTTTTTTAGAGTTAATATGAACTCCATGTTTACCTGGAAAGTTTCTGTCTTCTTAGGTAATGTTGATTTATTTGAATATAAACAAAGCCATAGTTCCATGATTATTACCTGCCTTGCTGAATAGGCTGGTTAATTAAAAAACAAACAAGCAAACAAACATACAGGCTCAAACATTTATAAAGTATAGATGTTTAGCATCCTCTCTTCAATATTTTTGGTTTTTACATCATAGGTGGTAGGGTACAACATAAGAAGGATAACAAAGTAATGTTGTCTATAATGATGTGGATATGTGGAACAATTTTATAACCAAATCTGTAAGTGATAAAGGAGAAAAGGTCAAATATGTATTACAGTGAGATGATTCAAGCATAAGAGCCCCATGTGCTCAAGGTATTGAGTCTAGCTTTCTGTTGTGGGAGCTATAACATAGAATAAAGAGTGAAAACACAAAAGTTGATTATCGATACAAAGACTGAAACTCACTAACAAAGCAGATTAGTTAGTAGGAGAAAAAGCATACAAATTTATTTAACATATAAAGGAGCCTTCAGAATGAACATCCAAGCCTCCCAATGAGGTACAGAAGCTTAAACACCCCCTTGAGGCTGCACCAAGAATGAGCATGCAGATATGGCGCAAAACAGGTTACCTTAGTAACTTATTTTAATAGCAAGACAGGTTACAGGACAGGGGGAGGAGGAGGCTTATCTAGCACAGGTTGTTATGTAGATGAAACCTCACAGGTAGAAGCCCCCAGGGAGATGAGAAGACAAATGTTTCTTTCCAGAACTTTAAAGGTATCAGACTCTCCGTTAACCAAAAAGGGAAGGGCCAGGCGCACTAATGCAGATTCTCCATAGATCTACAGATACAAACGTTCCCCACAAAAGACAGCTTTGCAGGGCCACTTTAGAATATGTTAAATAAATATATTTTGGACTAAAATATTTTTATTTCCTTCATAGCTGTTATGTTGGTTTTCAAAAATGTGTATATGATTCAGGAAAATAGAGTAGACATTAAAACATTTAGCTATGAAACAGGGAAATTAGATTCAATTATGTTCAGAATTATTAAGGTGCATCATCTCACTTAAGACACAAATTCACAATCATGAATTTCCAGTTATTCTTATACCATAGATAAACCTGAACCAAAACCTTACACCTTATCTAACATAAAAGTTTTAGAAGAAATTTTTGGAGAAAATCTTCATTACCCAAATTTATGCAATACATTTCTTAGATATAACACAAAAATTATTCATAAAAGAAAATAAGATGAATTAGACATTATCAAACTCAAAATTATTTAAATATAAATTTAGTTATATCTTAACAAGCTGTAAAATCTACACAGAAAATCAGGTTTAGAAACATAAATAAAGATTTAGAATTCTGGTCTAAAATATTTCAACCTTCTGTGCATCTTCCATACTCATTACTGCTCACTGAAGTCAATATGCTTAACATGATTTAACAGTCTATATGAAGCAGAACTTTCACTGAAAAGTTAAAGTTTAAGGGAATGCTGATTTATTTTAAATGTTTTCTGTAAACCCTTATCTTTGTTGATGACCCAGGAGAATCAAATATCCTTGCAAAATCAAAAACCTTTTATTGTTAAGAACTTAAAGAACCTCTCCCTGATCGTTTTAGTTTTAACACCATAAATAATAGGATTCATCATGGGTGGAATAAGAAGGTATATATTGGCTACAAAAATGTGGATATGTGGAGCAATGTGGTGGCCAAACCTATGGGTAAGAAAAGAGAAAAAGGCTGGTGTGTAAAACACCAAGATGACCCACACATGGGAGACACAGGTACTTAAGGTCTTGTGGTGGGCAGCTTTGGATGGGAGGTTGAAGACAGTTAGAAGAATAAGAGTATAAGAACAGATGATCAATACGAAGTCCAGTCCTCCTGTCAGGAATGCTATGACTAGGCTGTAAGCTCTACGAATCTTGGTTTCAGTACAAACTAGCTTTATCAGGGCCATAAACTCATAGTCGGTATGTGAGATGACATTCGTTCTGCAGTAGGAAAGCCACCTCAGGAAGAAGGGATGTGGACTGAGTAGTACAGCTCCTTTGAAGACAATAACCAGACCTAAGTTTCCAATCATTGTAGGTGTTAAGATAGTAGAATGTCTCATTGGGTGACAAATGACCACGTACCGGTCAAAAGCCATGGCCAAGATAAATCCAGATTCCATGGTAGACAGAGAATGGATAAGATACATTTGAGTGAGGCAAGCTTCAAAGTAGATCTCTCTGTCATTGAACCAGAAGAGGCTCAGTATTTTAGGAAGAGTAGTAGAAGTAAGCATCAAATCAGCCACAGAGAGCATACATAGAAAGAGGTACATAGGTTCATGCAGTTTTGGGTCTGTCTTGACAATTAACAAAAGAGCAATATTTCCCATCAGTGACAATATGTAGACCAGGCAGAAAGGGACAGAGAACCATTTGTGGGCAGCTTCCAACCCTGGAATGCCAAGCAGTAGGAAGATGATAGGTAGAAGATCGCTCCTGTTGAAAGCTAGCATTATGTAAGCAATGGATAGTCCATGTTTCTGTCAAAATTAAAAATCACAAATATTATAGATACATAAATACCAACATTATTATTATTATTATGGACCGGGAAAGATGTGTACATTCAACAACATAGAATTGGCTATGGAATAATATTCTCAGTAGTACCACCTTTCAATGAATCAGATGCATGTGAGTGTGCTTTTTTGGGTAAGAATAATTGACAGAAAAGTATTCTATGTGAGTATATATTACATATATATTTGTGATTTTTTTCAGAAAGTATTGTTCAGCTGGCTAGATACATTGTAGTAGTATTACAGAGATAGCAATAGATATATTGACAAATATAGAGATATAATTTTCTACCATCTGAGACAGTGAAAAAAGGAAAAGAACACCTACCTTGCCATTTGTATATTTAACCTTTCTTGTCTATTATCAGTGATAGTGCTTAGAGAAAGGAGGAACAGGAGATTTAGGAAATACTGAAAAGCAGCTAAGGTAATTAGTTGATATTTCAGAAGGAAGAGGTGTAAACAAAGCAGGTGCTATATTGGAAGGCAAATCATTGAGTTAATAAAGAAAATACCTTATTCTTCATAAAATCATACAAACTCAATAGTAAGAAATTATCATTTTACAAAGGATAATCCAATTTAGAAGATGTCTAAATCTTGGAACCATAGTATTCATGCTACTATATACTTGTGTTCTTTTATAAATGATCAATCAGATTGAGAATGTACACAATGTATTCCTCAAAATCACACAATGCATGTGACTTGATTTTTGTTTCCAAAGTGAACTTTTGTAAAAAAATCATTGGTTCACAGATACCAGTTTTCAGAATGATTGGCTTGGAAAATATAAACAATTACTTTGGAAAAGTTCTAACAATACCAAATTTTAAATTGGTAAATCATTATTTTTAGTTAATAATGTGTATTACATATTGGTAATTGGCCAACAGAGTAGATTTTAAATACATTAAAAAAGTAAAATTGGCCAGGCATGGTGTTTCATGCCTGTAATCCCAGCATTTTGGGAGAGTGAGGCAAGTGAATAATCTGAAGTCAGGAGTTCAAGACCAACCTGGCCAACATGGTTAAACCCTGTCTCTACTAAAAACACAAAAATTAGCCAGAGATGCTGGTGCACATCTGTAATCCCCGCTACTTGGGGTCTGAGGCAGGAGAATTGCCTGAACCCAGGAGATGGAGGCTGTAGTGAGCCAAGATCATACCAGTCTCTCCATAAAATAAATTAAATTAAATCAACAATAGGAGATAATGGATATGTTAATTTGGTTGACTATAGTGATCATTTGTTGTGTATATGTTTATCAATATAAGTATATCAAAACATCATGTTGTACACTCTAAATGTATACAATAAAATAAATTGCTAATTTGCTTGAAATATCAATATATTAATATAAAGAACCTATGGAATTTGAGGAATCCTTTTTGTATGAGTAAAATAAGCATGTTAAGAAAAATAAAGTTTTGACCAAGGTATATCAGGACTAAATCCAATGGCGAGATAAATCTCAGCTTGAATATTGAGTTAGTCGTCTTCTATGTCACTTTCTGTAAAGTCAAAAAGTACCTTTCAGACAGCCACGAGGGCTGAGAATTCACTCCTTAGGATTTAGTTTGCAACTTCCATCCTAGGCTTCAACATTCCTTTTTCATGGAAGCACTGACTTCTCCCCCAAACTAGCCATCTCTTTACTGCCTATAACCTGTTTATCTTACCTCTGTAAGTAGATGGTCTCGCTTCACAGCCAGAGACTCAGCTGAATGATGGCTATAAGGACAATAGGTATCCTAATACTTCTTATCCTGGGGGACAAGAGGCCTGCAAGGAACATATTCTCTCTCTCTCTCTCTCTCTCTCTCTATACACACACACACACACACACACACATATATACACACACACACACATATATATATATATCCTCTCATGAGAATGCTGTTTAGTTCTAAACATTTTAAACAGTTTCACCAATCTTTCCCAGTCTTTCCAGGCAAAATATGGTTTCTTAAAGGGATTCAATCTGGTTGTTCTTTACCACCTGAACTCTGATCATAGAAACCAATAAGAGATGGTCTCTAGACTCCAGGCCTCTTGAGATACTTTATTTCTTGTACTTCTTAGACTTAAGTACATGCAGATGTTGTAAACTAAATGCTTCTTTAGAACATATGTGATGAGACATGAAGGGACTAGAGGACATCATGGAGAGACTGGCCTGTTAATTAATGAGGGCGATCACATTAATATCCTCATATGTCTCCAGATATCCTGAAGTAACTTACCTAAACTGTATTTAGCTCCAAAAAACAAAGCTACAGGAAATTTCCTAGCTGGCCTCCTGTTCCCAAATCCGCCTGAACTTTACTTGCTTGATCAAGGACACGATATGCATTATCATGTATAGGTGCATCATTATTTTTATTTTGGGTAAGATGTTATGTAAATACTGTATTTGCTTTCCTACAGATATGTTCCTCAATTTTTTTCTTCTCTAATATTTCAGGAAGGATAGATTTTGGAGGCTATATTTTCCAGGATAACAGATCATCTATCTTCTGCAGAGTTTGTTCAATAGGGACACTGAAAAACAAATATTAGAGAAGATGAAAGAGATGTCAGGGTATTTTTCCTAATGTTTTATATTCTTCAACTGCATTTAGCCCATGGTTCCAAATCCTGCCAGAGGGGACTGCTATGTTTTCAGTTTCCACTGAGAGACTCACACCTCTGAATAATGTATGATTACACTACTGCTGCCTTTCTATTTCACTGGCCTAGAGTCACATTAGAATCATTTCTTTCTAATTTCTGGGAGTCTTCACGGTCAAATATTTGACTTTTCAGCAATTCTGTAATTTGTGTAAATAATTATTTGCAATAAGGATGCCAAACACTAAATATTCAAGTGCTTTTGGTTATCTCATTAGACTCTGACTAATATACTATAGAGTTAGAGGTTTCAGTAATTGGTTGAGGTTTCAGTAATTGGTTTATTTAAAACATTGAACATTGGCATAGCATTGCCCTCATAGTTATCTGATTTTAATGATTATGAAAGAAACAATTAAAAACCACCAATAACCTCAAGATAATAAAGGCCATATATGAAATACTCATGGCAAACACCATAGTCAATCACAAAATATTAAAAAGCGTATTCTTTAAGATCAAGAACAAGGCAAAAACACCTGCTTTCACCACTCATATTAAGCATAGTACTAGAAGTCCTAGCCAAAGCAATTACACAAGAAAAAGAAACAAAAGGCATCCAAGTTGGAAAAGAAGAACTAAAATTATATCTGTTCACAAATGACATTACCTTAGTAGTAGAAATTCACAAAGATTCTATGTACACATAGAAAGAAGAAAAACAAAATCAACAAGCAAAAGTCAGTTGCATTTCTGTGTGCTAATCATGAACAATCTGAAAAAGTAAAGTCAGAGAATAATGTCATTTACAAACATATCAAAAAAAATAAAAGAATAAATTGAAGCAAAGTAGTGAAATACTTGTAAACTGACTATAAAATATTGCTGAGGCTGGGTATGGTGGCTCATGTCTGTAATCCTAGCATTTTGGGAGGCCAAGGCGGGTGGATCACCTGATGTCAGGACTTTGAGACCAGCCTGGCCAACATGACCAAACCCCATCTCTACTAAAAATAGTATTTATCCACACATACACACACACACACACACACACACACACACACACACACACACACACACATTTTGTTTATCCATTCATTTGATGGACATTTGGGTTGTTTCTACCTTTTGGCTGTGTGTGTCTATATATAGACATAGACATAGTCTATATATATACACACACACGTATATATGTGTGTGAGACTATATATAAATATATATATGCATGCATTTTAATATGATTGAAACTTAAAAAGAAGGAAATTCTAACACACGCCACAATGTAGATGAACCTTAAAGACTTTCTAAGTGAAATAAGCCAGTCATAAAAGGACACATGTTGTATGGTTCCACTTATATGAGGTACCTAGAATGGTCACATTTAAAGACAGTATGTGAAATGGTAGATGCCAGGGGATGATAGGAGGGAAGAATGAGGACTTAATGTTTAATGAATATAGAGTTTCAGTTGGGAAAGATCCAAAAATGTTCAGGAGATGCATGGTGGTTATGGTGGTGATGGTTGCACAACAATGTGAAAGTACTTAATGTCACTGAACTGTATACTTCAAATGGTTATAATGATAACTATTATATGTATTTTACTACAATTTTACACACTTAACAGTGAAATGTCCTTTAGGTACCTTTAGTCTTAATGCTAGAAACATGAGTGGTGATTATGTAGATATTTTTTTCTTTATTATTAGCATATAAATATATATTTAAAAAAGAAATATCAGGGAAGGCTTTCTTCAGTTGACACTGTGCTGCATTATAAAATATAACTAATGGTGGGAAGTGTATGACAATGATATATGGGCAGTAAAAAGTATTTGAGGAAGAAAGGAAAGTATACGCAACAGTACATAAGTATATACCAAACATAATATAGTCTGTTTTATTTACAATTTAGTCTGTAGAATTCTAATTTGACCCCATCTGTTTAGTTCACATGATGAAACAAGAAAGCTGGAAGCCCTAAATGATCAGAGAAATCTGAAATGGCTGTGCACTCAAACAAGATGAGTGATTTTGTTTCAGTGTTTCACAGGTATCAAAGGATTCTAAATAACTTAATTATGACATCTTTATGCAAATGTTTTCTAAGGAAAAGTTAAGAAAAAAATACTAAATAATGATGAAAGAATAAATGAGAGTGTTATGAGAATTAGTCTAAATCCATCTAATCCAATTTAAATTTATTGAACACACATTATAAATGAATGAATAATTGTGTCAACGAAAGAGATGAAAGTGGTCACTGCATTCTTATCACTCTTCTATTGCATTTCCATAGTATTATCTAATTTTCTACAAAGCTTTAATAATGTAAACAATTTATGGCATGAAATTAAGCAAAATATTCCACAGAAAAAGGAAAAATAATATTGAAGTATTGCCATATTTGCTAAAACAAAATGGAATCAAACATATTCATTATATAAACATCAAAAGATACACATTTTACACAGTTGCAAATATATTACATAAGATATAATGGGTATTTCCTAAAGTTCTTGAAGCAAGTCAAGAGTGGTGAACTTCGGAAATCATAATCATTGAAGGAAGAATAAAATAACCTTTTTTTTTTTAATTGAGTGTTTTCTCTGTGCCATTTCAAGTTACACATCTCATGTAATTCTCACACAACCATATAAAGCAGGTTCTATGATCACTTATTTTGATATATTAGGAAACTGCGGCAAAAATGAAATAAATGGAAATAAAGCTAACCAGGGAAGAATACTGGACTAAGACCCAGGCAGTCTAACTCCAAAGCCTGGACCATTAACCAATAAACTATTAAACTACTCAGAAAAAGTATGGAATCTAAATTCTACAAAATATAATATGTGTTCAGTTTAGACATTTATCAGGAAGATATATGTTTAATTAAAGGAAACAAAACCTAAGCCTTCTAATCAAGGAATGTTGTTCATCAGTGAAACTATGAGACTGAAGACTGGGGAGGTGAGGTGGGAATGAGAATATTAAAAAAATACAAAGAAGGATCCAACAGATACATAGGGGAAGGTTAATCTCTTCAGTATTTACTAAATAAAAAATCTGAAACAACTTGTTTAATTACAATTTTTGGAACTTACAGTAATCTGGTGAATAACAGAACTTTCAGATAATGAATACTATTCCTTTTATGAGAGTAATAACTGTTAGTTATTTTCCCTACATCATCTCTTGCATTTAGATTTATTCTTCAACCATCTCTCTTGGTGATCCAAATAAAATCAAGCAGCTTTGACCCTTAGCACCTTAAGAACATGCTCCCGTATTTTCTTGGTCCTTACTCCGTACACAATGGGATTGAGAAAAGGGGGAATCAAAAGGTACATATTTGCAATGAAAATATGAACATGTGCTGGCACATTTTTCCCAAAACGATGAGTGAAAATTGAAAACCCAGCTGTGGAATAGAAAACAAGGATGACACAGACATGGGAGCCACACGTGCCCAAAGCCTTCAAGCTAGCTTCTCGAGATGGCAGGCGGAATACAGAGCGCAGGATGAAGACATAGGATACAGCAATGAGAATGACATCACATGAACCAATGATAGAAGCCATACTGAGGCTATAGCTTTTGGTAGCACTTATGTCCATACACGCCAGCTTCACCACAGCCATAAACTCACAGTAGGTGTGGGCAATGATTCGAGTTCTGCAGTAGGGCAGCTGTTTCAGCAGGATGGGATGTGGAGAAAAGAAAGCTACTCCCCGACACACGACAATGATACCCATTATAGTTATGCGACTGTGTGTGAGAATGGTGGCGTGGCGCAGTGGGTCACAGATAGCCACATAGCGGTCAATGGCCATGGCGAGGAAGAAGCCAGATTCCATGGCAGTAAAGCTGTGGATGAAGAACATTTGGGCCAGGCAAGCATCAAAGGCAATGTCATGAACTCTGAGCCAGAACAGACAGAGCATGCGGGGCAGTGTGGATGTGGAGAGGACAAGGTCAGTAACTGAGAGCATGCAAAGAAACAGGAACATAGGCTGATGGAGGCTTCTCTCTGCCTTCACCACAGCCAGGATGGTCACATTCCCCACCAAGGCCGCCATGTACATGGAGCAGAAGGGAATCCCAATCCAGGCATGAAGATGCTCTAGTCCTGGGATGCCCATCAGCAAGAAGGTGACAGGAGATGGACGAGAAGTGTTGAGAGGAGGCATATTTTTATTTTCCTTTGCTTTCTTTATGTGTTCTTCTGAAAATAAGGTTGCTATGATAATATGTTCACAATCATATGCTGATAAATGGGGTGATTTTGTTCAGAAGAATCTTTAATTATCTGTTGTTGTAAGCTATCCAAATTCATAATCTGAAGTGTTTAAATTCACTAGGACCAGAATAATAAAATGATTACTTACAATGTACCAAATTGTTGTACATTTTTTTGCTGTACAAATTGTTGTAATACTGAAAGATAACTCTTATAAAATGTCATATTATCATAGGGACCTATAAGTCACGTTGTCTATTCATTTCCACTAAAAGATTCCATCTATAGAGTCATACTTGTACTTCATCCCATGAATATTTCCTGAGCAGTTTTTCCATAAGAAACAATGTTCTAGAAACTGGGGATAAATACATGGATATATCAAGGAGGTAACACTCTACAAGGAGAAGGAAGATACCATAAGATGATACATAGTGACTAGTGTGTATGGTTATTAGATTGGGTAGTGACAGTTGTCACACTTAAGTTGGAACTTTATGATGGAGCTTTAACTATTCAGAGTCTGGGATATTATGTATTCTGGTAACAAAAATATTAAGAAAAAGTGTTATGAAGAAGGAACAAACAGGAAGGACAAGGAGGCCAAGGCTTCTAAAACTTAGGAAGCAAGAAAGAAAATCATGGGAGAAAAGGATTATTTATCCCTTTTATCAGCATCTTCATATCTTCACGGTTTCCTCTGCCTATTGTAGAAAAATGTCAGTTACATTAACAGTTATATGAAAATATAAAAAATTCTCTGCTTTATTTCCTTTTACCAGGACTTTCTGAAAAATACCTATTTTTGTATCAATTAACTGGTTGCCAAATTACAGATGTTATAGGTAACAATCCCATAGCTTGTCATGTTTTCCATCTATATTTTATGGTAAGCTCTCCATATCATTTATTTCATAGCATTTTCTTAGATTTTCCTCTATGTTCCCCTAATCTTAGTTACCAGAAAGCTCTAAATCTAACATATTTACTGTTTAACCAAAAACGTTGAATCCGGTGTCAAATATGATACATGCTTAGTAAATATTGAAGACCTGTATTTAGTACCACCCATAAATTGGAGCTCATAGAGTGTACTTCAGATATCCAAATGTGAAAGATGCAAACTGTTACTCCTAAGGCATAAGAGGTGCCCTTCAATGGTACGTGGGTTTGAATTTATAAGTCAATCTCTATGGGATGCTTTCATATCAGTTATAACCAGAGATTATTTTGAATGAAATCGGGTTTTTGAAATGCTGCTTCTTTGAGCTCTCCTTCAGTATTTCTCTCATGTAAGTGAATTTTCCATAAACACAAGAGATCAAGCAGAAGCCTTGTAAGATTTTAGTGAGTTATAAAGTACCTTTGCTTTAGGTAGAAGATTTCGTAATCCATAATTTAATTGACTTAGAGAATTGAGATAAATAGTCTCTGCCTTCCCCCATGAATATGATATTGCAGTTCTTAGTGTGCGTTCTAAAATAGGATTAATATAATCTACATATTTGCTCTTTAATTTGCCACCCTGAGTTAGTAGTTAATTTGACAAATAAAATATCATGGTTTTTTTTTAAAATTTCTGATCACTTAATCATTTCTCTCATGCAACCTTTAAGTAGGGCATAGAATATATCATTTTGAACTAGATAGATAGATGATAGATAGATAGATAGATAGATAGATAGATAGATAGATAGATTTCAAGAAAAGGTATTTCTTAACATTAACCACACTCACTACCTTCCCAACTTCCCATCCTCCTTTATTCTGACTTAGAACATTTCACTATGGAGGTGGATCCTTCTTGTGTACTTTAATGTGTTGATTTAGAAGCTCAAATTATAACACATGCAAAGTAATTTGTTTACTGGATTGGTAAATTGACCTAATGATATCAGAGTTATCAGTTACTTACTAAAGAGGCTTTCTTATATATCTTCTCATAGTTCCAGTAGATAGTCCAGTCTCCGTTGCAGAGAAACCCTGGGATAAAATGGTTAAGCACAAGTCAGGGAGTATGAGAGTTACAGTAGAGACAGACTGTAAGTCACCACAAATATTTCAGTTTTAGACAAACTCTATTATTTTTGGTCTTTCCCATCACCTGTCAAGGCAGCGACCTTGGGTAGTATTGCCATTAGCCTCAAGAAGAACCTGCTTTCACTATGTAGCAAACAAATTCTTGTAAGTATAATATGCACTCATACGAATTTCAACACCATTACCTCAAAATATACTTTCCAGAATCAATAAATGATCCCAAATAGGAGAAAAAATGAGTTATGTGGAAATACTTGCAAGAGACCAAATCAAGTTTAGTGAGTCACATAAAGCCTTCTTGAATAAATGGTACTCAGACTGGGATGTGGAGAATATAAAACAATGGCATATTGGATTTAAACAAAAGTAAAAATAAGGATAGATGTATAATTACATGCAATTATATAGATATACTAGAGATCTATCTATGTATCTATACAAACACACATAATTAATAAGAACAAAAGCATAAAGTTTCATGAAAAAGCAATTATGAAATAACAAATTAAAATCTAATATAGTTGAGATTCAAAGCATACAAAGATATTTACGTGGGTAAGATTATATGGGCAAACAAGAGTCCTCACACTTCAATGAGTAAACACTTAACTGATGATAAATTTTATAATGTAGTCTCTAGAGCAGTGACTGTCACTTACTAAGTGCTCAGTAAGTATACACTGGATATATAAATGCAATACAGACATTGCAAGAGTAGAGTTGGAAAGCACACACACTCACAGATATACACACTGGTTTACAAAACAATTTTTAGCCCAAGTACTCATGACATAATCCCTCTGATATTGTCTCCCTAAAAATGCCAACCTGTATTTGAGTCCAGTAGTCACAGACAGCCATGTTTTTGTTATTTCAATAGATCCGCAAAATAAGAAATATGCTCAAATTGAGAAAGAACCCTCATTTCTATTAAATCCTTTAAAAAAGATGTATATTTCCTAGAATCTAGCAGTTTCTTCATTTTATCCATGGAGAATAAAGAAATATGTATTCCCTCAGTCCAAAAATTAATATGGAAGTTATTTTTTGAGGGAGTATCATGTCTTTTAAATTTTTCTATAGATATTCAAGCTATTCTCCTTCTTTCCATTCCTCTCTCATTTCAAAAAAACCTTAACTAGTTCATATATAAACTTATTCAGAGTCAAGAAGCAACCTAAACACATAGTCTCCATATGTAGCAGCTTCAGCATGGTCATCTCAAGGGATAAGTGAGAATAACATTTGATACAACAGGTCCCCATGGAATCATTGGCAGAAGAGGGAATTTTTTTTTTTTTTGTGGTGATAATGATTGAAAATAGACATAATTTCAGGAATAAATTATCTTTGCAGTCTCGCAGGTTTATGCCTGCAGATGTAGCCATAGCTCAGTAGTTTGAAATATTATGTCAACCACCTACCAGGACCAGTCCTGAATGAAAGTAAAATGACCCAGAACACATTTTTTCCCTTTAATTCACTAATCTAACTTCAATACCAATTTAAGCCAGAAACCATACACGTGAGAAACTCTCCCTTAAAAATAAAAGAGAAGTTAAGATATCCCCAGATAAACAAATCTGAGGTAATTTATTATCACTATACCTGGAGTATGGGAAATATAAAAGTGAGTATTTTATATAGAAATGAAAGAGGCTAGAGACTGATAGAAACCCATATAAAAATATAAAGTTTTTCAGTAAGGATAAAACACATGGACAAATAAAAAATTAGTATCATCATTATTTTTGTCCATTACTTTGTATTCTTTTACAGAAATAAAAAAAGCATACAAATAATTATGAATCCATATTAATGGATACACAATATATAAAATGTGATAACAAAAACATAGCAGAAAAAAAACATGGTATGTTTGTATAGGAGGTGAAGCACTAAAGGAGTAGAGCTTTAGTAAGTGAGTTGAAGTTAGATTGGTATCAGTTTAAAACATATTGTTACAATTGCATTTCCCGTTTAGGAAAAAAATATGCAGCTTGCTGCCAGCACAGTATTCTCAGGAAAAATGGGAAATTGGTTAAGATGTTATATGTTGGCAAACCCACAGCCAATATCCTATTGAATGGGCAAAAGCTGGAAGCATTCCCCTTGAAAACCACCACAAGACAAGGATGCTCTTACTTACCACTCCTATTCAACATGGTATTGGAAGTTCTGGCCAGGGCAATCAGGTAAGATAAAGAAATAAATTGTATTCATATAGGAAGATGAGACGTCAAATTATCTTTCTTTGCAGATGACATGATCCTATTTCTAGACAACCCCATTATCTCAGCCCAAAAGCTTCTTAAGCTGATATTCCACTCCAGTAAATTTTCAGGATACAAAATCAATGTGCAAAACTCACTAGCATTACTACATACTAACAACAAGCTAATACCAAATACCAAATCATGAATGAACTCCCACTTACAACTGATACAAAGAGAATAAAATACCTATGAATACCACTAACAAGGGAAGAGAAGTACCTCTTCGAGGAGAACTACAAACAACTGCTCAAGGAAATCAGAGAGGACACAAACGAATGCAAAAACATTCCAAGTTCATCGATAGGGAGAATCAATGTTGTGAAAATGGCCATAATTGCCCAAAGTAATTTATACATTCAATGCTATTTCCATTAAACTACCATTGACATTCTTCACATAATTAGAACAAAAACTATTTTAAAATTCATATGAAACAAAAAAAGAGCCCATATAGCAAGACAATCCTAATAAAAAAGGACAAAGATGAAGGTATCACACTCACCAACTTCAAACTAAACTGCAAGGCTACAGTAATCAAAACAGCATGGTACTGGTACAAAAAAAAAAAAAAGACACATAGACCAATGGAACAGAATAGAAAACACAGAAATAAGACCTCACATCTTAAACCATCTGATTTTCAACAAATCTGACAAAAACAAGCAATGGGGAAAGGGTTGCCTATTTAATAAATGTTGCTGGGGAAACTGGCTAGCCATATGCAGAAAATTGGAACTGGACCCTTTCCTTACACCTTATACAAAAATTAAGTCAAGATGAATTAAAGACTTAAATGTAAAACCCCAAACTATAAAAACCCTAAAAGAAAATCTAGGCTATCCATTCAGGACATAGGCATAGGCAAAGATTTCGTGATGAAAACATCAAAAGCAATTGCAGCAAAAGCAAAAATTAAATTAGTTTAGTTAAATTAGTTTAGTTAAATTAAATTTAATTAGTTCTAATTATACTAAAGAGCTTCTGCACAGCAAAAAAAGCTATCAGCAGAGTGAACAGACAACCTACAGAATGGGAGAAAGGTTTTGCGATCTATCCATCTGACAAAGGTCTAATATCCATAGTCTACAAGGAAATTAAACAAATTTACAATAACAAAATTATGAAGTAGGCAAAAGAGATGAACAGACGCTTCTCAAAAGAAGACATTCAAGTGGCCAAGAAACATATGAAAAAAAAGCTCAACACCACTGATTATTAGAGAAATGCAAATCAAAACCACAGTGAGATACCATCTCATGCCAGTCAGACGGCAATTATTAAAAAGTCAAGAAACAACTGGGCGTGGTGGCTCACTCCTGTAATCCCAGCACTTTGGGAGGCTGAGAGGGGCAGATCACCTTAGGGCAGAAGTTCGTGACCAACCTGGCCAACATGGTGAAACCCCATCTCTACTAAAAATACAAAAATTAGATGAGCATGGTGGCATGCACCTGCAGTCCCAGCTACTCAGGAGGCTAAGACAGGTGAATCACCAAAAGAGAGTAGTGCTGTTATACCAATATTAGACAAAATAGAATTACAGGCAAAAACTGTTACAAGAGACAAAAACATTGTAATACTAAAAGTCCAATTAATCAAGAAGATAAAGATTTAGAAATATATGTACCAGAGCTGTGAGCTCCTAAATACACGAAGCAAACATTAACCAGAAATTAAACACCATAAATAGAAAGACGTCCCATGTTGAAGGATTGAAAAACTTAATATTGTTAAGATGTTGATACTGTCCAAAGCAATCTACAGACCCAATTCAATCTTTGTTAAGTTTTCAATGATAATTTTTTCAGAAACAGAAAAAACTACTCTAAAATTCACACGGATACTAAAGGGACTCCCAATAGCCAAAATGTTGTTTTGTTCACCCATGTTCATAGCAGCATCATTCATTGTAGGCGGCAAGCCACCTAGGTGCTGAGGCAAGAGGCAGAGGGCACAAACTGTTCCAGTATAATAAAATATATAAAACAACAAGAGTTATACTAGATCTAGATCATAGACATGATTATATATGAATATCATTAATCATTAGTTTGTAACAATTACTCTTTATTCCAATATTATAATAATCCTTGCTCTATAATCATAACCTAGGGAAAACCAGTCCATATGGAGATAGGAGCTGAGGGGACGTAGTGAGATTGCGAGCCTTCTGTTATGCCCAGGCAGGGCCACCAGAGGGCTCCTTGGTCTAGAGGTAATACCAGAGTCTGGGAAGACGCCCGTTGCCAGAACTACCGTGGTCTTGCAGTAGCGTCAGTGTCAAGGAAAAACACCCACTACTTAGCAGACCTGGAAATGGAGTCTCCTTTTCCCCAGGGGAGTTTAGAGAAGGCTCTACTCCTCCACCTCTTGTGGAGGGCCTGACATCAGTCAGGCCCCCTGTGATGCTGTGCTTCAGTGGTCACGCTCCTAGTCCGCCTTCATGTTCCACCCTGTACACCTGGCTCTTCCTTTTAGATAACAGTAGCAAAATTAGTGAAAGTACTAAAAGTCTCTGATATGCAGAAATAATGGCATAAGCTGTCTCTGTCTCTCCCTCTCTCTCTCTCTCTCCTTCTGCCTCAGCTGCCAGACAGGGAGGGGCCCCTTGTCCAGTGGATATGTGACCCACATGGCCTTATCTATCATTGGAGGTGGCTCACACTCCTTACTCTGCCCCTTTGTCTTGTATCCAATAAATATCAGCGCAGCCTGGCATTCGGGGCCACTACCAGTCTCCACGTCTTGGCGGTAGTGGTCCCCTGGGTCCAACTGTCCTTTCTCTTATCTCTTTGTCTTGTGTCTTTATTTCTACAATCTCTTGTCTCCACACATGGGGAGAAAAACCCATCAACCCCGTGGAGCTGGACCCTACAAGTCATAATCTCCAAAAGGTGGAAACAACACAATACCCATAAACAAATGCATGGATAAATAAAATGTGGTATATACATACAATGGAATATTTATTCAACCTTAAAAATGATGACATTCTTACACATGCTACAACCTGGATGAAACTTGAACATTATGCTTAGTGAAATAAGCCAGTCATAAAATGTACAAATATCGTGTGATTCTACTTACATGCCTGACCCATTTCAGATGACCCCTATGTTAGAGAGGATGTTAGAAAGGACTCTTCAATGAAAGATATTTTCTGAGTGCAGGTCTGACAACAGAGAATAAATGTGACATTATAAAGCTTCTGTTTGCACCTGAAATGCACTGTTGTGTATCATGACTTCATCCTGGCTTATAGCTCCCAGAACCATGTAGAGGAATTTTCTGTTTAAAATAACATCACCTCAGATGCAGATAATGGCTATGGTCAAAGCAATGCATACCTTCACTTGTAGACATAATTTTTAAGATCTTTAAGTGAACTATATGTGAAGCATATAAATAGAAGACAAAATGCAGCCTTCGATCGAAGTAAATATGTGTCTCATCTCTTGCTTAAATGATTTCAACCACTTTTAAATGTATTTTCTCACTACGGTTTCATCTTCAAATTCTTACATCAGTTTTCAGACTGACTTTTCTATTGTACAATTGCAAATATGACTTCATTGACCCTCTGTTAATGGTCAACAATCTGTCAAAGGTGTCTCTTGTATAATAAATAATGTTTAACACACACACACAAACACACACAGATTCCTATACATAATTTTACTTAAGTGGGTATACATAGATCTGTATGCTACAGGTCAGGACTCCTTCCTTTCTTAATGCAATCCCTCTGTTTGAAATACATTATTACAGTTTTTGTGTAATCCACTCCAACTTCTGTTTTAAAATGAAAATTAAATAAAATTAAGAAAAGACAAATTAATCTTTGATAAAAATCAGTAAAGTATCAAGATACCTAGAGTGAGGAAGTTAGTAGCAGAATGGCTAGAATGGGGCATGAGGGATCTTTCTGGGTACTGGAAGTTTTTAATAACTTAATTTGTATGATGGTTATGCAATAGTATACACATGTCAAATTTCATCAAACTGAATGCTTATGACCCATTATTCTTTTGATGGACATTTGGATTGTTTTCATTGTAGTGCTATTGTGCAGAAACTGGTATAAAAATAGTATACAAATCTTATTGTGAACTTGCATGTTTGTTTCTCTTGAGTAAACACCAAATAGTACAATTGCTGGGCCATAAAGTGGATATGTGTTTCCTTGTATGGAAACTTGCAGTAGAGAGCAAAAACCATAAAACCACATTAATACGGTATGTGAGCAAAAACATAAATATAACCTGTTATCGAATGGGAAAGTCTCAGGAATATTTTTATGCAAAAGAGAGATTATGTTATTTTAATGATAATTTAACATTTATATATGCCTATAGGAAAAATGTGGGGGAGTTAGTGAAATGTACCAGTGTCCATTTAAGTGTAGAAGATTAATGAGACTTGACCCTTTGGGACTCAGTGAAATCGACAAAAAGTAAAAGGATAAGAGAGAGGAGAAAGAGAAAAAGAAGTGGTAGAAAAGGAAAGGAAAAAAAAAAAGAAGACGAAATGCTGGAGGTCATCCCCAGTGGGAGCTAAAAATTGAATACTCATGGACGTAAAGGTGGGAACAATAGATACCGGGGATAAATAGAAAGGGAGGGAGAGAGGGAGGGAAGGGATGAAAAACTAAGTTTGGGGTACTATGTTCACTATATGTGAGGTGAAAGCATTTGTTTTCCAAACCTCAGCATCATGTATTATGCAAAACTGCAAATGTAACCCCTGAATCTAAGATAAAAATTGGAATTATAAACAAGCAGACAAGCAAGTCAACAGGAAAATTTAAAAAGAGGTAGAAGAGGAAGGAAAAAAACTTCTAAGGAAACTGAGAGTAAGAAAAAAATGACAATTGATAGTCTAAAAAATATTTTATTCTTTCCTCTACAACTCAATGAATTTTGTATGCTTAACGAGGTTGGACAAGTGATTTTGAAGCTGGATAGCTACTGACCATGTAAGAATGCTGGAACACTGAATCAGCAATGTTCTCACATGAGACTGGAAAGTGAGTGCCAGGCAGTTAAACCACATTCTAACAGACAAAAAAAAATCTATACTTTGTTCGTTATAATCTAAAATACTGTTTGTTACCTAGGAGTCTTCTAGAGGAAGGCAGTTTGTCAGCTTCATAATTACAATCAGTGGATTATTGACCTTACATGCCAAATAGGTGAAAGGCTAAAAACTCTGAAGTTAGAAAAACAACCTACAGTTGTTTTTCCCTACAATATCCCCAGATATTTTGGAGGGAAAACACATTATGGATATATTCTATAAAACTTGTTATCTGAAGACTTTGAGTAGATCAATGAAACTGGATACACATTGTTACTGAAGTTAGTCTCAATTTCTATCAAGAAAGGAGAAAAAAATGAAATATCTGATGTCTCAATCAACAGAGAAAACTTGGAAATCTTGTCCCTGAAAAGGGGGTATTTAAATTTACTATTAAATATTGGGCAAGGCAATGGAGTAAAGTGTATCACGTAATTGTAGTAGTAATAGTATTACTATTCTATTTATAAGCAGAATAGCTCCTACTCTTCCACTGCAGTTAAAGGACTTGCCAGATGATAGAACAGAAAAGATAATTAATCTTCATTTCTACTTCTTAGGAAATCTCCATCTCTTATATTCACTTGATTGCATTCCTAATGAGCCCATAATCAACTTACTCTGAATGTGAGCAAAACCAGATATTTCCTGGTTCTGTTTCCTGAGAGACTCTTTTCTTCTAAAAATCAGAAAACTTTATGACCTTGCCTTCCAGGTCTGAGACCAACTTGCTCCTGGTAAGGAAGCCTGGGACTCAGAAGGATAATGATACTCTAGGGACACCAGAAGGATAATGATGCTCTATGGTAAGTCCAGACCTTCAGGAAAACCCAGTGACTCTTCCATTAATATCTATATGTGCTGAAAATTTTGGTAGAAACAAGTGATAAAACCAACTTAATCACATAATAGACCAGTCTTCAACTCTACGCAGGTAAGTTTCTCCCTGTGCAAAGTGGGATCCCCTGAGAGCGGATATGGCTGTGATGGCAGTTCATCTAGGAAAAATTGATAGAATAGTGGCTTTAAATCTTACTTAACTCAATGAGTCTTTTGTCCATGTTTCTTCTGTATTTATAATTTTTCATAAAAAATGAAGGGATAGATTAATATAATTTAGACTTAAAATATATTCATAAGTAATTAGGTAATATCTTCATGTGTTTCTGTTCTCCAAATAATTAATTACATAAGCAAGTTTGTAACCAAGTGTTTTAGAGTCTAGTCAATTGAATACCAATTAATTCTAATATTTCCTAATTTAGGAAAATTAAAAAGAATAATTAATAGCAATCTACCATTGAGTGGAAGTGAGACAGACGTTTGAGCAATGTAGAAAGTAGAGGATGGAGAAGAGAATCATATAGTTTCTAAGTATTTCATATCTTATTTATTTGCCCAGCACCTCAAACTTCTCTCTGTCAGGGCAAAGGACTTCCCAGCCTCCATTTTTCCTTCTTGTCTCTGTCAGAGATCGTCTACTCTTTTCTTTGGCTTCTACTCAGTGGGTAAAAATAAGACACCCATTATATGAAAACATTTAGATTATTTTAAAAAGTTAAGAGTCATCAAGCTCTTAATCAAGCTCATACCCTGTTGTCTCTTATAGAAAGTGGGTTTGAGGTAATTTATGTGTATATATTTCCCCCATTAAATTACTACATACTCAGAGGCCTATAAAGGAGGAGTGCTGTAAATATTTACTTTTTTCTTAATCATATTACCTTTTTTTTAACCGCACCAAAAAAAATCTGCAAACATTTTTAGAATGTCACCTTTTTACTTCAAATCAGATCTTTTGATGACTGTTTGGAAGAATGGCTAATCTTATACCCAAGGTGATGGAGGAAAGCTCTTTGACTCTAGATCTTTTCTTGTCTTCTAGCTTTCTTTGTTTCTATCATCAAGAAGACTTTACTTCTTTTTGTTTTTATCTCTTCCGAATATTTTACTTTCTGTTTCTGCCTTGCCAAAATATCAGGCTCTACAGAAAAAAAATAAAATAAAATAAAACTGGGCATAATGGCTCACATCTGTAATCCCAGAACTTTAAAAGGCCAAGGCAGGCAGATTGCTTGAGCCCAGGAGTTTGAGAGCAGGCTAAGCAATTATAAGCTACCATATATTGAATATTTAAATTGTTCCAGACACTAATCTCTTCTATACAGTATCTCATTTAACAACGAAGTGAGGGTTAGTGTTCTTAATTTACAGATGAATAAATTGTGTGTAAGCTACTCAGGCAAGATGCTACACATGATACATGAGGGATCCAGGATTGGTAGCCAGGCCATCTTTCTGATTTTCAAGCCCTTGATTTTAATCACTTGTTGAATATTAAGAGGTAATCTGATAAAGAAAGACATTATGATAAAGTGGGTGGGGATAAGTATAATATTTATTTTTGCTTTTAGGTTAATGGAAACTTATGGAATGATTAAAGAAATTCTAACAGTTTTAGCTTATGAGATCTTTTTCTTTCAGTATCTATCATTTCTGGCAACTCATTCATAAGTAACAGAAACATTATCCACATACTTCACCATTCCTTCTACCACATACTTCCAAATATCTCATGTCAGCATCAAAGGGATTTTTTTTTTCACAATGTTTACGTGATTTGTTTTGACAGAGTTTTACTGTAGTCATCCAGGCTGGAATGCAGTGGCGTGATCTCAGCTCACTGCAACCTCCAGCTGCCAGGTTCAAGTGATGCTCCTGCCTCAGACTCCTGAGTAGCAGGGATTACAGGTGCCTGCCACCATGCCCTACTAAATTTTGTACTTTTAGTAGAGATGGGGTTTCCCCATGTTGGGCGGGCTGCTCTCGAACTCCTGACCTTGGATGGTCTGCCCGCCTCGGCCTCCGAAAGTGCTGAGATTACAGGCGTGAGACACCGCGCCTGGCCCACAATGTTTATTGCTTTAGTCCTTATTTGTAGCTGTTCTACCCACAGTCCACTCATTAGTATTTCTGCAGGATCTCAAGCAAAGATATTTTAGTGTTTTTTCCATTCTGTTATATAAGAATCAATACACCACAAATTATTTTTGTACTCCCAAACATGTACTTTCTGTGAAAATAAAGTAGCTGCTCATCTGACATTTTTAAAGAAATTGCTATCCAGAGAGAAAAAGAAACAGAAATTTTTACCATTATTCATAAAAGGCTTCCTTTTTTAAGGATGTATGGATGTTACTAGATGGAGAAAATCTCTTTATGTGAGGAACTGGGCTCTGTGTTTAGGTATGGACAGTTTGAAGCAAACTGAGAAATGGTTCAAAAATTAGAGAGTGATAAATAAAACTAAGACTAAAGGGGGAAAAGATTGTATTTAATGGAATCCCCCCCAAAAGGATCATGAGTCAAAATCTGGAAAGACTGTAGAACTAGGGAGGTATTAAGACGCGGGCATTATATTCAACAGATCTTCAGAATTCAAACCACAGCTCATTACTCATAGTATTACATAAAGTTATTTAAAAGAGAAAGTAGGGAGCCAGTTATACAAAGTAGGGTATGAAGTCTTACCCAGAGCCCAAGGAGTCTAGTGATCCATGGATCTTTAACCTCTGGGAAAATGAACACACACACACACGCACACACACAGAGGCACACACACACACTCTCAGTCATGTTAATCCAACTAGCCAGGTTCTGCTTTTGAATACATACTGTCCTTTTCAACTTGTTCATTTTTCATTGAATTTGATATCTTTGTATTCTTCTTTAAAAAAAATTCTTGGCCTTGGTGAAAAACAAACTAATTAAAAAAAATCCTCTATATTCTACATTTCTCCTTCCACTCTACAAATCTGCCCAAAACATAAAATGTAACTGGTCCTTAATTTACTTAGGAAAAATAAACTTTCCTTAACTGTCTCTGGAAATGAACAATCCCCTTCAATTCTTCTCTAAAGGCCACACTTGGTGCTCTGAAAAATGGTGGATTATTCAAGATTTTGATGAAGGAATGATTTAAACTAAAGCTCTCCTTTAACAAACCCACTTGAGAACAGATGAAAATGACACAGAAATAAATAACTCATTTTCCGAGACCGGGAGAAGTGTGGCTAATACTGAACACTCTCATAAGATTATGTACTAGTGTACACAGGACATCAGAAATGAGATTTCTTTCAGGAGAATTTCTAAGTCTGGTGAAATTGTCTGGCCTCTAGAAGTAGATAAAGAAGGAACACCTAATAGTGGTGTGCAGGCAGACTAGTGTAGTGGAAGATGCAAAAGATCAATGCTCTGTGTCATAGCTTCCATTTCCACAAGAGCTAAGTCCGAAATCCTGAAACATCACCATTTTAACCTACCACATAGTTGTAGTACAACTTTTTCGTGATTGCTTGCTTGTGCTATCTTGTCATGTGTTGTAGAACCTCAGGATAATCTAACTGAACTGCCATTCACAGCACTGACTTATTTGCTCAATGCACACTGTGGTTGCATGAGAGGGAGGCTGAGAAATTTTCACTTTCCATTCAAATACTCTTCTACAGGTATCAGAATCAGTGGTGAAAAGACAGAATACCAACCTCAATGGCATCCATCAGCATGTCATATTTGAACCCCAGAACTGTAACTTTGACTGGCATTCCTGGACTAGAGAATGTGCAGTTTTGGATTGGCTTTCCTTTTTTCCATGTGCCCAGTGGCTGTGTTGGGAAACATCATTTTACTGATTATCGTCCCTACGGAATGTAATTTGCATCAGCCCATGTACATCTTCCTGGCTGTGCTGGCAGTAACTGACATAAGACTGTGTGCAGCCATTGCTCCCAAGATGTTGGCCATCTTTTGGTTCAAGTCTTGCTCAATGGCCTTTGATGCCTGCCTAGCTCAGCTGTTTTTCATCTATGCCATGCAGTGCATGGAGTCTGGTATTCTGTTGGCCATGGCCTTTGACCGCTATCTTGCCATCTGTGATCCTTTGAGACACACATTCATCCTCACACCTTCCATCTTGGTTCACATGATAGTGGCAGTGGCAATCCGAGCTACAGTGCTGGTTGGTCTGTTACCCATTCTTATCAAAAGACTGCATATTTTCCATTCCATTCTTATTGCCCACTCTTACTGTGAACACATGGCTGTCGTCAAGCTGGCTACAGAAGACATCCAAGTCAATAAAGCATGTGGTCTTTTTGTGGGCTTTACCATTCTGGAATTTGACATGATTTTTATCCTTGTGTCCTATGTTCTGATTTTCCAAGTTGTTTTTCATCTACACCAAAAGGAGGCACAGTTCAAAGCATTTAACACATGCACAGCTCATATTTTTGTTTTCCTTGAATTTTATATTCTTGCCTTTTTCTCCTTCTTCAGCCACCATTTTGGACATGTGGCCCCCTCCACCCACTTTCTGTTGTCTACCATTTACCTCCTTGTGCCACCTGCACTCAACCCTATTGTCTATGGTGTAAAAAACAAGATAATCTGAAAGCGTGTGGCACAAATTTTTCTTCTGAATTGTGGATCCCAAGAGTGATCTATCAAATGTTTATGACCATGTAGAGAATGCTTTACTTTCCTAGAGATGGAGAGAGTTTGGAGTGTGCTCACGGCTGGAGGTTCACATTATCATGCTGGATATCAATTTATTTTTATAACTACATCTAGGTCGACATAAAAAGTGTTCAATTTAAGACTGATATTAGCTCTCTACCAAATTAGTATTTGGCTTCTAATTTAATCTATCATGTCTTTCCATTCATATTATTTGCATTGAATTTGCAGCCTCTATATTCTACATTTCCTCTTCCACATCAAATCTAGATTCTACAAATCTACCCAAAACAGAAAATGTAACTGGTCCTTAATTTACTTAGGAACAGAACTTTCGTTAACTGTCTCTGGAAATGAACAGTCCTTTTCAATTCTTCTCTAAAGGCCACACTTGGTGCTCTGAAAAATGGTGGATTATTCAAGATTTTGATGAAGGAATGATTTGAATTAAAGCTCTCCTCTAACAAACCCCATTTGAGAACAAATGAAAATGACCCAGGGATAAATAACTCATTTTCTGGGAGCAGGAGAAGTGTGGCTAGTACTGAATACTCTCATAAGATTATTTACTGATGCACACAGGGCATCAGAAATAAGACTTCTTTCAGAAGAATTTCTAGGGGTTGTCTGGCCTCTAGAAGTAGATAAGGAACATCTAATGGTGTGCAGGCAGACTGGTGAATAGGTCATGGAAGATGCAAAAGATCAACACTGTGTGTCATAGCTTCCATTTACACCAGAACTAAGTCAGAAATCTTGAAACATCACCGTTTGTACCTACTATATAGTGGCAATACTACTTTTTCATGATTGCTTGTTTGTGTTGTCTTGACATGTGTTGTAGAACCTCAGGATAATCTAGTTGAACTGCCATTCAGAAGACTGTTACCTGTGTGACTTTATTTCCCCATGTTCATAATTAGAATCACCCTTTGGGAAGAGCTGGAGAAACGCAGTTACTCTTCTGTTCCTCCGTTCTCTCAATAATCAGAGCCCCTCGTTTATTACTGCCTACACTGATTCATTTCCAATGTGTTCAGATAGTTGTGTTCTTTTCCTCTAGATTGTCACAATTTTACACATATTTTAAATAAAATGTTTAATACCATACCAACTCCATATTTTGTCTGGAATCTCAGTGCCTCACCTTTATAGTCATGGCAAATGTAAAGAAGAACAAAATTGGGGGATGTAGACTATTAGATATAAAGACTTATCATATAGTGTCACAGGATATTTCTTATGATTCCAAAGACCTCTCTGAATTGTATGTTTTTGTGTTTCATTTGTTAGGAAGGCAAAAGATTGAAGTGGATCAGAATTCTAAGAGCTTCTCCTTAACAGACATTTTACTTTCCTTTCCAATTTTAAGTTCTACTTTCTGTGAGCATTTGAACTAGAAGTTGCTAGGCAGCAGGGAGCACACTAAATTTCCCAACTTAATTTTATCAACTCTGAAGTGAATGCAAACTATTATGTTATGAAATGTTGTTGTGATGATTTTTTTCTAACCATATTTCACTGAGAAGGCACTCTGTATATTCATAATATGATATTTTTATTAATGCTTAGCTGTACACATGAACTATAATTCTTTGTCTTCCCATGATCAATCAATCCAGACTTCTTTACTCCTAGTAAGCCTCATTTCATACCTCATTTTACACACCTCATTTCATAGTTCTAGTCTTTATGCCATTATGAATTTCTCTTTATGGCTGCTTATCAAGGATTATCCAGTGGCATAACAAATAAAAACTTGATGAATAAATACCAAAAGCTACATGCCTATAACTATTTTAACGGTTTTCAAATTTCCTGTAGAACCATCTATTCCAAAACAGCTATAGAAAGTTATTATTGGGCGTCATAAATCATCTAATGCTGAATTTTTCTGTGCTATATGATTAAAATTATTGGTGTGTTTCTAAGCACAACATGCATTTAAATTCTGAAAAGTGACCTAATTCTGAAAAGTGATCCATTTGTTTATAATATCTTTCAATTTTACATATATGTAAAGTATCTATTATACATATATATACACACAGAGAAACACATAGGGAGTATATATACTATGTATAATACACACACACACACATATACATAGAGAGATTTTTTTATAGAAATTGGTTCACTCAATTATGGAGGCTGAGAGGTCTCATGATCTGGTGTCTGCAAGGTGGGAAACCAGGAATGCTAGTGATGTATAATTCAGACTGAGTCTGAAAGCCTGAGAATCAGAGGGCCAATGATAAGTCCAAGCCTGAGTCCAAAAGCCCAAAAATCAGGAGTGTCAGTGTCTAAGGGTAAGAAGAAATGGATCTCTCACCTCAAGCAAAGACTGAATTTAGCATTTCTCCAACTTTTTGTTCCATTAAGGTCCTCAACAGATGAGATAATGTCTACTCACATTGGTGAAGGTGATCTTCTTTACTTAGGTTCTTGATTCAAATGCTAATCTCTTCCAGAGACACACTCACAGACACACTAAGATAAAGTTTTACCAGCTAACTGAGCATTTCTTAGCATGGTCAACTGGCACATAAAGTTAGACATCACAAGTACCATAGGAAGTATAGGCTAAAGCTACAGACAATATGCACAAAGTATACTGAACATTTCATCTAAAAAACGTAAATATCCCAAATGTCAATTTAGAGAGGTAACATCATATAGTGGCAGTCATAATTACTGTATAAAATGTAGAGTGGAGTGATAGTTCAAACACTAGGAATTTGCAAGTTCATAGTGTTTTATTCATTTCAAAAACCAAGTAGCAGTAACTAAACTGAATTCATCTGTTAATACATTTTAGCATTACTATGTAAATATTTCAAAGCATCCATTACAGATCCACATACATAAAGACTACCATCTTGTCCCACAATATAATTGATCTGTGTATCCTGAATCCAATAAAAAAAAGAGAAACCACACTTTGGACAAGTAACTTTTAATTTAAACAATTATTAACTTTAACAGGGGATTGAAATAATGAAAGACTGGTCACTAAGAAGTGAAGAGAACCCTAAAGGATATACGATATTGGATATAAGAAGTAGTCAGTACCCATAGGGTTGAAATAGAGTACCCAAGAATGAAACTCTCCTTCCTTGGTCTGAAATCCACACCTCATTAGAAAAAATATAGATATGGTCATTGAGAAACAGAAAAAATGGCTGTGATGCTTTTCTAGTGGAATTTTCCAGGAATCTGACCTCTAGGCTACCAGGAAAAGCCATACGTAGGTTTCCAAGAAAGCTGCTGGTCACTGGGCCTTATGTGCTTTGTGAGCTGCAGACGTAGGACACTGAAGAAGTTGCAAGAGCGGCAGGAACCTGCTGGAAACTGAAGGCACCCAAACTGCTAGTCTGGGCAATGATCATGTAAGATCCAGGAAGCAAGGCCTTCTCCTCCTGCAATGTTTCACCATTTCCACCTATTGAGAAAATTTAGCATTGTATCACATGATTATAAAAACAACAACAAAACTTAAAGAGCTGAGGTCCATTTTTGCAGAGAAGGCAAAAGGAGTGAATTTAGAATTGGGAGACAATCAATCATTAACCAGTGCAGTCTGTATGGCAAATAATAGAGTTATTTGTACACGCATCTGAAATATAACATGTCAACAGGGTCATGCCAGGCATTTATCTTCAGTGAGGGTAGTACTTGCAGCGGCCTGCACCCTACACAGATCACAAAGAAAACTATTCTCTTTGTTTCCTTAAGAGACATCTGTCATTTTAAAAAAACGACACAGGGCAAGATGAGCAAACAGTTTATATTTTATTTCAATATTATTACTAGCAATAGGAGAGAAAATACAGACCAAATCTGAATACACAGCTCCACTTAAAAAAGGGTGGGAGAGTTCTTAAGAGCTGGTATTGGGGAATTTTAGGCCATCTGTGTTTACTAATTGCCTTAACCCACAAAAAAGTAAGCTTTCTCCCATCTTCATTACAAGAGGTAGTTTTCTTTTCTTTTCTTTTCTTTTCTTTCTTTCTTTTTTTATTTTTTATTTTTTATTTTTTTTTTTGACAGAGTCTCATTCTGTACCCCAAGCTGGAGTGCAGTGGCATGATCACTGCTCACTGAAACCTCCACCTCTGGGACTCAAGGAATTCTCCTGCCTCAGCCTCCTGAGTAGCTGGGACTACAGGCGTGTGCCACCACAGCCAGCTAATTATTTGTATTGTAGTAGAGACAGGGTTTCACCATGTTGCCCAGCGTGGTCTCAAACTCCTGAGCTCAGGCAATCCACCTGCCTCAGCCTCCCAAAGTGCTGGATTACAGGCGTAAGACAACCACGCCTAGCCAGGAAGTAGTTTTAGTAGTTTTACAACGTAGAGCAAGGTGCTCACCAAATGCAGGCTCCTACGTTACTTGGCACACAGCCTGAAAGATAGGGGTATTATCTTCCTTGATGATTCGATTTCAAAGAGATGGCCTCCAGGTCCTTGGGAAAGACAGTCCTGGATTACAAAATCTAAGAGGTTTTCAAAATATTTATTTATTTATTTATTCACTTATTTATTTTTGAGACGGAGTCTCGCCCTGTCGTCCAGGATGGAGTACAGTGGCGTGATCTCAGCTTACTGCAACCTCTGCCTCCTGGGTTCAAGCAATTCTCCTGCCTCAGCCTCCCAAGTAGCTGGGACTACAGGCAAGTGCCACCATGCCCAGCTAATTTTTTGTTTTTAGTAGAGACAAGGTTTCACCATGTTGCCCAGGCTGGTGTGAACTCCTGAACTCAGGCAATCCACCTGCCTTGGCCTCCTGAAGTGCTTGGATTATAGGCGTGAGCCACCGGGCCCAGAAAATGTTTACATCTTAAAGTGGCTGAGAAAGCATATACAATTATACATTTTCTAAGGTAATACTCCAAGGAAAGGGAGATCAGGGAAAGCCTATGTAAGGTTTAGTCAAGCTGAGGAGAGCTTTAAATCCTCCTTGGTCACATCTTACATGTAAAGGAGCGAGAATTAAATAGTACATGTGGATTCTGCATGCTCTATAACCCTCAAGAGCCAAAATGTATCTTGGCAGATCTCAAGAGCATAGGCTTAGGGCCCCACAAGGAGGGTACAGGTGAATTAGTGGATACCAAACTAGTGAGGCCAAAAGACACGATTACCACATGGTAAACATAATTCCTTCATAGAATTTGTAGTCCAGGTGTAATTTACCAATCAGATTTTATATTCTTACAATAAGTAATAATGCCTGGTAATGCAGTTATGGGGCTATGGATCCATCTGTATAAGTCTTCAGGGAACTAGATCTATAAAGCTATTCTTTTACAGATTTTTCCCTTGGAAACAGGAAAAGGTTTGGGTACTTTTTATTTCCGTTACTTCCACTTGTAAACGTTGATTGACACCTTAAATTAAAAAACATAGTAAAAAGCAGTGTTCTTGATCATACGCATTTGTATCTAACAGGTTATTAATGTCTTCTTCACAACTTGATGAATCACCTTATTATCTAGCCAATTAATTTATCTAGGCCCTGAATACCTTTTGATGTCAGGTATCACAAGCAAGTTTACAATGACTATCATTTACAAAAGGAATAGTGCATTAAACCATAAAACAACATAACTTTTACCACTTTTATAAAAACGATAAATGCACTGACATCATTATTCAAATGGGGTTTTATCAAGTCTTAGGGCACAATCATATTCCAGTCACAAAATAATAAAATATAGTTCATATTCTTCTAGCTTGAACTTTTAAAACATCAAGTAAAAGTCTCTCATTTTAATAATTTTGTGTGACTACATCCCCAGTGATTCTCTGCTAGATGATAGCATGATAGCAGAGCATGTTGTTTAGATTTTAATATAGAGTGTAGTTATGCAGGAGTCAGGGCCAAAGGGAATTTTGTACAGGTTCATGGACGATGCTGTATTGTTTCTGCTTATGCCACTGACATTATTCTTGTCGCCCCTAGAACATCATGTAGGTTGAACTCATACTATCACTATTGCAGCTGTGATTGAAGTCTAGATGGTCTAAAGAAATTTCAAGCACTCAGGTGGGCACACAGAAATTCCCAGGTGATTCTGGTGGAATTAAAAATCTTATCAACTCCAGACTCTGGAACCACTGATAAATATATATGGTCTGCAGGACTGACTGCTCAGCTTCCTCTCCTGCAGTTATCCTAGCCTGGTTGGCTGGTATTTAGCAGTTTGATTTACCTGTCTCATGGAGGGGACTCTCAGGCATGTCCCAGTATGAATGAGACTCAAAGCCTGTTGGTCTACAGGCTTGCAGACACACTCTCCCACCTCCACTCAAATATCCTGTCTTGGTTTGAACTCTGACCACCATATACCCCAGTGGCATTTTCATTCACATCAGGCTAGATATACCTGAGTTTATTGACAGGATCATTTCGTGGTCCATAGGTAGAGATGATAAGTCTATCAGTAAAATTTCCTTCATTAGATTTTTTTCTTTTTTCTGGGCTTTTATCCTTATGTGAGTAATTATTAAGTCATAGTGAGGGAGATTATGCCTGAAGCACCTTTCCCATTTCACCAGCTAGGTCAATTGTTTCATTGTATATCTGAAGTTATTTTATTCCATGGTGCACAGTACCATTCTGTGATCGTAAGGCAATATTCCTGACTCACGGACAATAAAGCTGTCATTACTACTGCACCCAGATAGTTACTTCAAGTAAATGGTTAGGTTATTTCTTTCACTTAATCTATTAAATAAAACTTTTATTTTATAATAAAATAAAAAGTGAGTGAGTGCTTTACTCTTTTAGTCATCTTAGATTTTTTTTTTTAACCTCAAACCTGTTCATCTAATCCTCTACTAAGCCATTAACATGGCTAGAGCAATTCATTATTCTGCTAAATGTTCCAAGTGTGGTAGATTATTATTTCACTTACAAATATCTTCGTGAAATAAAATGTCTCAGACAACAAAGAGTATAAGCATATAGAAGAGAGTAAGATTGCCTAGAATTCAGGAAGAGTGACTTTCAAAATACAAGCAAATGTTTCTTTCATATCCTGTCTGTACATAATATCTTCCCTGAACTTCTCAAAGTTCAGGAAGCTGCACAGAGTATTCCCCTAAAAGCTCTAGGTAAGTTGTATCAATTAGCAATAGCAAGTACATTATTACAATATTTTCCATTTTTTATGAAGCTTTTATCTAAGCCGGCATTCTGTATTCTCAGTATAGAATATTTGTATTATATGTAGCTACACACCTACACTATAATATAACTTCGGGTCATCAGATGACTAATCAAAATGTTTCTACTACTAGATATAGTAAGTTACCTCAGTCTTACATTTGAAATTATGATTATTATTATGCTATAGATTTTTCTTTTTTTTTTTGAGACAGATCTCACTCTGTCACCCAGGCTGGAATTCAGTGGCAACATCACAGCTCATCAATGCATTGATTTCTCAGGCACAGGTTATCCTCCCACCTCAGCCTCCCTACTCAAATAGCTGGAACCACAGGTACACACCACCACACTTGGCTAATTTTTGTATTTTTTGTAGAGATGAAGTTTCACCATGTTGCCCAGGTTGGTCTTGAACTCCTGGGCCCAAGCGATCATCCTGCTTTGGCCTCCCAAAGTTCTGGGATTGCAGGCATGTGCCACCACGCCTGGCCTACTATAGACTTAAAGCAGAGATAAAAATAGCTGACTAATGCAAAGTGTATAATCTATAAAATAGATCATGTATGAACAATTATCTAAATAGGGCAAAGTTATAACACAATGCAGTAAAGAACAGTTTTTTTTCTTTTGAACATACGATGTTGAGTAAATATTTATATGAAGCAAAATGAACCACGATTCTAATCTCAAACCCCTGAAAATAAAAGTCAAGTCTA